>NC_091453.1:112491146-112802820 GCF_964237555.1 Oryctolagus cuniculus | reverse complement strand
TCAGTCATCTCCCCAGTGAGGCTGATGAGTATTCTGTTTATATTGCCAGTTTTAGCAGATCACCAGACAACAGAGTGTATCAGACAGGATACTACTAGGTAACCCTAAAACCTCAGAAGATCTCAGGTCATTTGAGCCCATTATTTGATGAATTGGCATCTACATAATTTATGCCATCAAGGCCATAAAAATGAGGAGCAAAACGGTTGCTCCGTAAGTAACTGTAACACCATGGCCAACCCTGTCTATCAAAAACAGAACATGTTAATATCTAATGTTTTAGAGTGATGAAGACTTACATGTATACAGTAACTAATACATACAAAGGAATGTTAAATATGCTTTATGCACTTGACCATACTTAATTGTAGTAAGATGAGCTCCATATTTCTGCCTACTCCTTCATGCCAGGACAGATAGAAATACATGTTTGCAAACAAGAGAATATATTCCAGGCATTTTGGCCAGATATCCTTAAGCACCTAGTGCAAATAATTGTAAGCAGGGCTGGAGGGGCAGACTCTAGTTGTCCTTATTTTCATGTTATTAAAAATATGAGAATTATATACATTGAAGTGGATACTGTTAATGCTCTGCCTTTATCCTCCTGCAACTCTTCACCATTTTGGTGCACTATGGCTCCCTTAGTGCTTTTCTTGCAGTAACTAGAATCTGTGACCATGTCACAGGTCTGCAGAACTAACCTCCTTTTGTCTGTTAGCATAAAGAGCCAGTATCTGAGAATTAAAGTTATCCATGGCAAGCCTTAACTAATGATTAATGAATAAGTAAGGAAAATAATATAGCTTTTTTGTCCCTAATTGGAATAATTCCAAGTTATAACCTATATTGTTTTCAGAGCCCCTCTATTACATTGTGCCAAAATGATCCTCAATGGCTCATTGGATGATATCAATATATTGCTTGGCTTTCTTCACATCCCTGCGACTGTCTCACTACCCTATCACTGTTTTCACATGAACCACTTTGAAATAGAGTACACAATTTCTTTAAAAACTTTTAAAATTTATTATATGAGTGACAGAGAGAGAGAGAGCACACTCCATCTGCTGATTCACTCCTCAAATGCCTGTAACAGCTGGGACTGGGCTGAGTCTAGAGTGGGAGCTCAATTCAGGTCTCCCATGTGGGTAGAAGGAACCCAGTCACTTCATCCATCACCAGGGTTTGCCTTGTCAGGAAGCTGGAGTCAGGAGTTGGAGCTGGGAATTAAACCCAGGCATTCCCACTGTGGGACATGGATATCTTAATTGCTAGGCCAACCACCTGCTCCCTTCTCAACTAGAAGAAAGTAATGATTACAAAGGACTTAGAACCATTTAATTTCAAATAATCCCCTGTAAGGGTAAATCCTCTTGTCATTACATTCACTCTACCTATTTTTCTAATCTTCAAATTAATAGTTGAACTATTGTTTGCTTATACTTAGCCACATAGTTGCATTCTCTATGCCTGTCATTCTTTCTTTTAATCCAGACATTTTTACTGTTATCATTTCCTTCTTAGGAAGTATATTATTTAGAATATTCTTTAGTAGAACGGGCCATCAAAGAAGGAGGTAGCTTTCTCTGAAGGGAGGAGAGAACTTCCACTTTGACTATGACCTTGTCGAAATAAGATTGAAGTCGGCAAACTCAAAAGGCTTCCATAGCCTTGGCAACTCATGACTAGAGCGTAGGGAGATTACTGACACCTTAAACAAGAGTGTCAATTTGTTAAGTCAACAACAGGAGTCACTGTGCACTTACTCCTCATGTAGGATCTCTGTCCTTAATGTGTTGTTCAATGTAAATTAATGCTATAACTAGTACTCAAACAGTATTTTACACTTTATGTTCTGTGTGGGTGCAAACTGATGAAATCTTTACTTAACATATACTAAATTGATCTTCTGTATATAAAGATAATTGAAAATGAATCTTGATGTGAATGGAATGGGAGAGGGAGCAGGAGATGGGAGGGTTGCGGGTGGGAGGGAAGTTATGGGCGGGGGGGGGGGAAGGCATTGTAATCCATAAACTGTACTTTGGAAATTTATATTTACTAAATAAAAGTTAACAAAAATAATAAAGGCCGGCACCGCGGCTCGCTAGGCTAATCCTCCGCCTTGCGGCGCCAGCACACCGGGTTCTAGTCCCGGTCAGGGCGCCGGATTCTGTCCCGGTTGCCCTTCTTCCAGGCCAGCTCTCTGCTGTGGCCCGGGAGTGCAGTGGAGGATGACCCAAGTACTTGGGCCCTGCACCCGCATGGGAGACCAGGATAAGTACCTGGCTCCTGCCATCAGATCAGCGGAGTGCGCAGGCCGCAGCACACCAGCTGTGGTGGCCATTGGAGGGTGAACCAACGGCAAAGGAAGACCTTTCCCTCTGTCTCTCTCTCTCTCTCACTGTCCACTCTGCCTGTCAAAAAAAATAATAAAGAAAGAGAAATTCACTCCACAAAAAAAAAAAAGAAGATAAGTTGGAAGCTGGTTCAGGAAAAACCAGTGTGAAAAAAAAAGAATATTCTTTAGTAATATTTTGTTGTGGAAAATACTGTTTTTCATTTTCTGAAGGTATTTTATTCTCATTGTTTTAAAACATTATTTTTTTTTAATTTTATGTCCATTCAGTAAACATTTACTTACTTTTTTGCCAAAGAAACCTTTTATTTAAGGAATACAATCTTCATTCATTCCATAAATACAACTTTAGGAATATAGCGATTCTTCCCACCATACCTGCCCTCACACCCACACTCTCATCCCTCTTCCTCCTCCCTCTCCTATTCCTAGGCTTATTTTTTTTTTACTAAGATCTATTTTGAATTAACTGTATACACAGATGATTAACTCTATACTAAGTAAAGAGTTAAACAAATTGTATGAAAAAAAAAAAACTGTTCCTCAACAGTCAAGATAAGGGCTGTTCAAAGTCATTGCATCTCGAAGTTAATTTCATTTCTTTAAGCATTCTTTTTTTTTTTTTTTTGAGAAACTTAATTAACTTTAAAGAAGAACCCAAGAATGATACCTCTTTTGGGAGCACATATACATAACTTATGAGACATAAGAATATCCTCCACTTAATACCCTAAAACGAAGTAAATCTTTGAGAGCAAGTTTTACTATTAACTCTCATAGTACAACTCTGAGGACAGAAGTCCTGCATGGGGAGTTAGTGCACAGTGACTCCTGTTGTTGAATTAACAATTAACACTCTTATGTATAATGTCAGTGACCACCCGAGGCTCTTGACATGAGCTGCCTAGGCTATAGAAGCCTTTTGAGTCCACAACTCCTTCAAAAACATTATTCTTGCTGAGTCTCTTTCTCTTATAGAATCATCCATATCTCTGTTTTACAGGTTTTACAGTTGTACTATGTGTCAGCAAAATATTAGTGATGCAATAGCTCTTAAATGACAATTCCAATCTTGCTTCCAGGAACATTTTCTATTAATCCATGAGAATGGTTCTGCAAATTCAGATGTGGGTGCTTCTAATATTTGGATGGAAGCAGGAAATAACTACTATGTCATGACAAACACCTGCCCAACAACAATTTATGACTACAATAGATTGCTAATAACCTTGATCTAAGAGATAATGTGAAAAGTCTGAATAGAATTCTGTGGGCTGCCAATTTTGCTGTTAATAAATCAGCTGCCAGCCTATTTTAGTATGTTCCACAGCTTTTGTACTATTTACCTAATAATAGGCTCTTTTTCTCTTTCTTTTTCTGGTATTTTTAAAAATTGAGATATGAATTGCAACTAATAAAGAACAAACAAAATAACCATATGTCTAGATGAATTTTACATAAATATAGATATATAGATATGTGCACACAAAGTACCAGCACCTAGATCAATGTGTGAAATATTTTTTCAACATCCAAAAAGACTTTCTCATGCAATCTCTCAGGCTTAGCCTCTTAAATATAAACATTATTCTGAACTCTATCATCAAGGATAATTTCCCCTATTTTAAAATTTCTTATAAATTAATACACATAGTATTTATTCTGTGTATCTGCAAGATTTTCTATGTTGTGTATTTCAAGTGTTCATTTTTATTTATTAAATTATAGGCTGAGGGGTCTGCAGTAATATCTCATCATGTTTTAAATTGCATTTCTATTACTACTAATGATATAGAATACTTTTTATAAGCTTTTTGGCCACTTTGCTGTGCATTTTTTAAATGTCCATTCAAAAATTTTGCCCATTTTTACGGGTTTATTTATTTTCCTCTTATTGAGTGGCAGCAATTATTTATATATACTTGATGTTAATTCCTTGCAGGCAGAAACACTAGGAGCACACCCGTAATTGAACAAATTTGGCTTATTATTCATCGTAGTGAGTGAGCACACACATTGAGAACTGTGGGACATCTCAGTAAAATGGCATTAGAAAAGAAAGGTTAAAGTATTTTGTCTTGTGTTAGGTGCTTTTGGAGAGTTTTAGAAGTTAGGTACTATTGGAGAGAGTTTAGGAGTTTTAAGTTTTTGGATAGAATGCTATCAGGGAACAGGACAAATTATGTGACTGAGTATCTTAATATGTGTTTTTGGTAGGGAGAACAGACTATGATTAATTAAGACATCCTTGTTGGGGCTGGTGTCATGGCACAGCAGGCTAAGCTGCTGCCTGTGACACCTGCATCCTATATGAGCATCTGTTCAAATCCTGCTGCCTATCCAGCTCCCTGCCAATGTGCCTGGGAAAGCAGCTGAGGTTGGCCCACATACGTGGGCCCTTGCCACTCACATGTGAGACCTGAATGGAGTTCTGGGCTTCTGGCTTCAACAGGGAAATTGTCCAAGCTGGGTATTTTCCCAGTATTCATCAGCATAATAATGAAGATTTAGATTTCTGGACCATTAACATGAGACAAGTACCCAGGATTGATATCAAATCCCTGCTGACTAAAGGAGTTGGATGTTCCAGAATAAACAAGAACTGGTGAGAGGAATTCTGGCAAACCAGAGGCAAAATAAATTGCTGGATTAAGACTTGCTATAAACTCCTGTGCTGACACAACTCTAAAGATAGATGTCCCACGTAGGAATTCAGAACAGAGTAAGTGGCTCCCATATTGATTAGAAAATCGAAATTCTTACCTGTGACATCCAAGGTCACCTAGGACTCCAAGGGGGTGATGGTCAAATGGGTTTTGTGGAAGCCACCTGAGTTCCTGGGTCCCATTAGTTCTCAGATAAGGACATGAGGGAACTGAGAGTCCTCCTTTCCCTTCTTGCTGAGAGCAATCCCATTTCCATTGCCCCTGTATTTACATCTAGGGTGATAGCTGGGTGAGCTTTGTAGGTGAGAACATTCTTTGCACCAAAGTCCCAGTTTCCGACACCTAAAACAATCTGTCATGAGATTTTCACCCATGGTTGGAGCACTCTACCCACTGAGTTGTCCCTGAGTTCTCAGGGAACTTGTTACAGCAACTGCCATCTTATGAGTATGTTGTCTGGACTGTTGTTTCCCACATTGGGGCCCTTTTCCCTCTCCAGCTTTGTCTCTATTATTAAGTACCCCAAATGCTATACCTGACATGTGGTTAATGGGAGTTTGGGGTTCCATGGCCAGTTTCTAGAATTGCCCAAACTATCTGGTGCTGTGTGACTGATGAAATGAGTACTAAGACCTATCCTTCAGGGGTACTATTTTCTATGCTAGTATATCATTTTAAGGCCTTTAGCAGATGCCCTGGAATAAGGCTGGATTTTCTTATGCTTCATTACCTCCCTTACTTTGTTGTAATTTATGGGCCTGATAATACCTTTTTTCATCCCAGCCACTAGACAAATAACCCTATAGTCTCAGCACCCTCAAACCTCTTGAATTCTTGGATAATTTCAATTAGGATCTATTTATGGGATTGCTGTGACTCCCAGAGCATATTTGTTGGGGTCATCATGGGTTTGGGCCTCAGCCCCAACTCGCTGTTTCTCCTCTGAGGTGCAACAAGTGAAAAGGACAATTTTAGGTCATCCCAGGTCACCTCAAAGTCCAGAGCTAGGGCTTGAAACTCCTCAGTAAATTTAGTAGGGTCTTCTGAAAACTTCTATACCTTTGTTTATGTTGACTGAAGTTAGTCCTGATAAAAGGGACATGTACTCTAATTGTCTCAGCATCTCTGTTAGCCACCTCTCTCAGAGGACCAAACTTACTTGTACCTGGGTGATAGCAGGCCCCACTGTGAATGATTCTAGCCAGACTGTCCTCTAGTAGATGGTGATGGGCCAGGTTGTAGGGTAGAGGCCATTGACTAGTAAGAAGTGAAAGAGAATCAGAGTCTGAGAGAGTGGGAAGATCTAGCAGCCCTGGAGATGGTCCAGCATTGGGACAAGCTGAACTTGGGGTGGTAGAGGACCACTCAACAGTGGATTACTCATCATATATATATGAAACTCCTTTGTTACCTTGTATCTCTAGGAGGGTATGGGCTAAGAGCCTATGGATTCTTCTAAGGGTGAGATTTTGAAAATATGATATAAAGTCCTGGATGTAGCAAATTTCTGACCATTTTTTTTGAAAGGCAGAGTGGACAGTGAGAGAGAGAGACAGAGAGAAAGGTCTTCCTTTTTCTGTTGGTTCACCCCTCAATGGCCGCTGCGGCCAGCACACTGTGCTGATCCGAAGCCAGGAGCCAGGTGCTTCTCCTGGTCTCCCATGCGGGTGCAGGGCCCAAGGATCTGGGCCATCCTCCACTGCACTCTCGGGCCACAGCAGAGAGCTGGACTGGAAGAGGAGCAACCGGGACAGAATCCAGCGCCCCAACCGGGACTAGAACCCGGGGTGCTGGCACCGCAGGTGGAGGATTAGCCTATTGAGCTGTGGCGCCAGCCAACCATTTTTGCTGTCTCTTATGGAAGAGGTCAGGTTGGAGCATGGCACCAAAGTTGAGGGTCCTATTTGGCAGCCTGGTTTCCCTTTTCTCTAGTTTATATTGTGACAAAAGAAAATAAGATTTTTCTATTTAGAACATCTAGTGTTTCCCAATTTTTAAGGAAGCAACCCAGGGGTGAATCCATGGGGTTGGATGGGAAATTATCCATGGTTGAAAAACCTCCAAAGGAAGACAGGGAAAGGCATGCATCGTGGCTTTATGAGAACCCTGTCAGTGAGTGAGGGCAGATCTGGCATCCCATGATCTTGACCACATCCTTCAGTGCCCTGGGTGTCCCTGGTGACCCCCTGTGGACCAATTCAAATTTGTCATCCCATATTTTAAATATGATCCATGGTTGGCAAAAGTACTACCTGCTTGCCAAGCTGTATACCTGCCTTCACCAAGAAGTGGTACCTTTTATTAATTTATGTAAAGGTACTATATGACTCAGCAGAAAACCTAATTATGCATACTTTAAAAAGTGCTGAAGTCAAGTCAGTATCTTTGCTGAAATCACTTGGTTGTGGAGTATGTTTGCGTTAAACTTTTACAGAGCATTGCTATATTCACCTCGAATTTTGTCGTACTAATCTATGCTGTCATGATCAGTATATGAAAATTCTCATTCCCTCATATTCCTTAACCACTTCATGTTGTCATTATTTTTACTTTTCCTAATCTAAAGGTTTTGAAATGGGAATCCAGTTTTGTTCTGTTTACAACCTCCTCAGCAAGGGCATTTGTCCCAGCAGTTAAGCTGCTGGTGAGGAAGACTACGTTCAATTTCAGAGTACCTTGGTTTTGTTTTTTCCTGATTCTACCTCCTGATCCTAGCTTCCTGCTTGTGTGAACGCAGGCAGGCAGTACTGATGGCTCATGTTGTTGGGTTCCTGTCACCCATATGGGAGACATTGATTGAGTTCCTGTCTGTCAGCTTCAGCCCCATCCAGCCTCAATTGACATGGGTGTTTTTGAGGTTGAACCAGATGATGGACTCCCCTCTCCTTCCCATAAATACATGAAAACTAGGGGCCGGTGCCGTGGCTCATTTGGTTAATCCTTTGCCTGCAGCGCTGGCATCCTATATAGGTACTGGTTCTGTCCCAGTTGCTCCTCTTCCAGTCCAGCTCTCTGCTGTGGCCTGGGAAGGCAGTGGAGGATGGCCCAAGTACTTGGGCTCCTGCACCCACATGGGAGACCAGGAGGAAGCACCTGGCTCCTGGCTTCGGATAGGCGCAGCACTGGCTGTAGCGGCCATTTGGGGGTGAACCAACAGGAGGAAGACCTGTCGCTTACTGTCTAACTCTACCTGTCAAAAAAATACATGAAAACTAAGAAAAAAATCTTGCTACTAAACACACACATACATGCAGAGGCATATGTAAATCCTCTTCATATCATGTCTGATCAAGTTCCATGGAGAAAAGCAAGTGATGACCAAATCTAGAGTCAGTGGGATGGGGAGATACACTGCACTTAAAGGGGTAGGGAGGAGTGGAGAATGAATATTTATGGAACAATTACTCAGTGTATCATAATTTCTATTAAGCCTATTCACACCCTTGTACATAGTTTCTTCCTTTAGTCCTCAGTTACCCCATTAGGGTGTGCCATGTGTTTTTTTGTTGGGACCCTGATTGATACTATACTCTTCTCACAAATTTCTAGACCTTTAACAAATCTCTGATGATCATACGTTAATCCCCTCCACTTCTTAGAGCACCATGTTTCTTTCCTTTTTTGCATGTGCATTCCTCTTTCCCCCAAAAGGACCTACTTCATCTCTGAAATCAACATTTTCTCATCTATTGTGATCTACTAAGTCTATTTCTATATTTTTCCTCATACTTAGCTTACGTGTGTGTATGTGTCTACATGTGCATTCATATGTAGGCCTTTTTGGGTTAATACATATTTAACAAAAATAGGCCACATTATACACTTTTTTGCATATCAAATTTTTAAATAAAACCTTGTAAAAAATCTCTGAAACAGCTAGCATAGGTCTGTTTTATTCCTGAATTATAAACTTATTTGATGATCATTAAGCCTTTTTACTGTAATGTAAATTTAAAATATGTTGTCTCAAAAACTAAAAAAAGAAAGGGAGGAAGGGAATATCATATTCTTAAAATTGTCTATGAACTATATTGAACCTGTTAAAAACTAATTAAAATTTAAAATAAATTTTAACAAAAATATAATAAAAAAATAAAATAAATTTTAACAAACGCTGAATTATATTCCGTGGTGTTGATTCCATTCACATATTGATGAGTGAAGTGGATGCTAGGATGGGCTGCCAAGATCTTACATTTAGGACTGAAGCATTTCTTCCCTGAATGAAGGATGGGTGGACTGCTAATGGTTACAGATGGATCAGTCCCCAAGAACTGCTAGTGGTAGGAAGGGTACATCATTTCTCCATACAGAATCATACCTAATGCCTGGTTATTATGGAGGGACAAAGACCTCGCTCAGTCTTTACCTACCACCTCACATACTCTGGAAAAACCAAACAAATTAGAGAAGTAAAGCAGAGTTGGATGCACAACCTTTTTACGTTTTATTCATTTATTTTTTAAAGATTTATTTATTTATTTATTTGAAAGGCAGAGGCATAGAGAGGCAAAGGCAGAGAGAAAGAGAGAGACAGAGAGGTTGTCCATCCTCTGGTTTACTCCCCAGATGGCCACATCTGCCATAGCTGGGCTGATCCAAAGCCAGGAGCCAGGAGTTTCTTCTAGGTCTCCCACACAGGTGCAGGGGCCCAAGGACTTGGGCAATCTTCTACTGCTATCCCAGGCCATAGCAGAGAGCTGGATCGGAAGTGGAGCAGCCAGGACTAGAACCGGTGCCCAAATGGGATGCTGGCACTACAGGTTGTGGCTTTACCCTCTATGCCACAGTGCTGGCCCCCACAACGTCTTTGTAACACAAGGGTGTTAAAAAGGAAAACTGTTGAAGTGAAATGGACACTATGAGAAACAATGACTTGATCAGCCCTTGTCCTGACTGTTGATGGACACCTTAGTACTTTATCCCTTTTAGTATTTTTTTGTCATACTTAACACCAAGGGTTAAACTCTGTAATTAACACACAATTATTCTTAGGTATTTAAATTTAACTGAAAAGTGATCACTGTTCAATATAAGAGTGGGAATAAGAGAGGGAGGAGAGATACAATTTGGGACATGCTCAATCTGACTTGCCCCAAATGGTAGTTAGAAACGTGCCAGGGGACTCCAATTCAATCCCATCAAGGTGGCATGTACCAATGTCATCTCACTAGTCCAAGTCATCAGTTTCAGTTCACAATTGATCATAATGATAGGTCTAAAAGTCAAAGAGATCACATAAACAAGACTAGTGTCTGCTAATACTATCTGATAGAATTAAGAAGGAGAGAACGATCCAACATGGGAAGCGGGACACACAGCAGACTCATAGAATGGCAGATGCCCTAAACTGCACTCTGGCCTCAGAATCAGCCCTTAAGGCATTTGGATTAAGCTAAAAGACCCATGACAGTATTTCAGGCATGGAAAGCCAAGACACTCTGGCTTCAAAAAAAAATAAAGACTGAAATGAAAGGTCTCTGTAGTGAGACCTCAGTGGAAAGAATGGGCCATCAAAGAAGGAGGTACTTTTCTCTGAAGGGAGGAGAGAACTTCCACTTTGACTATGACCTTGTCTAAATATGATCGGAGTTGGCGAACTCAAAAGGCTTCCATAGCCTTGGCAACTCATGACAAGAGCCTACGGAGATTACTGACACCATAAACAAGAGTGTCAATTGTTAAATCAACAACAGGAGTCACTGTGCACTTACTCCCTATGTAGGATCTCTGTCCTTAATGTGTTGTACTATGTGAATTAATGCTATAACTAGTACTCAAACAGTATTTTACACTTTGTGTTTCTGTGTGGTGCAAACTGTTGAAATCTTGACTTAATATATACTAAATTGATCTTCTGTATATAAAGATAATTGAAAATGAATCTTGATGTGAATGGAATGGGAGAGGGAGCGGAAGATGGGAGGTGTGCAGGTGGGAGGTAAGTTATGGGGGGAAACAGCCACTGTAATCCATAAGCTGTACTTTGGAAATTTATATTTATTAAATAAAAGTTAAAAAGAAAAAAAAATAACACAAGGGTGTTGTCCTATAGTCCCATTAGAGAATCATTTGACTCTACTACAATGTCTAAATTTGAGCAGAGGATTTTTTTTGCAATACTATACTTATCAGAAATTAGCCTACAGATAAAGTAAAATGTAACAACTTCTATTTTGCCCATTATAGATACTTAAAATTCATTTTGCAGCTCATTGAACATATACATGGCTAGATTAATCAGAAATCTGCACTCTATTCTCCATTACCTTCTCATTAAGAATTCTGTAAATATGGGCCAGCGCCGTGGCTCAATAAGCTAATCCTCCACCTTGTGGCGCTGGCACACCGGGTTCTAGTCCCGGTCGGGGTGCCGGATTCTGTCCCAGTTGCCCCTCTTCCAGGCCAGCTCTCTGCTACGGCCCGGGATTGCAGTGGAGGATGGCCCAAGTGCTTGGGTCCTGCACCTGCATGGGAGACCGGGAGAAGCACCTGGCTCCTGGCTTCGGATCAGCGCGGTGCGCCGGCTGCAACGCGCCAGCCGCAGCGGCCATTGGAGGGTGAACCAACAGTAAAGGAAGACCTTTCGCTCTGTCTCTCTCTCTGTCACTGTCCACTCTGCCTGTCAAAAAAAAAAAAAAAAAAAAGAAGAATTCTGTAAATATAAAAGGATTTTTTCAAATTCTCTATGGAATTGTGATAGTTCTTTAATACATCTCTAGTTAAATAAAATGTTGACCAAAAATGTGTGGGATTTATGGTTTGTAACAATGTGAGCTTTGTGTTTTCAAGTTGCTTTTAAAAATAAGAAAATCTACTTTAAAAAAATAAACATTCCCATTAACTTTCATATCGCCTTGGTCAAGAGTGTATCAAATTCTACTTCTCAAAGGGACAGAGAAATAACTGTTCAGAATAGTTATCATATGGAATTGGATGGCTACAAATAGTTTCTCAATCCTAAAACCACCATAGAATTCAATCTTTTATTTGTAATGCAATTCAGCATCAGCCTTATAAAATCAGGGCCCAGGGCTTTGATCAAGACATAGAGCCCATTTTCAGAACCCGAGAGGGAAAGACATATTCATTGAGACTCAATTCCTTTGTTAATAGTTTGACATTTATTGAAAGTACGTAAAGGTTTTTGTACAGGTAGTAGAGAAGAGCCGGAAAGAGTGCAGGGGTTACTGTGTTGAACAAAAGGCACACATTAGAAAGACAGCTGCACATTCAGAAAACGGGATTCTTGGGAAAACTAATTGGTCCACAGGAGAATATGAGTGCCAGGAGTGCCAGGAGAACCCAGGTTCTGGCAGACATCTAGCAGGAACACAAGGTGTCTCTGGGAGAAGGGGGCGCAGCCTCACTCATGGTGGAAGGCCGGCTGGCCCCGCCGGGCAGCCGGCTGTCGGAGTCGGGGTCCGAGGGCCGCGGCCAGCCCAGACCCCTCGGAGGGGAGTCCAGGTGGCTCAGAAGAGCAGTCTGTCGGCGGGAGGCCGGGGGCGGCGGCTGCGGCGGCTGCGGCGCAGGTGCGTGGGCAGAGCGATGCGGGCTGGCGGGGGGCGGCCGGCGGTGCGTGGTTGGTCGTCGGCCGCGCGGCGGGGGCCCAGCCTGCAGCCCGAGGGCCGGACGGCGGCCCCCGGTGCAGGGCACAGGCCGGGCCGGCGGCAGCGGGCAGGGCGGCGGCGCTGTCCAGAGCCAGGCCCAGAGGCAGCAGCGCCAGCCTGGAGCGCTATTCCTGGAACAAAGGCAAGCACGACGCGGGCGGGCGGGCGGGGGCGAGGGGACGCCGCGGCGACTCGGGGAGCAGGGGGGCGGCGGGACTCGACTCGGGCGCGAGCGCGGCGGGGGCCGCCCGCGGCGACCCTGGCGGCGGCCGGCGGGCAGCCCACCCTCCCCAGGGCAGCCGGCCCCGGGCCCGAGGCTCCGGCGGCCTAGAAGTCCTCGTCCTCCTCCCAGCCAAAGACGCGCTTCATCTCGGCCAGAAAGCCCCGGTAATCACTGAGGAGGGGACTGTCCTTCTTGATGTAGGGGATCACCCACTGCAGGGCGGGCCCCGTGAGGCGGGTGATGAGGAACGTCACCTTGAGCGCGTCGCTGGAGAACGTCTTCTCGTCCACGAACATGTAGGAGCCCGTCTGCACGATGAACTCCGGCAGCCGGTCGGTGTCGCCGTCAAACGTCTCGGGAAAGGGGATCGGGTTCCTCCAGCGACGCGCCGCGGGCCGCAGCGGCCGGGCCAGCAGGGCCTTCACGAGCCGCATGCGATTGTCCATCGCGCCGAGCTGGCTGGCGGGGCTGCGCGGAAGGCTGCGCTCGGGCGTCGCGGCGAGGACTCGTCGCGGAGGCGGGCCCGGGGAGGGGCGGGTGTGGGCGGAGTCACGCGCCGGGCTGCGGGCGGCGCGCGGGCCCGCCCACCAGGCCGAGCGGTCGCCACGGCGCAGGCGCGTGTCGGGAGCCAGCAGCGGCGGGGGGAGAGGGAGGCGCGGCAGGGGGCGGGATAGGGGCGGCCGGGGGCGTGGCCAGCCCTGGAGGAGGCGGAGTTGGAGGCGGGAGGGGGCGGTCCCAGGCGGGCGGCGTGCGAAAGGCGGGCGAAAGGCGGGGAGCCGCGGAGGAACGCGTCACCTCAGATGCGTGTGGCGAGGCTGGGGTCTGCTGCTCTTGGACAGCTTCTGGTTCCACTTGGGGAAGTTAGCGAGTCCTGGGGCGTCGCCCTTCGTCCTCCCTCACTCCGCGCCCTTGCGCATCCCTTTGCGGACCTGGGCTCTGGCTGCCTTTTGAGGGAGGGTCTCTCAACACATGGTGCAACTCGGTCGTCCAGCTTCCTCTGGAGGTCCCAGGCAGGTGCAGGGGCCCAAGGACTTGGGTCATCTTCTACTGCTTTCCCAGTCCATATAAAAGAGCTGGATCAGAAATGGAGCAGCCAGGACTCTAACTGGCGCCCCTATGGGATGCAGGCATGACAGGTGGCTCCTTTACCTACTATGCTACAGTGCGGGCCCCAAAATTAATTTGCTTATTGCTACTTTTATAGGTATGGAAAATTACCTGTTGAAATGTGCAATTTGGTTAAGACCCAATGCGAAAAGCAATTTAAAAGAAATTGGCCAAGAGGGAAAAATTCTAACAACACAATAAGAACCCTAAAAACTACAAAACAATACTGAACGAAATGTAGAGACATTCTGAGATTTGTTAACTTACCCTCATAAAGATACTAACTTTCCCTAACTAAATGGAGGACTGGTGGGCTTAGATGCTTCACATTCTGTTCCAGGTAGCTGTTGTCCCATACTGACAAGGTGACTCAAATGTTGTGTCTCTACCTGTTTGCGTTCTAAGGCTGACTGTACTCCATATGACTTTCAGTGCAAAATATTTCTTGCGGGTCTGGCTAATGCAAAAGTGTCCCCCCCCCAAAAAAATTGTGGAACGTGTTGCCCCACTCAAATTCAGCTGGCACAGTACAAATACATCACAATTGTGGTGGTCAGCCAATACACTACAGGATGGGATTGGTTTCCTTGTAAGAGACGCTATGCAACTTTCTCTCTGTCCATCATGTGAGGACACTGCAAGAAAGTTAGTGTCTGTAAGCCAGTTCTCACCAAAACCTGGACATGCTAGCATCCTGATCTTGGATTTCCAGCCTTCAAAACTCTGAAAAAATATATTTCTGTCATTTAAGCCACCCAATCTGTGGCATTTTATCATGGCAGCTCAAGCTAAGACACTCAGTTATTCATTTCTTGAGAAATTCTTTAAAAAATAATTTATCAGGAGAAAATAATTTTCAGGCATAAATATATTCAAAGCAAGAAAATCCATAATCTACAAACAAAACAAAGTAAATATTCAATGAGGTAATAGCCTACATATTATTATTCATTAATATAATTGAATTATATGCGGCCATTAAAATAATTATGGAAACTAAAGAGAGTCCAAGATGCTTTAAGAAATTATTAAGTCAGAAAATACAGTGAAGGGGCCAGTGCTCTGGTGTAGCGGGTAAAGCCACTGCCTGCAGTGCCTGCATCCCATATGGGCGCCGGTTCGAGTCCTGGCTGCTACACTTCTGATCCAGCTCTCTGCTATGGCCTGGGAAAGCAGTGGAAGATGGCCCAAATCCTTGGGCCTCTGCATCCACGTGGGAGACCTGGAAGAAGCTTCTGGTTCCTGTCTTCGGATCAGCTCAGCTCTGGCCATTGCTGCCATCTGGGGAGTGAACCAGCAGATGGATGACCTCTCTCTCTCTCTCTCTCTGCTTCTCCTTCTCTCTGTGTGTAACTCTGACTTTCAAGTAAATAAATAAATCTTTTAAAAAAAAAAGAAAATGCAGTCAAATTATGTATGGTTCTTAAAGCTATGCCAACATTGAAATAAATGTGTAGCAGCACCAAATGTCTGATGCTATGAAGTGGCTGCCAAGTGCTATAGTACATTTCCAGTCCCTTTTACATCTCCCTGAGTCTATGCAGTTATGTTCTGATAAAAGGAATGAGTGTAGAATTTCCACACATGTCTCAGAGAATAACAAAAGAGAACATTTTACAATGGACTTTATAAGACCAACAAAACATGACATGAAAACCTATCTTGGGCCGGCAACCACGGCTCACTAGGCTAATCCTCCGCCTGCAGCGCCGGCACCCCGGGTTCTAGTCCTGGTTGGGGCGCTGGGTACTAGTCCTGGTTGCTCCTCTTCCAGTCCACCTCTCTGCTGTGGCCTGGGAAAACAGTGGAGGATGGCCCAGGTGCTTGGGCCCCTGAACCCGCATGAGAGACCAGGAGGAAGCACCTGGCTCCTGGCTTGGGATCAACACAGCGTGCCAGCCGTGGTGACCATTTGGGGGGGTGAACCAATGGAAGGAAGACCTTTCTCTCTCTCTCTCTCTCTCACTGTCTGTAACTCTACCTGTCAAATAAAAAAAATTTTGAAAAAAAAACCTACCATGGACATAATGAAGCAGGAAAATTACAGATCAGTCTCATCCATAAACACAGATGCAAAAATCTGAAAAAACATTAAAATATAGTGTCTTGTAGCATATAAGAGATTATAATATATCACAACCAACTTTGGTTTATTCCAGGGCTGTGGAGTCTAAAATAAATCAATGTAATCCATCATATAAAATAGAAAAGTGTGGTAAATCATTCATATGATTATTTCTCTAGATCCAGACATAAAGCATTTCCTACATTTCAACTACAACTCATGACAACTTAGAAAATTTGAGAAATTATGAAACGTTATTATTCTGACAAAATACAAATGTAAAAATTTACAAGGGGCAGTACACATCATGGGAAATTGTTGAAAATTTTTTCCTTTAATATAAAGAACGAAACAAGGATGCTTGATATCACCGTTTTGTGGAAAAATTATCCAAGAAGCTCAAGCCAATACAATAAACAAAGAAAATGAAATATATAAGGATTGGAAGGGAAGAAAATACGATTGCATACAGACTACAAAATGCCGTACATATAAAAACCGTAGCAAGGTACAACTGTATTTTTAGAATATATTAATAAGTTTAGGTAGTGTGTTAGATTGCAAAGTCAAAGTACAAAAATCAGTTGTATTGCCATATACCTTCAAGAAATGGAAAATAAAGCATAAAAATATTTTTTACAATAGTATCAAAGCATCACAAGTGCAGAAACATTTTTGAAATAGTGAGAAAAACCAAAAAAGCAGATTATTCATGGATTGAAATCTCAATATAATACAGATGTCAATTTTCCTTTAGCATTTAAGTAGTATGTTACTGATACAAGGATCATCAAGAAGATGGAAGGAGTTAGAATAAAAATCTCTAGAGCAACCTGTGCATATATGGATATTTGATTTTCAAAGTTGGCATTTGTTGTACAACAATAAATGATAATGGGGAAATAGAATATTCACAAGAAGGAAAATAAATGACCTTATTTCACACTGTACACAAAAATGAATTCCAAGTAGTTTAGAGAGCTTGATGTAAATGACAAAAATAACAAAATTTCTATGACATTGGACTACTTTCATGATCTCAGAATAGGAAAAACTTTTTTAAAGATACAGAAGCACTAACTATAAAAGAGATATAAATTTAACTACTTTTAAAATAAATACATCTCTTTATCAAATTAATATGAGTGAATATTCATCAGTACACCATGAATGAATGAAAACACGAGTAAGATATGATATTCACAAATCATATAACAAATGGTAGTTCCATATATACAATAAATTCGTTTAAAAGCCACATTCAAATCTATAAGAAAAAGATAACCAAAAGAAGAAAGGTGCACAAAATATTTGAAGAGGCATGTTAAAAATCCAAACAGCTGATAAAATTATATAAATATGTTTTAGCATGATTATTAGTGATTCAGGAAATGCTAGTTCAAAGCACAAGGAGACATTATTAATTTTAATTATCAGAATGGTGAAAAATTTTTAAATTGACAACACCAAGTGTGAGCAAGGATATGAGGCAACTGAAGCTTTTACACACTGCTGATGGAAATATAAAAGTTTATAACCATTTTAGAAATATCTGTCAATGTCTTGTAAAGTTAATTACATAGCCCAACAACTCTACTCCTAGATATTTAAGAGAAGTGAAAACCTACAGCCACACACAAGTTGTTACATAAATGTTTATAGCAGCTTCGTCTACAATAGTTCTAAATTAGAAATAACCAAAATGTCTATTAACATATGATTGGTTAAACAAAACCTAGTTTATCCATATAATAATATGTTAATCACAAAACCATGAAAAAACTCCTAAGGAAGGCAGGACAGATGAATTTCAAAATTATTACAATGAGCAAAGTTGTGTATTTGTCAGCTCTACATTACAATAACTAATATACCTGAGAGGAGACTCAGAATGGAGATGGTTTATTTTGGCTCATGGTTTTGGAAATTCAATCCAAGATTAGGCAGCTCCATTTGTCTGGCGTCTCATACGGGTAGAACAAGTACAGAGAGATCACATGGTGATACAGGAAGCAGAGAGGGAAGCTAGCCTAAACTTTGTTTATATGACAAACTCTCTCAAGAGAACTACCTTCCATGGGCAAGCCCTCAATGACCTAAAAACCTCTCACTCTGGCCAGCGCCGCAGCTTACTTGGCTAATCCTCCGCCTGCGGTGCCGGCACACCGGGTTCTAGTCCCGGTTGGAGCACTGGATTCTGTCCCAGTTGCTCCTCTTCCTGTCCAGCTCTCTGCTGTGGCCCGGGAAGGCAGTGGAGGATGGCCCAAGTGTTTGGGCCTTGCACCCGCATGGATAACCAGGAGTGGGTACTTGGCTCCTGGCTTCAGATCGGCGCAGCGCACTGGCCGGCAGCACGTGGGCGGCCACTGGGGGGGTGAACCAACGGAAAGAAGACCTTTCTCTCTGTTTCTCTCTCTCTCTCACTGTCTAACTCTGCTTGTCAAAAATGAAAAAAAAAAAAAACAAACCTCTCACTAAGCCCACCTCCCAGAAGTCACAATTATATCAAGTATTCACCATTAATCCATTAGCTTCAGGGGTTAAGCCCCAAATACATGGCTCTTTGGGGGACATCCAAACAATTATGCAAGTCATACCAAGAAGGCCAACAAAGAGGAATAGATATCACCTGACCAAATTTACATACAACTATAGTGACAAAGACAGATTGGCTATGCCAACATCATTGATCATTATGGAAATGCAAATTAAATCATGATGTGGTACCATTACATATGCACCAAACTGACTAAACTTAATGAGTAACTCTGATAGCAACAGGAGTTAGTGAGGATGAGGATAAGTAATTTCATATACTTCATAAACTGCTGTTCGGAGTACAAATTAGTTTAACTGCTTTGAAGAAGAATTTGTTATGTATATGAGATGTATACCTATTCCCTATGACCCAACCAACCTATTTGCAAGTATTTACCCCACAGGAATTATATGTGGATTCTTCAAAAATTTAGTAGAAAATGCATATTATGAAAAAAAAACTATACCCAGATTTTTAAAAATTGCACCAAAATAAACTTATCTTTTAATTCTATTTTCCATGAACCTTTTGTTGTACCATAGTACACATCTGCATCAGGACAGAAGTAAAATAAGGCTCAGATCAGAATTATTCCTAAAAACTTAAATTGGAAACCATTCAAACTCACTGGATATAACTTGAAGAAAATAATTGTGACAGATTTGTACAAGGGAACACAATACAACAGCAAACATGAAAAACTGAAATCACACATGCAAAACCTTGGGTGAAGTTGAAAACAAAATTGAATGAAAGAAGCCAGACCAAAAAATGCCCACATAGTATGATTATGTTTGTGTAAATGTTAAAGCCATGACGAAACTATGCTGCTTAGAGATGCATATTTAAGAGATGAACCTTGTGCATAAAAGCTTGAAAGTGTTATCATGAAGGACAATATTATCATTTCCTCTAGGAAGAAGACTGGAGTTGTCAAAGAGAAGGGATTTTGAGTGCCGCTGAAGAATGTGTATTTCTTGATCTGCATGGTGTAAACCAGACTGTTTGCTTGATAATAGTTTGATAAATCATAACTTAATATTATGTACTTTTCTATATATCTTTCATAATTAAAATGATTAAAATATGTATTGCCTAAGGGTTTTAAAATGTTTTTGAGATTTAAACTAAGTAACATCATATAATAGTGACAACCTAATGCTGAAATGTTAGAGATTGGAGACAGTGTGTTATTACTAAATTTTGTTTATGTTTGGTGTACAGCTAACATTTTTTCCTAATCTGAATGTATTTCTTGTTTTCATTCTATAGTTTTGCTAGACACTTAAATATATCTAACAGATAGCAAAGCAAGGGTACATTTTGTCCATGGTGCCAAAGTTACACAAAATGTGTGTGTGTGGAAATGACGTGAAAATTTAGAGTACTAAACTACACTATGACAGCCTGAGTATAATCTTATATGACATAGTTGAAATTTACTCTTACAGTGAAGAAACAAAAGCCCTTTTTAAAAAGAAAAGAATGCTTCCCAGTTATTGTGTAATTGTGCTTTAGAAAAATCTAAATAACAATTGCTGGTTATTGCCCTTGAATAGCACCACATTCTCTTGTACTCTGTTAGGATGAGAAAGTGGTATAGATTACTTAAAAATGAATTGAATTTAGTGGCAGGCATTTTGGCAGAGCAGGTTAAACCTCTGCTGCTTGGGATACCTGCATGCCAATCCAGCTTCTTACTAATGTACCTGGGAAGGCATCAAATTATGATTCAACTACTTGTGTCCCTGACACCCACGCAGGTATTCTGGGCTCCTGTCTTGGCAATGCCCCACCTGTAACGGGCATTTGGGAAGTGAACCAGCAGATGGAAGGTGTGTGTGGGTGGGTGGGTGGGGTGCCTGTGTCTGTGTGTGTCTGTGTGTGTATGCACATGCCCATGCCACTCTGCCTTTTAAATAAGTAAAATTTTATAAAGGAACTGAGTGTAAAGGCTGGAGACCCAGGGTTGGCTTCCAATTTTACTGCTCAGTAGCTGTGAGCCTTAGGAGTTAGGTTTTAAGATTCTAGGGTTTGATAAAGGTGAGGAGGTGGCTAGTTAAAGTAGGAAAGACTTTATTTTAGCGGGGACAGAATGGGAAGGGTAAAGAGAGTGGCAATTGAGCCTGCCCAGACAGAGGGCAGGGGCTTTGAGACCAGGCTTCATTCCATTTGAGCAACAGGTAGAGTCGTTCCTAAGCAGCTGGTTAGGGGAGAGATGTAGAGTGCCACATGGACCCTGATAGGGTGGGTGGGGGACTTGCAGAAAGTTTCCTTGGTGAAGTTTACAACGCATTGTGTTAATAGTTTGGAATGTTCTAGCTGGATAGTTTTCCCAAGCAATAAACATTCCAGTTGCCTTTAGATTATCTGTGCCCAGTTTCATTGGGTTTAGACGTTTAGGCCTCAGTGGCCTAGCAGCTTCTAACGTCAGGGGGCATTTGTTATCCTCGCTGATCCTCTCTGTCCAACTGCAAGGTAAGCATAATACTTCCTACTTCACCCCATGTTTGTGAAAGAAAGTATTTGCAAGAAAGGAGGAGCAGAAGGCAAAATATGCAAGGGAAATGATTTAAAAATATTGATGTCTGTGTGATGAGAGTAAGTCACAGAGAGACATACCTAGATCAGCCTGATGAATTATCCAATCTTCCAATAGTACTTTCTGAACAGCTTTAATGAGATCTTTTTTTTTCTGGCACCAGAGTTTAAGATTTGTAATGTGACCCAAAGTCATGGCAGTAAAGCTCATAAAATTTTTCTACTTTTCTTTTATCAGCCACAGGTGCAAAATTAACTATCTCTAAGGAAAACTGATTTTGTTCATGGGATTAAGCTTAAGAGAAAACCAAAATTTACATGTAATAATTTTTTATTGATAAGATCATTTTTATTTATTTTTTAACTTTTATTTAGTAAATATAAATTTCCAAAGTATAGTTTATGGATTACAATGGCTCCCCCCCCATAACTTCCCTCCCACTCGCACCCCTCCCATCTCCCGCTCCTCTTCCATTCCATTCACATCAAGATTCATTTTCAATTATCTTTATATACAGAAAATCGATTCAGTATATATTAAATAAAGATTTCATCAGTTTGCCTTTTCCTTATATTTTCCTTGATTTTTATTGATCTTCACAAGTTTCACCAATATGGCAGCTTCTGAGTGCAAGGTGTGTGGTGAGCAAGGCTCACAGATGAACAGGGAAACCCAAGCAATGTTGAGGGTGACTGGAGGTTACCGAAGAACCAGGAGACACATGCCTGGTTGCTAGTAACAGCTCAGAACTGAGGCAAAATAACATAATTTTTAATTTTTTAAGATTTATTTATTTATTTATTTAAAAGACAGAAGAGAGAGAAAGAATGAAAGTGCATTCCTATATGCTGGTTCAATATTCCAATGCTTACAACGACTGAGACTGGGCCAGGCTGAAATCAGAGCCAAAAACTCAATCCAGATCTCCTACACGGGTGGCAGGAACCTGAGTTTATAGCCATAAATTGTGCTATGGAGTAATTTAAAAGGAATGATGGTTATCAAAATTCAACCTTTGGGGCTGGCGCTACGGCTCACTAGGCTAACCCTCCGCCTTGCGGCACTGGCACACCGGGTTCCAGTCCCGGTCGGGGCGCCAGATTCTGTCCCGGTTGCCCCTCTTCCAGGCCAGCTCTCTGCTGTGGCCAGGGAGTACAGTGGAGGATGGCCCAGGTGCTTGGGCCCTGCACCCCATGGGAGACCAGGATAAGTACCTGGCTCCTGCCATCAGATCAGCGTGGTGCGCAGGCCACAGCGCGCCAGCTATGGCGGCCATTGGAGGGTGAACCAACGGCAAAGGAAGACCTTTCCCTCTGTCTCTCTCTCTCTCTCACTGTCCACTCTGCCTGTCAAAAAATTTTTTCAACCTTTGTTTCTTTTTTAAAAGATTTATTTAAAGAGAAGGAAGAGATGTGCAATTCGGGACATGCTCAAGCTGACTTACCTCAAACGGTAGAGTTAGAAACATACCAGGGGATTCCAATTCAATCCCATCAAGGTGGCATGTACCAATGCCATCTCACTAGTCCCAGTGATCAATTTCTGTTCACAATTGATCATAATGATAGGACTAAGAACCAAAGGGATCACATAAACAAGAATAGTGTCTGCAAATATTAGCTGATAGAATACAAAAGGGAGAGAACGATCCAACATGGGAAGTGAGATACACAGCAGACCCATAGAATGACAGATGTCCTAAACAGCACTCTGGCCTCAGAATCAGCCCTTAAGGCATGCGGATCCGGCTGAAAAGCCCATGAGAGTATTTCAGGCATGGAAAGCCAAGACACTCTGGGGAAAAAAAAAAAAAAACCTAAATGAAAGATCTCCGCAAGTGAGATCCCAGTGGAAAGAACGGGTCATCAAAGAAGGAGGTACCTTTCTCTGAAGGGAGGAGAGAACTTCCACTTTGACCATGGCCTTGTCTAAATATGATCAGAGTCAGTGAACTCAGGGGGCTTCCATAGCCTTGCCAGCTCATGACAAGAGCCTAGGGTGATTACTGATGCCCTAAACAAGAGTGTCAATTTGTTAAGTCAACAACAGGAGTCACTGTGCACTCACTCCTCATGTAGAATCGTTGTCCTTAGTGTGCTGTACATTGAGATTTAATGCTATAACTAGTACTCAAACAGTATTTTTCACTTTATGTTTCTGTGTGGGAGCAAACTGTTGAAATCTTTGCTTAATGTATGCTAAACTGATCTTCTGTATATAAAGAGAATCGAAAATGAATCTTGATGTGAATGGAAGGGGAGAGGGAGCGGGAAAGGGGAGGGTTATGGGTGGGAGGGACGTTATGAGGGGGGAAGCCATTGTAATCCATAAGCTGTATTTTGGAAATTTATATTCATTAAATAAAAGTTAAAAAAACACACACACACAAAAAAAAGATTTATTTATTTGAAAGAGTTACACAGAGAGAAAAGGGGAGGCAGAGAGAGGGAGAGAGAGAGAGAGAGAGACAGGTCTTCCATCTAATGGTTCACTCCCCAATTGGCCACAACAGCTGGAGCTGCACATATTCGCAGCCAGGAGCCAGGAGTTTCTTCTGGATCTCTCACACAAGTACAGGGGCCCAAGGACTTGAGCCATCTTCTACTGCTTTCCCAGGCCCTAGCAGAGAGCTGGATCAGGAGTGGAGCAGCTGGGACTCGAACTGGCACCCATATGGGATGCTGGCACTGCAGGTGGTAGCTTCATCTTCTACCGCCACAGCACTGGCCCCAACATTTGTTTCTTTATCCAGGTCACAGTAGAGGTCCCCCCCAGTTCTTCATCAGTGCTCCTTGGTTAGGAGGGAAGCCCTAGCTGTGACCACAGAAATTATTTTGGATGTTGCCAGCAATTGCCAGAAACATGGGCAGAGATAACTTCTATGCCCCATCTATGTCTTACTGAATTAAAATATAGTTTGATAACCAGGAACAACCTAGGGAATCATTCTGGTTTAAACACTTCTGTTGAACTAAATCCATTAGAAAGTGTCCATCTTCTGGGTGGATGCTGTGGCTTAGTGGGCTAAGCCTCTGTCTGCAGTGCCAACACCCCTTATGGGTGGCAGTTTGCATCCGGCTGCTCCTCTTCTGATCCAACTCTCTGCTAGGACCTGGGAAAGCAGTAGAAAATGGCCCAAGTGCTTGGGTCCCTGTACCCCCGTGGGAGACCAGGAAGAAGCTCCTGGCTCCTGGCTGTTGCAGCCATTTTGGGAGTGAATCAGCAGATAGAAGACCTTTCTCATTGTCTCTCCCTCTCTCTCTGTAACTCTACCTCTTAAATAAATAAATAAATATAAATCTTTAAAACGAGCACAAAAGTGTCCATCCTCTAAAGAGCAGCAACAATACTTAACCTCTCTTTGCCTTGTTTTAATCATCTGAATGTGTGAAAACTCATACCCGCTTTGAAAAATTTCTTAAAGAATGTATTTATGCATTTTATCCATTGATTATAAAGCCTTACTGTGTGATAGGCAATATGCCAACCTTTACAGCCCAGAGGCTGGTTCCCAGATGATCTCTCAGTGACTTCAGAATGGCCAGTTGGGCCACTACCTGGAAGGTTTGCAAAAAAGGTGATATAGGCAGGGAACAAAATTCCTTGAAAATCACTTGTTCCAAGTACATAATTTTTTTTTGACAGGCAGTGAGAGAGAGAGACAGAGAGAAAGGTCCTCCTTTTGCCGTTGGTTCATCCTCCGATGGCTGCCGCGGCCGGCGCGCAGCGGCTGGCGCATTGTGCTGATCCGAAGCCAGGAGCCAGGTGCTTCTCCTGGTCTCCCATGGGGTGCAGGGCCATCGTTCACTGCACTCCCAGGCCATAGCAGAGAGCTGGCCTGGAAGAGGGGCAACCGGGACAGAATCCGGCGCCCCGATCAGATCTAGAACCCCGTGTGCCGGCGCCACAGGCAGAGGATTAGCCTATTGAGGTGCGGCGCCGGCCTCATTTTTCAAATAAATAAAATGGATCTTATCAAGAATGTGTGTACACAGGTAATTTCTGGTACAGAACTAATCTCCTAGCCAAGCATTCTTTCTAGTATACCAGAACAGAGCACAATGGTATTCAAAGGCCAATTGTGATCTGAAACTCCAGTACCATTTTGAGTGAAGAAAGCAAAAGAGATACTGCTCTAGACAGAAAAGTAGGCAAGATGTGTTAAACGAGGCTGTTTGAAAGGAATGCCCAGAGGAAGTAAGTGGAATATTCAGAGATTTTTGTATCAGGGACTCTACCTCCCTACTCTTTGCCTCCCAAGTGCTTTATTCTTTTTGTTAAACATTTCTGTGAACAGAAAGAACAAATGTTAGAGCCTCAATGCTGTTAATGATAGTTACTGTGCTGAGATAGATGAGGACTGGAGAAATAACATTACCTCTTATTTTTGAGGAAGAATAATTTTTATGCACTTATTTACATCAACATTTTGTTTCTGGCAAAACCAAAGGATATCCGTTGTGGTAACAAGGAATCACAAATTGGATTTGGTCATAGAACCTGGCTCCTAACTCTTTAGTATACACCATTAGAAACTATCACTAGCAATGTTTTATTCAAAATATTGCCTATGATAAGTGAAGTTAGTAGTCATACACATAGTAGAATTTTATGTGTGTTAGAACATATTCACTTATGAGTGAGGAGAAGGAAGAGAAGAAAGAGGAGAGGGAGAAACAGATGTTGAGAGACTACAAATGAGTATCAATATCCATGTCCAAAAGAATCATGTAAGTCTATGGTAAAAATACAGCACAATGAATTACAATGTAAGTTCAAAACATTAAATTACTGAAATTCGACTGTATGATATATAAAAATGCTATTTCACATGATTCAACCCAGTGCAATAATGACATTAATTGCAACAAATATACAAATAGGCAATATTAATAGAGGAAATGGGGTGAGGGATATATGGGAACTCTTTGAATTACTACCTTACAATTTTTGTTTTGTTAATTTAAAACTATTCTGAAATAATAGGTTAAATTAATGAAATAAGTAAATGTTTTACAAGGTGTATAAGGGAAGCAGAGTCTAGGTTTTGGTGATGTCACGTATAAAACTGTATGGATGTGGAAGATGAATAGCAATTAGATCTTTAGTTGGCATTGACACTGATGTTTTAAATGTTTATGAATATAGTTGGTTTGAAAATCATACTAGTCAAGATTCTATTCATATGATTTCTGTGATAAATCCATTTGAAAAATAAAAGACTATTGCATTATGTAAATATTTTCCTCTGGTTACCTATGTTGTAAATTTATACCAGTTCTCTTAAAGGGTGGCAGTGGATTAAAAGTGTGTGTGCTTGGAACATGTATTGCCATCAGACTGAGCACTTCTGAATGCCAACAACTGGCACGTAGACTTCTAGACATGTTTATTCTATCAATCCCCACTACTCCCTTTTTATAATGGAGACTTCCATCTGGAACCTTCCGCCCTCACACTCTTAACAGTCTGGTTGATATTTTTTATTTTTTGACAGGCAGAGTGGACAGTGAGAGAGAGAGACAGAGAGAAAGGTCTTCTTCTTTTGCCGTTGGTTCACCCTCCAATGGCCGCCGCGGCCGGCGCACCGCGCTGATCCGATGGCAGGAGCCAGGAGCCAGGTGCTTTTCCTGGTCTCCCATGTGGGTGCAGGGCCCAAGCACCTGGGCCATCCTCCACTGCACTCCCTGGCCACAGCAGAGAGCTGGCCTGGAAGAGGGGCAACCGGGACAGAATCCAGCGCCCCAACCGGGACTAGAACCCGGTGTGCCGGTGCCACTAGGCGGAGGATTAGCCTAGTGAGCCGCGGCGCCGGCCGCAAGCTGTCACGTTAATACCTTTCCACTTGCTTCTCTCTTGGGTCCCTCAGAATTGTTTTTCTTCCTACTTGACCAGTTTCACAGTTTTCTTTACATAGTTTTCTCCAAATGAGTTTTGATGTGTGAACTCCCTAAGGTTGTGCATCTCTAAAAATGACTCCCTCTCTCCCTCTTCCCATCTCTCCCTCTCCCGCTATCATCTCTCCCTTTCCCTCTCCCTCCCTTTTTCTTGAATTATAAATTAGAGATTTCCATCAAAGTTTTCAACAACTGAGTTATAGTGGTAGATGAGATAAGGATGACAAAAAGATGGGGAAGCAGGCAGCTTTACTTCTCTAGTCTGCTCCAGGTAACCCAGGAAGACAGGAGACAACCACAACCCCTGATGTGGGACCAACAATAGGCCACCAAATAAGTTAGGGCATAGCCACTGTGCATACTGCAAACAGGAGGGACACTGGAAATGGGAGGGTCCAAGCCATACCCATAGGGGGCTGGCTCAAGGCAAACCTGATAACTTTTAGCTCCCCTTGACAGAAGATCAATGGGGCCAAGACGATCACAGACTGATTGCTCAAAGTAAAATCTAGCATCTCCCCAAGAGAACCCAAGTTACACTAGAAATGGAAGGGGAGAAAGTTGAGTTTTTGAAAGAGTTTCAGTACTCTAACCTGGTGATACGGGTACCCCTAATCAGCAGGAATTAGTTACAGAAGAATGACCCTCCTTCTTACCCTTGAAGAATGAAGAGTGAATTTCTTAGGGAGGATTTTGTAACCAAGAGGGAAGCAAGTAGCAGTGTGAGGCCTCAGAGCATCAACTCTTACCCATTTTGATGTGCTTTCCAGGGTGACATGACCTGATGTATTAAATTTGACATCAGGGAAAAGTGAACCTATTGGTGCATGGTAGAACTGCAGTCATTCTGAGGTGGTGTGTGTGAGTGTGTTTGTGTATGAGAAAGAGAAAGAGAAAGAGAAAGAGAAAGAGAAAGAGAAAGAGAAAGAGAAAGAGAAAGAGAAAGAGAAAGAGAAAGAGAAAGAGAAAGAGAAAGAGAAAGAGAGGCCCTTGTCTTGAAAAAATGCCGCAGTAGGCACAAAAGCAGGAAAGGGATGTGAAGCAGTCTGGTAGCTTCTATCACTGACAGGACCTGTGATGTTTCCTGGCATGGCCATGGAGCAGGCAGGGAGCCAGGTGTATAGGGTGCCTTGAGAGTCCCTGTGCCCAAGACTGGTATGCAGGAAACTGAACCCCAACCAGCCTTTTGACTCCCAAGCCAGCATTCTGCCCTTTGCATCTTATCTGAGTAAAAGTGGCTTCAGCATGTGCTCAGGTTGGTCATGGTGTTCACACAGAAACGCCTTTATTAAAGAACTTCCAAAAACTGAATAGAGTGTACTTTAAGAATCTTGGTGGAATTACCTTCCTGCTCAGCCTAGTGCCTTGACAATTTTTATGTGTTTTGTTTTTGTTTTGCTTTGTTTTGTCTTAAAAATTTATTTTGTTTATTTGAACGACAGAGTTACAGAGAGAGGTAGAGATAGAGAGATAGGTCTTCCATCTGCCAGTTCACTCTCCAAATAGTCACAACAGCCAGAGCTGGGCCCATCCAAAGCCAGGAACCAGAAGTTTCTTCCAGGTCTCCAATGTGGGTGCAGGGGCCCAAGAACTTGGGCCATCCTTGACTGCTTTCCCAGGTGCATTAGCAAGGAGCTAGATCAGAAGTGGAGCAGCTGGAACTGGAACCAGCGCCCATATGGGATATTGCTACTGCCAGCTGAGGCTTTAATCTGCTGCACCACAGTGCTGCCCCCCTTTATTTTGTTTTTAACATGTGTGATTTGGAAAAACAAAGGTTCTGGGCACTAGTCACTAGCAACTGGGAAATCTTGAAGTTCTGCTGCCCTGGCCGGTCAGGTTTTTCTGGTTGAACTTTGCCCTGGAGGTAGCCATAGTACCCATACCCCAAAAGACTTCCTTGGGGTGGGGAAGAAGGTTACATTCCTATTGGCTGAGCCCCATGCAAACCTTGGCACCTGCTCTGTGCTCAAGTGTTCCCTGTGAGCTCATCCTCTAAGTAGCCCATTGGGGAATCTGCTCCAGGAGTTACACAGAGCAGGCAAGAGAGAGGCCAGGAAATAGATCAGAGCCCATTTTCATTTTCAGGATGTTCTGAAGGCCCTTCCTGGAGTATGGAGCCCTTCTGATTTTGCTGAGATGGAGACATGTGGCATGAATTAATATGTGTGCATGTGGGAGGGAAAGGTTCAGCTAACCGGGGACCTCTGATTTTTGTGGAGGAGGGTTGTGAATATCAAAGCAATTACTGGGGCAAGCCTTGTGGCACAGTGAGTTAAACCACCATTTGCAATGCTGGCAAATGGCATATGGGCACTGGCTTGAGTCCCAGCTGCTCTACTTCCAATCTAGCTCCCTGCTAATGCACCTGGGAAAGCAGCAGATGATGGCCCAAATGCTTGGGACGCTGCATCCATGTGGGAGACCCGGACGAAGCTCCATTATGGCCATCTGAAGAGTGAAGCCATGAGTGGAAGATCTCTCTCTGTAATTCTACTTTTCAAATAATAAAAGAGAAATCTTTAAAAAAATTTTAAAATAAAATAAAAATCAATCTTTCTCAAAATTTAAAAATAAATAAATTACTGTTATTTCAGATGAACTCTGGCAGCCCAGAAGAGGGAGTTCCTCTTGTTTCAGTACCTACTTTCTGTATATACTAGGTCATATGATAATTCTAAGTTTAACATTTTGAGAACCTGCCAAATTGTTTGTTTTTCAAAGTGGCTGCAGTATTTTATGCCACCAATAATTTAGGAAGGCTTCAATTTCTTTTTTTTTTTTTTTTAGGATCAAGGCTTTTATTTTTTTTTAAGTTTTTTTTTTATTTGTTTGAAAGTCAGAGTTACACAGAGAGAGGAGAGGCAGAGAGAGAGGTCTTCCATCCGATGGATCACTCCCCAATTGGCCACAACGGCCAAAGAAGGAGCCAAGAACTTCTTCCAGGTCTCCCACGTGGGTGCAGGGACCCAAGCACTTGGGCCATCTTCTACTGTTTTCTTAGGCCATAGCAGAGAACTGGATTGGAAGTACAGCAGCCGGGTCTCAAACCAGCACTCATATGTGATGCTGGTGCTTCAGGCCAGGGCATTAACCCACTGCACTACAGCGCCGGCCCCGAAGGTTTCAATTTCTATACATCCTTGCCAGCACTGTTTTCCATTTTTTAAAACAAACCATCTCAGGATATGAATTGGTATCTCAGAGTGCTTTTCACTTGCATTTCTCTGTGACTACTGATGTTGAGCATCTTTTTATGTGCTTGGTGGTCATTTGTATATCATCTTTGGAGAAATGTCTATTCAAGCCCTTTGCTCATATTTTAATTGAGCTGTTTGTCATCTTTTTTCTTGTGGAGTAGCTAGACTTCCTTTTTATAATTTTGGTTAGGAAGCTCTTATCAGATATATGGTTTGGAAGTATTTGTTTCTACTCTGTACAGCACCTTTTCATTTTGTTGAGTGTCCTTTGATGCATAAAAGTTTTTAATTTTTAAAAATATTTATATATTTATTTGAAAGGCAGAGTTACACAAAGGCAGATAAGGGGGAGGGGAGAGAGATCTTCCATCTGCTGTTTCAGTCCCCAGATGGCCACAATGGCCGGAGCTGCACTGATCCAAAGCCAGGATCCAGGAGCTTCTTCCAGGTCTCCCACGTGGGTGCAGGGGCCCAAGGACTTGGGCCATCTTCCACTGCTTTCCGAGGCCGCAGCAGAGAGCTTGATTGAAGTGGAGCAGCTGGGACATGAACCATTGCCCATATAGGATGCCAGCGCCACAGGCGGTGGCTTTACCTTCTGTGCCACTGAGTTGGCCCCTTTTTAATTTTGATGGAGTCCAACTTGTCTATCATTGCATTGTTTACAAAAAATAACAAAAAGAAATTCAAAGAACCAAATGCTCCAAATGCACAAACAACAAAGGTGAATAACCAAGAGGCAAGAGGCTTTGGGAAATAATGATACCTTCATAAAAGGGACTACCAGGCAGCTTTTCATATAGAAAAATCCTTAATGAGTTGTACTATGAGAATTAACCATAAAACTTGTCTTCAAACAGTACTTTATACTTTGTGTGTCTGTGTGAGTGCAAACTGTTGAAACATTTACCTAGTACAGAGTTGGTCTTCTGTATATAAAGATAATTCAAAATGAATCTTAATGAAGAATGGGATGGGAGAGGGAGTAGGAGGTGGGATGGGAGTGGGGGTAGGAGGTTGGGTATGGGAGAAAGAACCACTATATTCCCAAAGCTGTACCTATGAAATTTGTATTTATTAAATAAAAGCTTTCTAAAAAAGAAAAATACTTCACATGAAAAGAAAAACATGAAGTGGGAGGAACAGATTTCAAGGTAATGCTGTCTCGCTCTATAGACACACACACACACACAAATTTTTCCCTTGGGGTGGGGCAGGAGCAGGCTGGGATTGTGCGTGCTCTTAACATTTCTCCTTTCCTGAGTGTGTGTGCTCCAGCGCCCCCGGACCTGCCCACCTACCTGCTCTCTTGCCCTCTCCTGACTCTGTCGCTCAGATCCCCATCAGCTTCCAGCAGTGGGATAGAAGGGAGACGACAGTGGGGTCCATCCCAATGGGGGCCCAGCTGCTCCCAGGCATGGGGGGGCTCAATGTGAAGAGGACCCACAGACCTGCCCTCCCACCCCATTGCCCAGATGTCCTATCAGCTGGACCCCGCCCAGAAAGGACAGGGTCACCTTCTAAATCCTTTGCCCGTCGACCATGTTTCCAGCCCCATCCTCTGCCCCTCCAGAGGGCATTGCAGGCACAGGAAGAGCTGCTGTTTGGGGATCTATTTCAGACTTGGTTTCTCTGTAAAATGGGTATACTGGCATCACACTGAGATTACAGATGCAAAGCACCTGTGCCTGGAACGTGACATCATTGGATGTCAGTCCCTGCCACCTGGTTTCTTCTTCATGGTCACAAGGCCACTCCAGGGATGACCAGAGGACCCCCACTGAACTGACTTCTCCCGCTTAATGCCCACAAGCACCCAACAGAGCTTTGCTAAGATGCACATGGTGGGGATGAGCCTAGGACCACATGGTAGAAAGGGCTGGGCTCAGAGCCTCCTGGGTGATGCCTTTCACCAGCACAGGACAAACCTGCTTGTGGGAAGGGCAGTCCCTGTCATCACGATGCTGTCCTACCTCAGTCTGCTGGGCGTGTGGTCCCTGGGGGGGATGGGAAGTGGGGCCATCAGGGGCTTAACAGAACCGTGTGGACATGGGAGGGAAGCTCAGGACATGGGTCCATCCCCCTGTGGTGGCACATACCACAGAGCACAGCCACCAGTGCAGTTGGAAGGGCCCTTCTCCAGGGCACTCTGACCCCTGGGGAGCCCTGGGCTGTGACTGAGTGTTCCCAGGGCCCCTGACCTCAGGCTGTGCTCCTCAGCCTGAGCCCAATCCTGCCTCGTCAAGACGCCCCTGTCCTGGGAGTCTGTGGGCCTTCTTCCATCGCACCCCAATGCCCTTCTCCCCAGGTCTCTCACGAACGCTCTGCCCTCGTCCTCAGGCCTCCCCAAGCCCTCCCCAGCCTTCTGCCAGCTTGCCAGCCCTAGAGCCTCTGGCCTGCTTCCTTGGGGGGCCAATGGGAGTGGGGCTGAGTTTGCACCTGAGGTGAGGGGAAAGGAAGAGACTTCCAGGGCCCATGGATGCTTTCTTTCCCTGAGACCCCCAGAGGCCTGCCCACAGGGGCAATGGGGACTTGACCACCTGCCGCTGGTTACACAAAGTGCCTGTGGAGGCTGTGTGCCACTTCCCTTCACTCCTGCCCACTCCAGGGTCCAACTGAATGAAGCATCAGACTCGACAATGGAAAAGACTTAGGTCTCAGGTGTTTGGATGCCAGTAGTGGGTGGGGCCAACTGCCACCCCTTGAGCCAGGTTCTGCTGCTGCCTGCGTCTCATGGGGTAGTGGTGCAGGTCAAGGCTGGGGACACTGGGAGCAGACTCTGAAGAGCTGGCCATTCCCTGCCACAGCCCCACCCCCAGCCCCTAGCTCTGGCCAAGGCCATGGAAGCAGCGGTCCCAGCACTGGGCCTCCCTCCTCCCAGGCTACTGCATCACGCCCACCAGAAACAGGAGGCCTCAGGCAGAATGACGACGTCCTGGACTCAGGACTTATCTTTGTAACTTAGAGACAACAGCGCGACGACACCACAAACAAAAACACCTGGCTGAGCAGACGATGCTGTCCAGGACACAGTTAATCACACACAGAACAGTGACGTCATTCAGGCCAGTGTCTGCATGTGCAGAAGCTCTACTGCCTGGAAAACAGACTGCCATAAATACAAAGTGCATGGAGACCGCGCCGTGCAGCAAGGGCCCCGTGGGGACAGGAAGCGGTGGTGACGAGGGCGGTGGGAAAGCAGAAGCTGGCTAACTACTTTGCCAAACAGACAGGCACATGAAGCCCAGGGCTGGTCAAGGCATATCCCAGGGTGGCCAACAGTTTCTGGCCAAGACAGCTATGACCAAAGCCACTGCGGACACAGTGCCACTCTGGACCGGGCCAGGATTTCCATGCAGTGGGGGCCCCAGGGCGGGCTCCTGAAGCTGCACCCCTTCCTCCCTGTAGGGAAGCAGCCTCCTAGGCCCTAGGCAAACCCCTGGAGGGAAGAAGGCTGGGGCACCTGGACATCCTTCTCCTCTCCTCTCACTGGGCACGTGCACACCCATAGAGAAAAGCCTTCCTCCTCCGTCCCTGGCTGGCCAGGAATGGCTGCAGCTGGTGATCCTGTCCCCCAGAAGGTGAGACAGGGCTCTGAAGGGACCACACCTGTGTAGCAGATCCACGGAGGCCTTGGCTCCTCCTGTCCCCTACAGCCCTGTGACATTCTGGTCCCTCAGAGGCCACCCCCAGACATCTGTGCTCACAGACTCCCAGAGGTGGACCTTGCAGACAAGGTTGGCATGGACAAGAGGGGCCAGCAGGACTGGGGGTTCCCAGGAGACTTGGCAAAAGGAAGGATGTCATCAGGTTGTGGCTGTGGGCAACCATGGTGGGGGGCAGGGGCACGTGGCAGCCACCATCCAGCCTCCGCCCATCCCTGAGACAGGCAGAGGTCTTCCAGGATCCCAGCTCCAGGGGCAGGGCTTGATCCCTGGGCCACTCTGTCCCTAGAGTTGAGCAGACGCTGCAGTTTTCCATCTCAGGAATGCAGAACAGGGGCCTCAAGCCACCAGCTGAAGTTGTGTGGGAACCAGGATGGCTGCTGAGGGCCAGGGTCTCTCCTGGCTTCCATTTAGGCTGCTCCTGACCATTCGTGGGTGCCAGTGTGCATCACACCCAGGGCCTCCAGGGCTAACTGAAGCCCATCTGCATGAAATTCTCCCGCATGACCCTGAGGGTAGGGGGCCGAGCCTGGGGACAGGGAGATGGGGTCAGGCCATGGGTCCCAACCCCTTCCCACCCCACGTTTCTCCCTTGACCCTCCTGGTTACATCGTGTCCCCAGCGAGCATGCCACCATTATTGTCCCCACTGACAGGCTCGTGCCACTTAACTGCTGAAGAGCCCTTGGTCACGGTTGGGGTGGGAAGGTTAGGTTCGGGGGTGAGACTTGGCTCCCCCGGGTTCTTGGACCCATCTCTCCTGTCCTCCATCTCAGTACGCTGTCCTGGCCTTGCCCATGACCTTCCATACCATTCCCAGGAAAGCCAGATCCCTGGATAGCCTGCCCCTGGACCTGGGTTACCCGGGTTCTCCATCCCACCATGCAAGCTCTTGGAGAACTGTGAAGGAGGGCAGGGGACAGCAGACACAGGGGCAGCCTCAGCTTCACCTCTTTCTACTGTGTGGGGCAGGGGGAGAGCCTGAGGCTGCCTTTCCTTCCTCCAGTTCTGTGGAGCAGCTGTGCGGGCTGGTTTGCCTGGGTACCTTCCACGTCTCCTCCAAGCCACCAGGAACAAGAGCAAACCCCAACCCCTTCCCCAGAGCCTCAGTTCCCCCAGTCACTGGGGAGGGAGAACACAACTCCCACATAGAGTTACTAGGAGACCTTGGTGCCCACGGAACGCGCCCAGTTCTTCCCGTGCTAGGAGCTGATATCCAGACGACCCCGCCCCTCTGCGTCTCTGTCCGTGCTGGGCGTCCACCATGAAGGTCCTTCCTCTCTTCCAGGTCAGGCCCTTCACTCAGCTGCTCTCTGTTCGTGGCCAGGGCAGGGGCCACCCATGGGCAGGGACATGCCTCTTGCCAAGGCCAGAGAAAGGGCTGGTCACCACCTACAAATGGCAATCCCTGGAAGAGAAAGAAAGAGGTAGAGACTTCAGAGTTGCCTGGCCACCCAGAGATGGCTTTGTTTCCCCAAGTGTCGCCTCCTCTGCCACCCCCTTCTCCACCTGCTCTCCCTCCCTGGCTGGAGATCTGCTGTCTGTTCAAGGAGTTTCTCCCATCACCCCAAATCCCTTCAGTACACAGTGGACTTCACGGGCCTCCAGGGCTGAAGGATGGAGCTGGGTGGTGCTCAGAGGATCATGTCAGGAGCTGTAGGGCAACTGGGCTGACATGGCTGAAGAGCAAGACTGTGGCAAGAGGGGATAGGTAGAAACCAGACTCCTTCCTGTCTCCAGATGCCTAGTTTAGGAGGAGCCCTTCAGAGAGAGGCTAGGGCTGGCAAAAGGAACAGCAGGAGCAGGCAGAGACCAGTCCCCTGGCCCCAAAGACAGGGCAGGAGGCAGTCAAGGACTGTGGGGAAGCCGCAGGGAGCGCCAGGGTCCTGAGCGCAGAGAAGGGCACAGACCTGGGGTTTAGCCCAGAGAACCCTGCTTCCTATCTGTCCACCCAGAGACAGTGCAGGAGGAGGGCAGGTGCATCTTTTCTCCTCCAAGGCCTTCCCACAGCTGCCCAGCCTATCCCCATGCATCCCTGGGGGTTCAGGTGACACCAAGGGTCCTCTGGAGAAAGGACACAGGTACCAGGCTGTGGGCAGGAGGGGAGGCCATATCTGCTGGGGATGGGCTGACCTTCTGGGATGAGATGTTGAGAACACTGCCTGCCCCCACCCATCACAGAATTGTGATGGGTGCAGGCTAGAGCCTGAGCAGACAAGAGCCCGAGGCTCTGTCTCCTTCTCTCCTTTTGGCTGGGCAGCTTTGGCGGCTGGTTTACCCAGGTCCCTTCCATGTTTCTTCCAAGCCAGCAAGGAGTCCTGACATGTCGATGTCATAGCAACTGCTCCCTCCCCTGCTCCAATCTGCGGCCTTCGTCTGCCTCCCTCCTAATCCAACATATGGCCTCCTCCACCATCCCCCCTCCAACCTGTGGCCTCGTGCTGTGCCCCCTCCAACCTGTCAGTTCCTAACTGTGGCCTCTTACCACCCCCCCACTCCAACCTGTGGCCTCAAACCACCCCCCTTCTCCAATCTGTAAACTCTTAACTCCCCCCCTACTCCAATCTGTGACCTCCTATCTCTCGAACCACCCCCCCAATCTGTGACCTCCTATCCCTCGAACCACCCCCCCTCCAATCTGTGACCTCCTATAACCCCCCCTTCCAACCTGTGACCTCCTATCATGCCCCACTCCAACCTGTGGCCTCCTATTACCCCCCACACTCCAACCTATGGCCTCCTATCACCCCCTCCTCCAACCTGTGGCCTCTTGTTGCCACCCCCCAACTCCAGCCTGAAACCTCCTATTACCCCCCACACTCCAACCTGTGGCCTCCTATCACCCCCCTCCTCCAACCTGTGGCCTCTTGTTGCCACCCCCCAACTCCAGCCTGAAACCTCCTATTACCCCCCACACTCCAACCTGTGGCCTCCTATCACCCCCCTCCTCCAACCTGTGGCCTCTTGTTGCCACCCCCCAACTCCAGCCTGAAACCTCCTATCACCCCCCCACTCCAACCTGTGGCCTCCTACCACCCCCCTCCTCCAATCTGTGACCTCCTATCATGCCCCACTCCAACTTGTGGCCTCCTACCACCCCCCAACTCCAGCCTGTGACCTACCTCTGTGCTCAGAGCCTGTCAAATCCAGGGGTTGCAGCGGCTGTATCCCTTCCTTCAGGTTCTCCGCTTTGGCCGATGTGAGGCAACAGGTCGGCGGGGCCCAGGGACGCTGAGGGCCCCTTCAGGCAGTTTCTTTGCGCTCCTGGGTCGGGGGCCGCGCCTCAGCCACGGAGGTCTAGCGTCCAGGGGCCCGGGCAGCCGGCCTGCGCCCCGCGCCGGTCCCCGGCGGCCCCGCTGGCCGTCCTGCCGGTGGCCCGGCGCCGGGCGGGCGCTCACTCGATCCGCACCTGCAGCCGCACGTTGAGCATCACCGAGGCCACGATGTAGAAGTAGGGGAAGTTCATGCGCAGCCGCCAGGCCAGGTCGAAGAAGGTGAGCAGCGTGCGAGTGAGCCCCTTGCAGAAGGCGCTGTAGGAGCCTCGAGCCGCGGCCGAGCGCGACAGCCGCACCGCCAAGCCGGACAGGGCCGCCGCCGCGGCCGCCGCGGACAGAGCCGCCGACGCCGCCATGTACCCGGGCCGCCGCAGGCCCCGCCGACCGCCGGCCTTCCCGCAGGAGCGCGAACGTAGAGGGCGACAGCCAGACGCGGTCCCCTGGACGCTGTCCCCCGTCGCTGTCCCCCGGACGCTATCCTCCTTCGCTGTCCCCCCTCGCTATCCCCCAGACGCGGTCCTGCGAATGCTGTCCGGAACCACAGCCGGCCCCCGGGCGCCACGGCCCGCCCTCGGGCTGTCCCCGCCCTCGCCGGGCTCAGCCTCGCCCACCCCCGCCGCCCCTACGGCCACTGTGCCTCCGCCTCCGCGGGACTCAGCAGCCTCTCAGCTCCGCCCCTCGCCGCCTCCTCACTGCGGCTGCCGCGGCCTAGCTCCGCCCCTCTCCTGGCCCCGCCCCTGGACTGGAGATACCGGGGCGGCCGAGGCCCCGCCCTACGGCACCGCCCCCTTAAAGCCCCGCCCACAGGACCCGCCTCGCCAGCGCAACTCCGCCCACGGGCCTCACCCCTCCTGTACAGCCCCGCCCACCGGCCCCGCCCTCAAGCCCCACCCACGCGACAGCCCCTCCTACGGGATCCGCCCACAAAGCCCTGCCCACCAGGGCCGCCTCTCCTGTACAGCCCCGCCCATGGGACCCGCCTCGCCAGCGCAGCTCCGCCCACGGGCCTCGCCCCTCCCATACAGCCCCGCCCATGGGAGCAGCCCTGCTCGCCCACACAGCCCCGCCCACAGACACCACCCCGCCTTCAAGCCACACCCACGGGACAGCCCCTCCCACGGGGCCCGCCCACAGAGCCCCGCCTCCCCGGGCTCTTCTGGGCGGAGCCTGAGGCCTGAGCTGCAGGGATGGCGGTGCTGCCCCGGATCCCTAGCGAAAGTCCCGGGGGCGCAGCCGGAGTGCGTTGCCCAGGGTCTGGGCGGGTGTGCGGATTCTGCGCAGAAAGCGGTCCTGGGTGTGCATTCTGCTCCGGCTCCCCACCGTCTCCCCAGAAAACCCGGTGTGCCGGCCCACAGTAGTTCGCTCTAGTCTCTCCCACTCGCGCCGTGCGGTGACCGCACCGCGGAGCGCCATCAACTCGCTCCACTCGCGTGCGTCCCGGCGTTTCTGGTCCCTGTGCTGCCCGCGTGTGCAGCCGTGTTGGTGGATTTCCTCGCCGACCTCCCCTTCCCCGCGTCCCCTGGGCCCGCCGCTCGCTGCGCGAGGACCTCTCGGGTTTTCCTTTGCCTTAAGCGCCGTCTTTGCTGATGGCCCGAAAACCCTTCACGGGCTCGGCTCCTCTTTATCCTACGTGGACCGAAAATCCCAAACGAGCCCGACCCGGCCTGTTAACGAAGCGGGGAGATAGATGCTGGTTCTTCCTTAGGTCGTGACTCAGAAAACGTAGAGTCAGCAACACGCAGATTCCCTTTGACCCCAGCCCAGCGGTCAGACGAGGGACGGACCTGAATGGTCAGGGCCCCTCAAAATGCCTGGTCAGCGTCACGCTTGACCACCTCGGCAGTCCTCCGTGTAGCTGCACCGGAACCGGCACACTCACACACACCGACTGGACAACTGCCCTACCTACAATTGAGTAAAAATAAAGTAACAATAAAGAAGCATCAAAGATGCTGAATGATATGGTACAGAAGACTGATCAGTAGTGCACTTTCTACTTGCCATTTCTTCAGGAATGAAGCGGAAATAAAGAATCTCAGATAAAGGAAGATAAAGAGAAGTTGTGAACAGCAAACACACCATTGAAGAATGACTGAAGGAAATTTCTTAGGCAAAAAGACAATGATCAATGACACTTGACAAAAGAATAATAATTGTAATGAATAAAAACAAGTGTAAATACGATATACTGTCCTCAAAAAATTTTAAATTGTGTTCGATGATTGAAGCAAAAATTATGTCACCATATGTGCTCAATATAGGGAGAGGAAATACTTAAGACATTTATATTCAAAGATGATGAGTTTGAATATACCTAAATGGAAATGGTTTAAAATTATGTCAGTAGACTATAATAAGTTAATACTGTATGTATATTGTAATACTTAGGATACTCACTAAAATAACTATACAAAGATAGACATTAAATGACACTAGATAAATAAAAATGGAATTCTAAAGAATGTTTAAGTAACAACACACAAAGGCAAGAAAACAAACAGATGAACAAGAAACAAAATTATTAGAAAACATAAAAAAATGTCACACTCGAGGCTAACATGCAAATAATTCCTTTTAATATAAGTGGTCTAAATAGACCAATTGAAATACATAGATTGTCAGAGTGGATTAAAACACAAAAATGATGACCAAACGGTATCCTGTTTCAGAAAACTCACTTTGAATTTTCTTAAGTAGTTTTAAATAGATTTGCTCAGTTTTTTGAGTGCATTATCAAATTTATTACACAGTTTTTGACCTATCAGAAAGATATACAGATCATAGACAATAGGGGAATGTGGCCTTAGTCTTCTTGGAGATTGTTTCCTCCTCTCAGCCCTTTTGCTACAGGAAATAAAACCAAAAATTGTGTCATTTGTAAAAACAAAACAAAAACAGGGAGACTAAAGAAATTCTCTGTGTATGTGGCTTTTATGGTATATCTACTCCCCTTAAACTGTCACCTTACTTGGTTTTGTCTATATTTTTAAAAAGCTCCTGGAACTGCTTTTGATGATAAGCACAATTGCTCATTCTTTTTTTAAATGATTTTTAAAATTGATATAAGTTGAACAAATTCCATGAATTTCAGATCTACATATTTTGTTTTTTTGACAGGCAGAGTGGACAGTGAGAGAGAGAGACAGAGAGAAAGGTCTTCCTTTGCTGTTGGTTCACCCTCCAATGGCCGCCGCGGCCGGCGCGCTGCGGCCAGCGCACCGCGCTGATCCGATGGCAGGAGCCAGGTGCTTTTCCTGGTCTCCCATGGGGTGCAGGGCCCAAGCACCTGGGCCATCCTCCACTGCACTCCCTGGCCACAGCAGAGAGCTGGCCTGGAAGAGGGGCAACCGGGACAGAATCTGGTGCCCTGACCGGGACTAGAACCTGGTGTGCCAGCGCCGCTAGGCGGAGGATTAACCTAGTGAGCCGTGGCGCCGGCCCAGATCTACATATTTAAGAACCTAAGGACAACTCCCACCTTACCCTTACCTCTGTCCATGCTCACACCCCATCCTCCTTCCTTTATTCTTTCTTTTAATTTTTATGATGTCATAATTTCAGTTTATTTTATAATCATAAGCTTAACCTTTCACAAAGTAAAGAATTCAACAAATAGAAGAAAACAAAACAAAACAAAACAAAAAGCACTATATCTCAGCAGTAGAGACAAGGGCCATACCAATAATCAAATCACAAAATGTCAATTTTACAAACATGCATAACATTTGCTGTATTCTTAGTTATCATAGATCATGAAAAACATGATATTCTTTTTGTGACTGGTTTATTTCAACAAATATAATGGTTTCCAGTTGCATCCATTTTGTTGCAAAAGACAGGATTTCATTCTTTTTTACAGCTGAGTAGCATTCATAGCATATATATATATATATATATATATATATATATATATACACACACACACACCACATTTTCTTTACCTAGTAATAAGTTGATGGGAGCCTGGGTTGATTCCATATCCTACCTATTGTGAATTGAGTTGCAGTAAACATGGGGTACAGATAACTCTTTCATATGCTGAATTCATTTCTTTTGGATAAATTTCCAAGAGTGGAATGGATGGGTTATACGGTAGATCTATTTTCAAATTTCTTTAGAATCTCCATTCTGTCCTCCACAATGGCTATTTTAGTTTATACTTCTGCCAATAGTGTATTAGGGTACCTTTGCCCCCACATCCTCTCCAGTGTTTATTGTTTTTTGATTTCTGTATGAGAGTCATTCTAACTGGGGCAAGAAGAACAAAGGCTAAAGATCCAGAACATTTTTTTATGTGTCTATTGGCCATTTGAATTTCATCCTTTGAAAAATGCCTGTCCATGTCCTTTGCCCATTTCTTAACTGGATTGCATGTTTTGTGGTTGTTGAGTTCCTTGAGCTCTTTATAGAGTTTGGACATAAATCTTTATCAGTTGCATAGTTTGCAAATATTTTCTCCCATTCTGTTGGTTGCCCCTTCACTTTGTTGAGTGTTTCCTTTGTAGTGCAAAAGCTTCTTAGTTTGATATAATTCCATTTGTCTATTTTTACTTTAATGGCCTAATTTCTGGGGTCTTTTCCAAGAAGTCTATGCCTATGCCAATGTCTTACAGTGTTTTCCCAATGTCCTTCTCTAGTAATTTGATGGTAGCAGGTCATAGATTGAGGTCCCTAATCCATTTTGAGTTGATTTTTGTATAAGTTGTAGATAGAGGTCTTCTTTTATACTTCTGCATGCAGAAATCCAATTTTCCCAGCACCATTTGTTGAAGGAATTAATTTTAGTTCATTTGTCAAAGATTGGTTGTAGATGCATAAATTAATTTTGGGGGTTTTTATTCTGTTCCATTGGTCTACATGTTTATTTTTGTGTCAATACCAGGCTATATGTGCCCTGTGGTATGTCTTAAAATCTGGTATTATTATGCCTCTGATTTTGGTTTTTTAAAATCAAATTTTATTTATTTATTTATTTGAGAGGTAGGGTTACAGAGAGAGAGAGACAGAGACAGAGACAAAGGTTCACTTCCCAAATGGCCACAGCAGGGCTGATCTGAAGCCAGGATCCAGGAGCTTCTTCCAGGTCTCCCAAGCATGTGCAGGGGCCCAAGCACTTGGACTATCTTCCATTGCTTTCCCAGGCTATAAGCAGAGAGCTGGATTGGAAAAGGATCAGCTGAGACATGAATTGGCATCCATATGGGATGCCAGCACTGCAAGTGGAGGTTTAGCCTACTACATCACAGCGCCAGCCACTCTGGCTTTGTTTTTGTTGTCTTAAGACTGCTATATCTCTTCAGGGTCTCTTGTGATTCCATATAATTTTGGCATCATTTCTTCTAGATCTGAGAAGAATGACATATATTGTTGGGATCACATTGAATCTATAAATTGCTCTGGGTAGTATGGACGTTTTGATGGAATTAATTCTTCCAATCCACAAACACAGAATATTTTTCCAGCTTTTGCTATCTCCTTTTATTTCTTTCTTTAATGCTTTGTCATTTTCATTGTAAAGATCTTTCATCTCCTTGGTCAAATATATTTCAAGATATTTAATTTTTTGTAGCTGTATCAGTGAGTGGGACTGATCTTAGAAGTTCTTTCTCATCCATGGCTTTGTTTATGTACACAAAGGTTATTGATTCCTGTGTGTTGATTTTGTATCCTGCAACATTACCACTCTCTTATGAGTCCCAATAGTCTCTTAGTGGAGTCTGTGGGTTTCCCTAAATATAGGATCATATCATCTGCAAACAGGGATATTTTGACTTCTTCCTTTCCAATTTGTATCCATTGATGTCTTTTCCTTTTCTAAAGGCTCTGGCTAAAACTTCCAGAAGTATATTGAATAGCAATAGTGAAACTGAGCATCCTTGTCTGGTTCCAGATCTTGGTGGAAATGCTTCCACGTTTTTGCCATTCAATATGATGCGGGCTGTGGGTTTGTCATAAATTGCCTTGATTGTGTTAAGGAATGCTCCTGCCATACCCAATTTGCTTAAGGTTTTTATCATGAAAGCATGTTGTATTTTATCAAGTGCTGTCTCTGCATCTATTGAAATAATCACATGGTTTTTGTTCTTCAATTTGTTAATGTGCTGTATCACATTTACTGATTTGCCTTTGTTGAACCATCCCTGCATAGCAGGGATAAATTCCACTTGGTCTGGATCAATGATCTTTCTGATGTGTTGTTGGATTTAATTAGCTAGTATTTTATTGAGGATTTGTGCATCTATGTGCATCAGGGATATTGGTCTGTAGTTCTCTTTCTTTGTTGCCTCTTTTTCTGGTTTAGGAATTAACATGATGCTGGCCTCACAGAAGGAGTCTGGGAGGATTACCTCTATTTAAATTGTTTTAAGTAGTTTGAGAAGAAATAGAATTAGTTCTTTTTAAAAACTTTTTAAAAGATTTATGTACTTATTTGAGAGACAAAGTTACAAAGAGAGAGAGAGAGAGAGAGAGAGAGAGAGAGAGACATCTTTCATCCACTAGTTCACTCCCCAAATGGCTTCAATGGTTGGGGTTAGGCCAGGACAAAACAAGGAACCAGGAATTTCTTCTGAGTCTCCCACGCAGGTGCAAGGGCCCAAGCACTAGGCCATCCTCTACTACATTAGCAGGGAGCTGGATGGGAATTGGAGCAGCAAGGCTTGAACCAGCTCTTATATGGGATGCTAGTGTCACAGACAGAGGCTTAACTGGGTATACCACAATACCAGCCCCAAATTAGTTCTTCTTTAGAAGTTTCAGAGAATTCAGTGAAGTCATCTGGTTCTAGGCTTTTATTTGTTGTGGCAGTCATTGCTGATTCAAACTCCACTTTCATTATTGGCTTATTTATATTTTCTATGTCTGCATGACTCAATTTTGGTAGATTGTACGTATCCTGAAAGCTATCCATTTCTTCTAGATTTTCCAACTTTTTTGCATATAGCTGTTTGCATGTATATCTTTATATTTCTGTAGTGTCCATTGAAACATCTCCTCTGATTTTATTATTTTGACCTTCTTCCTTTTTTTGGCTAGTTAGGCTAATGGTATATCAGTTGTTTATTTTTTCAAAAAACCAGCTCTTCATGTCTCCTCCTTTGTACAGCTTTTGTGGTCTCAATTTTTTAAATTTATTTTCTAATTTTAATTATTTCTTCCCTCCTAGTCATTTGGGGTTTTCTTTGTTTTTCTTTTTAGGTCATTTAAATGCATTGTTAGATCATTTATGATGCCTTTCCAATTTCTTCATGTAGGCACTGATTGCTATAAACTTCCCTCTTAACACTGCTTTTGCTTTATCACATAAATTTTGATATCTTGTTTTGTCATCTTTATTCATTTCCATGATCTTTTTCATTTCCAGTTTGATTTCCTCTATAATCGACTTTTCATTTGTGAGCATGTTGTTCAATCTCCATGTGTTTACATATGTTCTGGAGGTTTTTTTAAAGATTTATTTTATTTATTTGAAAGACAGAGTTACAGAGAGAGGTACAAACAGAAAGAGAGGTCTTCCATCTGCTGGTTCACTCCCCAGATGGACACTACGGCCGGAGCTGTACCAATCCGAAGCCAGGAGCTTCTTCAGGGTCTCCCACGTGGGTGCAGGCTCCCAAGGACTTGGGCCATCTTCTACTGCTATCCCAGGCCATAGCAGAGAGCTGGACTGGAAGAGGACCAGCTAGAACTAGAACCGGTGCCCATATGGGATGTGGCGCTTCAGGCCAGGGCTTTAACCTGCTGCACCACAAAGCTGTCCCCTAGAGTTTTTTAAGTTGTTAATTTTCAGCTTCATTCCAATCGTTGTCAAAAAAGATACGGGGTATTATTTCAATTTTTAAAAATTTGTTCATATGTGCTTTATGGCCTAGCATATGGTCTATCCTAGAGAAATTTTCATTCACTGATGAAAAGAACATGTATTTTGGAGCCAGCGCTGTAGTGTAGTAGATAAGGCCTCCATCCATGGTGCTGGAATCCCATATCGGTGTCGGTTCAATTCCTGGCTGCTCCTCTTCTGATCCAGCTCTCTGTTATGGCCTGGGAAAGCAGTAGAAGATGGCCCAAGGCCTTGGGCCCCTGCACTCACGTGGGAGACCCGGAGGAGGCTCCCGGTTCCTGGCTTCGGGTTGGCGCAGCTCTGGCCTTTGCAGCCAGTTGGGGAGTGAACCAGCAGATGGAAGACCTCTCTCTCTCTCTCTCTCTCTCTCTGCCTCTCCTTCTCTCTCTATGTAACTCTTTCAAATAAATCTTAAAAAAAAAAGGATGTATATTCTTCAGTTGTGGGATGAAGTTAGGCCCATTTGGTCCTTAGTGTAGTTTAGCTCTGTTGTTTCTTTGTGGATTTTCTGTCTTGTTGATCAGGTCCATTGATGAAAGTGGGGTATTGAAGTCCCTCATTATTATTGTACTGGAGGCTATGTGTCCCTTTCGATACCTCTTCTCCAAAATTTACACATAAAAGGCAAATAATGGAAGGAGAAACACCAGTTATATTAGTCAGCTTGTCACTTTAACTAAAATACCTAAAAGTAGTTACTTAGGAAGTAAGAAGGTTTATTTTGGCAAACTTCCTGGAGCTCCATAGTCCAAGACTGAGTGGCCTCATTAGTCTGGTATCTAACAACAAGAGTGGATTGTGGAAGCACAGAGAGAAGTTAGGCTGAACTCATTAAATAATCAACCCTCTCACAAGAACTCCCTTGCAAAAACAAGCTCGCAGTGACACAAAGAATTCCCACTGGGTCCACCTACTAGATGGCATAACTCTAGTAAGTCTCCACCCTTAATCCACTAATAACGAGCATTAATCATTTAACAATTACTTTGTGGACCAAGCCCACAATTTATGGGCCTTTGGGGGGACATCTAAGCTATTATCCAAACCTTAACACCAAAGTATTAATGTAATTGTTAATGATTTCTTTTCTTTTCCTACTGGCTTGGAAATTTCTATCATGAATTAATCCATAATAGATAATACACTTAATGATATATGTCATCTTTTTTAAAAAGATGTATTTATTTGTTTGAAAGTCAGAGTTACAAAGAAAGAAGGAGAGGTAGAGAGAGCGAGAAGTCCTCCATCCACTGGTTCACTCTCCAAATGGCCACAGTGGCCAGAGCTGAGCTGATCCGAAGCCAGGAGCCAGGAGCTTCTTCCAGGTCTCCCACGTGGGTGCAGGGACCCAAGACTTGGGCCATCTTCTACTGCTTTCCCAGGCCATAGCAGAGAGCTGGATCAGAAGCGGAGCAGCCAGGTCTTGAACTGGATGCTGGGACTGCAGGCAGTAGCTTAACCCACTATGCTACAGCGCCAGCCCAATATATGTCATCTTAAGCAATGCTATTTTTTTTTTGACAGGCAGAGTGGACAGTGAGAGAGAGAGAGACAGAGAGAAAGGTCTTCCTTTGCTGTTGGTTCACCCTCCAATGGCCACCGCGGCCGGCGCGCTGCAGCCGGCGCACCGCGCTGATCCGATGGCAGGAGCCAGGAGCCAGGTGCTTTTCCTGGTCTCCCATGGGGTGCAGGGCCCAAGCACCTGGGCCATCCTCCACTGCACTCCCTGGCCACAGCAGAGAGCTGGCCTGGAAGAGGGGCAACCGGGACAGAATCCGGCGCCCCAACCGGGACTAGACGCCGGTGTGCCGGCGCCGCAAGGCGGAGGATTAGCCTAGTGAGCCGCGGCGCCGGCTTAAGCAATGCTATTATAAGCTTAGAGAAATAACTGTCCAAATATTAATAAATAATTTTGGTCAAATAATTTTATAACTTTATGAACACCATTTTACTACAGGGTGCAACTAATCTATACCAAAGAGTCATTAAATCACAGAATCTCCAAGTTACTGGGTGATTTCATCTATGTGTTGTTGGCATAGCCTGAACCCTGTGGACATGTAGCAAAACCATGAAGAGGTGGAGTTGGGAGTGGATCTCATGGCTCCTGAGCAATATTCCTTCTCTTTACAGTCAACCCCTTTTCATGACAAAACCATGAAATAAACTGAAATTAGAACTCTCTCAATCTGATAAAGGATAGAAGGAACACATACAGCTAACATCCTATATAATGGTGAAGGAAAATGTATACCCCTGAAGATCAGGTACAGGACAAATGTATTTGGTCTTGCCACACCTACTGATCATAGTAGCAGAGGTTCTAGTTAGGGCAGTTAAGCAAGGAAAGGAAAAAATGGTATCTGGACTGGGAAAGATAGACTAAGACAATAATTTCAAATGACATCATCTTGTACATAGAAAATAATAAATACTGTGTCAAAAAACTATTAAAGCACAAACATGAGTGAAGCAAGGTTGCAAGCTTTTAGATAAACAAATAAGTCAGTTGTATGGCTGCACTTTAGAAATAAACAATATGAAAGGAAATTAAGAAAGCAATTCATTTTTTTATTTTATTTTATTTTTTTATTTTTTACAGGCAGAGTGGACAGTGAGAGAGAGAGACAGAGAGAAAGGTCTTCCTTTTGCTGTTGGTTCACCCTCCAATGGCCGCCACAGCCGGCGTGCTGCAGCTGGCACACCGCGCTGATCCAATGGCAGGAGCCAGGTACTTATCCTGGTCTCCCATGGGGTGCAGGGCCCAAGGACTTGGGCCATCCTCCACTGCACTCCTGGGCCACAGCAGAGAGCTGGCCTGGAAGAGGGGCAACCGGGACAGAATCCAGCGCCCCGACTGGGACTAGAACCCGGTGTGCTGGCGCCGCAAGGCGAAGGATTAGCCTAGTGAGCCGCGGCGCCGACCAGCAATTCATTTTTAAAAAATATTTATTTATGTACTTGAAAGGCAGAAATAGAGAGAAGGAGAGAGAGAGAGAGAGCGCTTCCATCCTCTGGTTCACTCCCCAAATGGCTGCAACGTTGAGCCAGGGTTGGGCCAAACCGAAGCCAGGAGTGAGGAGCTTCTTCCAGATCTCCCACGTGGGTGCAGGGATGCAAATACTTGGGCCACCTCCTGCTGCTTTTCCAGGAGCATTAGCAAGGAGCTAGATCAGAAGTGGAGCACTTAGGACTCGAACCAGTGCCCATATGGGTTACTGGCACTGCAGGTGGAGGCTTAACCATCTATGCCATAGCACCGGCCCACCAAAACAATTCAATTTGCAATTAAATAGCCAATAGCAATTGGATTAAATACTTATGAATAAATTTAACAAAGAAGTGCAAAACATATACACTGAGAACTAAAATAACTGACAGAAATTGAAGATGGGGATGGTGCTGTGGCATAGTGGGTTAATACTCCACCTGCGGTGCCAGCATCCCATATGGGTGCTGGTTCTAGTCCTGGCTGCTTCTTTTCTGATCTAGCTCTCTGTTATGGCTTGGGAAAGCAGTAGAAGATGGCCCAAGTCTTGGGCCCCTGCACCTGTGTGGGAGACCCAGAAGAAGCTCCTGACTTCGGATCGGCTCAGCTCTGGCCATTGTGGCCATTTGGAGAGTGAACCAGTGGATGGAAGATCGATTTTCTCTCTCTCTCTCTCTCTCTCTCTCTCTCTCTCTCACTGTCTGTGACTCTGCCTCTGCAATATATAAATAAAATCTTTAAAAAAATAGAAATTGAAGACCACCTAAATAAACAAAATTATATTTCCTGTTTGTAGATTGGAAGATTTGATATTAAAATGGCAATCTTTCTCAAGTCAATCTTCAGATTCAAGGCAATTTTCATTAAAATCCCAGATTTCTTTTTGTAGTAATTGATACGCTGATCCTAAATTTCATATGGAAATACAAAGGAATCCAAGAATAGAATTCTGAAAAAGATTACCAAAGTTAAGGGACTTACACTTCCCAATATAACATTTAATAGAAAGCTATGGTAATCAAGACAGCTTAGCAATAGCAAAAAGGTAGCCATTGTAGAGTAATGAATTAGAATTGAGAATACAGAAACAAAACCTAAGTCTTTGGTCAACTGATTGACTACAAGGATGCAAAGACTATTTAATGGGAAAAAAAAAAACAGTCTTTTCAACAAAAGGTGCTGGGACACCTGAATATCTATAGACATAAGTGTAAAGTGGATCTCTGCCTCATGCCAACACAAAATTAAGTCAGAATGGATGAAAGAATAAAAATTATAAAACTCAGAAAACACAGGACTGATTCTTTGTGATCTTGAATTAGGCAATGATTTTTTTAAAAAAATTTATTTACTTTAAAGGAAAAATTTACAGAGAGAGAGAGGGAGGGACAGAGAGATCTTCCATCACCTGATTTACTCCCCAAATGGCCTCTATGGCCGGAGCTGGGCCGGTCAGAAGCCAGGAGCCCAGAGTTTCTTCTGGATTTCGCAAGTGGGTAGCAGGGGCCCAAGGACTCGGGCTATCTTCTACTGCTTTCCCAGGTAATAGCAGAGAGCTGAATCAGAAGAGGAGCAGCCTGGGCTTGAACTTGGGCCCATATGGGATGCCAGCACTAACCCCAACCCCTGGCATTTATATTCTTTTTTTTAAATTTATTTGACAGATAAAGTTAGATGGACATTTATATTATAATGTGGTCTCATAGTAGAATCCCATGAACAAATGCGTGTGTGCGTGTGTGCGTGTGTGCGTGTGTGTGTGAGAGAGAAAGATTTGGAGGTGCAGAGGGGATCTGTGGCCATGTGCTGTTTATTCTGCAGGTTGTTCTGGATTTCAGGCACTCTTTTGAACTTTCTTAGTCAAGCTGTCTTGCTGAGGCCACTGTGGGAACAAGAAGTCATGGGTGAAAGCCACACCCAGGTCATTAACAGCACACGTACAGCAAGTCTCAGGAGGGAGATGGTGGGCTCCTTAAACTCCAGCCTGGCACCCAAAGTGCTAAACTTCTTCCTTGGATGACAGCTGGGGGGGACACAGAAATGGTGCAGCTTTCATTAGAGGCTGTGCATATAGACACAGACTGCACCAGGGTGGATCAGGCCTTTGCCTAGACACCCTGAGACTTCCCCATCTCTGCTCCCTGTAGAGCAGGAGAAGCCCAAGGTATTAATCAGCACATCCTTCCCCATGATGGAACTGTGGAAGTTTGAAGCTGTACTATCTCATCTGCAGGCTTGCTATGGTTTTTGTTCACGTGAGCTCTTTGTCTCTGACCCCTGAGGTTTGAGAGTGCACTTCCCAATAAACACAGCAGAATCTATGGTATTTGGGAGTGCAGAGGGTATTAGAGAGGCTGGATGGTCAGTCAGATGTCCAAGGGGGAGTGCCCTGCACCTCAAAATAATAAGGGGGATGGGAAGTATTGACATTTGGGGGCCACAGAAGAAGACATAAGAATCACAGATACTTTTCAAGTAAGAGTGGCTGGGTGGTAATAAAGAGTTCTCTCAAGAGATCTTCATGGAGGCCAGCTGTCAGAAAACTGCTGTGGCTAAGGCCCAGGGATGGGGATTCCTAAATATGCACCCCTTTAGGAGAATAAAATCAGACATAAATACCCACCAAACTTCATGAAGTTAAGATAGACTTATCGTGACCCTGACCTGTCCTCCCTCCTTATGTTCAACAGACCTTGTCAGACAAGTGGTTACACAAGAGGAAGAGGCAGGGGCCAGTACTGTGACATAAAAGACTCTGCCTACAATTCTGTATGGGTGCTGCTTTGAGTCCTGGCTGCTCCACTTCCAATTCAGCTCTCTGCTAATGGCCTGGGAAAAGCAATGGAACATAGCTCAAGTACTTGGGCCCTTGCTACTCAAGTGGAGACCAGATGAAGCTCTTGGCTCCTGGCTTCAGCTTGGCTCACACCTGGACACTGCAGCCACTTGGAGAATGAACCAGCAGAGAGGAGATCTGTGTGTTTGTGTGTGTGTGTATGTGTGTGTCTGTAACTCTGACTTTCAAGTAAACAAATAAATATTTAAAAAGAGGAGGGGCAGGGTGTAGATGAGCCAAAGTGTTAGTGTTGCCATACACTTCACTCTCTTTGCCACTGTGGTATTCAGCCTCAGTCAAACCTGAGCGGTGGATGCAAAGAACTTTGACTCTGAAAGATGGGAGTTGTGATTATCACTTGGATAGGACACACAAATTACTGAGTACTTGGTGGGTATTAACTAAAGTCACAAAAGATTTTTCAATATCTATGCATGATTTTAAAAAAAGTCATAGGTAGGGCTTACTACGAGATTGATAATGGTGAGAGAGAAGAAGGAACCAAGAGGTGGCCAGAGTGGTGGCATCTGGAGGGGAATGGGATAAAATGATTTGGTTTTATGCTCAGCTTCTTTGACAACTCAGAGACACAAAGCCCAAGCTAAGCACTGTGCCCCTTGAAGGACCATTGGAGCTCCCTTTTTCATGGGCTTTGACAGTGTCTGCAGAGGCCCAAGGAAACTGGCAATGTTCTGAAGATGCTCTGTAAGCTTCTTCCCGCATAACAGGACTTTCAGCAAGGCTGTAGTATGGCTAGGGAAACCTCAGCCAAGAGCAAGCAAACCTACACTGTACCTGAGGTATGCCGGAGTGATTAAGAACCCCACTGTTTTCCCCTACCTGTATGTAGATAGCAGCCTATATTTTTCCTCGATGAACAAGTAAATCTGTTAGCTATTAGCTGGTGTTCTTCGATTTTCAAGGTGATAAGTAACCACTCCTAAATCTGTATTGTTTTCAACGTAACTCAGTTCATGTACTCACCAGGGAAGAAAAATGGGAAGAAATTTGCTACCAAACTCAGGCTTGTGGAACAGCCAGGTCAGGAATGTTCAGTTTGAGTTGCTGAATAAACGCCCACTGTGATTTTTCAGCTAACAGCTAGAAGTTTCATTTGCCGAGCTGAGAGGTGAGTACATGGTCATTCCTGGTACTATTATCTATGAACTTCCATACCCCTGATGTACTTCATCAATCTAGAAAAAGAAAAATGTAGATCACAAGGCAAGCAAACATTCCTTGAGATAAAGAGTGGTGAACAGCATGTCTTTCATATGTTGCTCAAAATAACTAGGATCATACATGAAATTAACTTTTGGGGTAGAAATTCTTGTGTGAGTGCCAATTAACATACAGGGTGTGCAGGTGAGGAATGACTTAGAGCAGTCGTGAGAGAAGCCTATGAGTGCAAGTAGCTTCTTTGAGAAGAAATCCCAAGTAGCACTGGAGGGGTGTGACGAGGTGAAAATTTGAAGTAAGGCAGCCATGTAAGGTGAGTGTGATCCAGGAAGTTGCCACTATGGGCAGTGGCACTGTATCCTGGGTACCCTTTGGGAGACTATGCAGAACACACAAGCTCAGATTCATCTCGAATTTTGGAGGAGGAAGCTGGGCTGTTTACACCAGTGCCACAACCATTATTGTTAAATTAATATTTCCAGGAAGCTGATGTGGCATAGTGGCACTGCTACCACCTGTGATGCCGGCATCCCATATGGGTACTGGTCATGTCCCTGCTGCTCCACTTCCAATTCAGCTCCCTGCTAAAGGCCTAGAAAAAGCAGCAGAGGATGGCCCAAATTTTTGAGCTCCTGCCACTCACATGGGAAACTCTTGGCTCCTGGTTTCGATCTGGCTCAACCCCAACCACTGTGGCCATCTGGGGAGTGAACCAGTGGATGGAAGATCTCTATCTCTGTCCTTCACTCTCTGTAGCTCTGACTTTCAAAACAAATCTTAAAACAATTTTAAAAACTAAGGTATCAAAGTCTGTCACTTGGAGATGGCTTCATGTCATTCCTGCAAGCTTTTCAGGTGACAAAGCTCCTACATCAGAGAGTTTTGGGGCACTATAGGCAGCTTTTAGATAGGAAAGGAGGACCTAGCCCTGAAGGATCAACATCCAAATACATAAGTCAGTGTCAAATGCTTTGTGGCCTTTCCTGACCCATACATCTATGAGAATCCAGTGTTTGTGAAAATTTTCAATGAACTGGAAGTGTCTTTCCTCTCTATAGCTCAACATATCTGACAGGATTTGTCAGATGGCTTTTTTTTATTATCATCTGGAACCCCATTCTAGAGAATATTGGTTTATGTTTTCAGTTGCCTAGGAGCATTTACAATGATCTCACAATCTAGCCATTGGTAATGAAGAACGACACTGTGGCAGTCTGTCCTGCTTGCAACTGAGCCATACTTGGTGGTTGGGCATAGCTGTGTCCTTGAGATTTCATAGACACCTTGGCTACAGGGGCCAGCAATTCTGTTCTTGCCATGCAGTCTAGAGGGGCCCCAGCTGCAATGTCCCATCTCCTGCTTGAGGATTCAAAGACCCTCTTCTCCTAATCTCCTGGACAGCTAGAGCTCTGTTGATGTCCCTATTATTATCATCTGTCATATTAAGGAAGAGTTATCCAATAATCTGTAAACTACTGCCACCCTTATCAGAGAACACTGAAATACATGCAATATATTTTGGGAGAGAAAAAGTGGTACTTCTCACATGTACAGTCAAATCAAGGTCAGCAAGAATGAGAGTGCATGAATGAAAAGGGAAATTGTGTGTTTCCCACAAGAACAAGGAAATGGAGCTGGAAAGTTGTGTGATAGAAATTGCTTGCCATTGTTTTGGAAGGGTTTTTGTGCCTCACGCTATGTGTTTCTCCATGATGACCACTGTCCTGGAGATGAAGATGAAGAGGAAAGAGAATTCCTTTACAGACTGGGCAATGAGAAGTAGCAGTACTATACATGTACACATGTGAAAAATAGATGTGATGTAAGGACCATGTGCACACATTGGGCTTCCTTAAATAAGTGCTGGGTGAGTGTCCTTGATTATCCTCCAGGTATCAGCCCCTACATACATGTCAGGGGACCTCTTCTCCCCTCTGCCTTCCACTTTTACAGAATGGAGGCACCAGGTGAGAGAAGCCATTGCCACTGAGACAATTTAGAGGATGGTTAAGGGTCCCACTCTTCAGTGTTTCTTTTCAATTCACTTTGTGCTTCATGTCCCCATCCTAGGAAAGTCACATTGGAAAGACATGAAGGCCACTTTGCATGACAATCGTGAGTGGCAGATGATCTTACAACACTAAGCATTGGTCGTTTAGGCACTGTACAAGACATTTTGTTAAGGTTCTAAGTTAGAGAAAGGGAAGAAAGGTCAGAGGAAGGCCATGAGTGGCCAGAAGACTCCAGGGCAGAAATTTCCTTTGGCTATAGGCATGGACTCAGCTGTTCTTGTGTATGAGGTCCAGTCCTCGTATCTGCTGTGGTATCCTCATGCCTTCCCATTCTATGAGTCCATCTTTCTAAGCATCTCCTCTAATCTGTCCATGTATCTGTTTCCACAGGTACAGTTGATCACAGGTGTGGATTATGCTTGGCCTTGAGACTGAGAGGTTCTCCATGGGATCCAGGGCAGTCTCATCTCCTGAAAGGACTGATTTCCTCTATTGATTCCGCAAGGTGGCTAGGCTCCACACTGTGCATCCTTGTTGCTGTTCCGGTGAAGGTCAACCCACAACTGCAAAGTTTACTTCCCTTTACCCGTTGTTCTTCTTTTTGGAATCTCACAGACTCCTCCAACTTGATGAAAGCTGAACATATTACATTTTCTTCTCTCTCTCTTTGCTTTTTAAAAATTTATTTATTTGAAAGACTAGGAGTTACAGAGAGCGATAGGTAGAATGAGAGAGAGAGAGACAGAGACAGACAGAGAGGTCCTCCATCCTCTGGTTCACTCCCCCAGTGGCCACAATGGCTGGAGCTGCACCGATCCGAAGCCAGGAGCCAGGAGCCAGGAGCCAGGAGCCAGGAGCCAGGAGCTTCCTCTAGGTCTCTCATGCTAGTGCAGGGGCCCAAGCACATCAGCCATCCTCCATTCCTTTCCCAGGCCATAACAGAGAGCTGGATTGGAAGTAGAGCAGCCGGGACTCAAACCAGCGCCCAAATGGGATGCCGGCACTGTAGGCTGGGGCTTTAATACACTGCACTACAGCACCAACCCTACATTTCCTTCTCTTATTTCCCATAGTGTTCTGTGTCTGAGGCTCTTAAATAAGTTCATGTAACCACTGTCCATCCGTGCAGCAGCTCCAACAAAACTGCAGCAGCCCCCAAGCCTTTGCCCTCCATCTTTTCACAAAGGAGTCTCTGTGCATTTGCTCCATGTCAGCTTCTATGTGGTTCTCACTCATGATTTTCATTTCATCTTCCCTGAACTGTTGGAAGTTGCAGCAGTCATCACCTCATACCTGGACTAGAACATCCTCCTTATGTCCTAAGGGGTTGAAAAACATCTTGTATGGAAGGTGAAGGATTACACTTGTACAAAGAGAGGTGCTCTACAGGATACAGCAGGAATGTGTGCACAGCAGCAATAAGCTCTTTTTTTTTTTTTTTGACAGGCAGAGTGGACAGTGAGAGAGAGAGAGACAGAGAGAAAGGTTGGTTCACCCTCCAATGGCCACCGCGGCCGGCGCACCGCGCTGATCCGAAGGCAGGAGCCAGGTGCTTCTCCTGGTATCCCATGGGGTACAGGGCCCAAGGACTTGGGCCATCCTCCACTGCACTCCCTGGCCACAGCAGAGAGCTGGCCTGGAAGAGGGGCAACTGGGACAGAATCCAGCGCCCTGACCGGGACTAGAACCAGGGGTGCCGGCGCCGCAAGGCGGAGGATTAGCCTAGTGAGCCACGGTGCAGGCCGAGCAATAAGCTCTTCACCTTCAACACTCAAATGGTAGATCTGAAATGAAAGTGGAATGTGGTTATTCATGTTTTCACTCTCAAAGACTCTTCACCTCTACAGCACCCAATCTAGGATCCTCTGCTCTGGGCTGCTCTTCTCTGCTCATCATTGCCTATTTATGTCTCTCACAGTCATGTCCAGTCAGGTAAGAGGGTACTTCCCTTCCTGAAAGATCATATTTCATAGGCCTGCTCCTGTGCACACATTCCTGCTGTATCCTGTAGAGCACCTCTCTTTGTCCAAGTGTAATCCTTCACCTTCCATATAAGATGTTTTTCAACCCTGTGCATCCTATTTCACAACCCAATCAGAAGTAGTCTCCATGTCCTACCAGAGCTCTTTGCCAATTGCCCTATCAGAGGCCCACCCACATCCTGCTTGCTCTTGTACAGCCAGTGAATAAAAATGCTTTTGAATTCCTTGCAGGGAAGTATCACTGTGTGTCTGCAATGTAGGAAATTGTTTTAGTGTCTCCCTCTGTGCTTGTTGATCTTGATCCCTAGTCTTGCTATATATTGAGTAATATTACATCATAGAAGGATAAACTATTATGCTAGCTGGCAGGAAGCAGATGAGATATTTAATCTGTAAAGATGAAGCATATTCACAAAAGCAGGTTAGAGTTGATATATTCATTGTTACAGAGAACATAGTTGAAATTAAATGAAAAAATGTGGGCCAAAATATTGAAACCTGGAAAATGTTTGTTAAGATACAGTTTACGTGAATGGACAGTTGACAATAAATTGGGGAAAGTAGACCTACATGGCCTAAGTGACAGACAAAAGTGAGAAGCAAAACCCACAGAGAAAACACAGCAGAGTGTGTCCCTGTTACACTCCTTTCCTGTTGAGTGCATTGCATAGCTTATCTGGGACAGCAAAAGCCCTTTTGAAAGGCACCTTATTCTTTGACAAATGCAGATGGTGGTGTTGATGATGACGATTGTGGTGAAGATGGTGCTTCATCATAAAGAATCAGCCATGGCTGTCAGTCATAAGAAGCTGACTGCAACTGAGCACTGTGCTCTGCTGTTGTCCTTAGTTTCTCAGTTAATCCTACAATAGTCCTGGGAGTCAGGAACTTCTCTTATCATCATTTAACTGTAGAAATTTATGGTTTCCAAAGGCTAAATGAGGCTAAGATGGGGTGTGTGTGTGTGTGTGTGTGTGTACCACGGTCAAGAAAGATGAAATGGCACATTGCCTGTGGGTCCAGTTTCAAGGTCAAGAGCCAGGGCAAGAGGAGTAAGGAAGGGCTGGGACTGTGGTGCTGTCTAGAGCTGCTCTTAGAGGATGAGGACTAGGGGCTCTGGACCACAGCTGTGCTGGGGCCCAGTGTGCTTAAAGGTGGATTTCCTGTCCTTGTCCCCACAAGAAAGCACTTTGTTTTGTGTAATATGGGAAGTATTGGCCTGTGGCAAAGGTGAGACTTCTGTGAAAGGGTTGGGTCCTTACATTTCATTCTCCTTGAGAACTGCAGTTTGCTTTGTAGTTTCTGCCTCATTCCTAGGTAGCCACTGTTACTGTTTCAGGTGACGATCACTCACCCGTGTCTGTCCCAGCTCTCAAAGAAGAGGCCTTGGGCCCTTCCAATTTCCTACCCCACCCTGTGGTGAGCAGCATGGTCCCCTCCTCATGTGGGCACGGAGGGTGTGGTGCAGTTCTGATCCTAGCCAGGAGGCCACCAGTAGGGGCACAGTATTCTCGAAGTCCATCATCATTTCACACTCCAGCCATAAGGTCATGCTCCCCAGGCACAACCTCACTTCTGACCACTGACAAAGGGGCCAACGTCCTGATCAGGTAACCCACAGAGAGGCTTAGGATGACCTGCAAACCTGAATATCACCTTCATTCAAACGTCATTGCCATGTACACAGGTGAAAGACATAAAAAGCAGTATTCTCCTTGAAAATATAGTAACTTGTGTAAGATTAATATGTGGAGTTAGGAAAGCACCCGATTCCATCACATTCATGAGGTGTGAGGAGTGGTTAAATTCTTTGGATGGAGATTTGTAAACACCAATGAAAGAAATGAGTCATGTCTGATGAAGTCATTCCATTTCAGCACCGAATAAAAGCTTTATGCCAGAAGTAAATGTCACTTCTGTTTTCACAGAAACATAAAATACAACATTCTCAAGTTATTCCTGACTCCTGGTGGTGCTTAATTATTAAATCTGTTAATACCCCATTTTGACATTGTCATGAGGAAAAGCATAATCTCTCTGATTTGTCACAGGTATTTGTAATAGCCACGGTGTGTGCAGCTTGAGGCATCTGCAATCATGATAGCTGCGTGGGGGCTGGCGTTGTGGTGTAATGGGTAAAGCTGCTGCCTGCAGGACCTGGATTCCATACATGTGCAGTCCCGACTGCTCCACTTCTGATCAAGCTCCCTGCTAAGGCTCCCTGGGAAAGTCGCAGAAGATGGCCTGAGTGCTTGGGCCACTGTACCCATGTGGGAGACCCAGAAGCTCCTGACTCCTGGCTTCAGATCAGCCCAAGTGTCTCCCTCTGTCTCTCTGTAACTCTGCCTTACAAGTAAATAAATTTTTTAAATCTTTTAGAAAAGATTCTGGGACCGGCACCATGGCACAGTAGGTTAATCCTTCACCTGAAGCGCCGGCATCCCATATGGATGCCGGTTCTAGTCCTGGCTGCTCTTTTTCCCATCCAGCTCTCTGTTATGGCCTGGGAAAGCAGTGGAAGATGGCCCAAGTCCTTGGGCCCCTGCACCCATGTAGGAGACCCAGAAGAAACTCCTGGCTCCTGGCTTTGTATCAGCTCAGCTTCTACTGTTGTGGCCATTTCAGGAGTGAACCAGCAGATGGAAGACCTCTTTCTCTGTCTCATCCTCTCATTGTCTGTAACTCTACCTCTCAAATAAATAAATAAAATTTTTAAAAAAAGATTCTGCACAGTCTGTCCCTTCCTCATCCCTGTTCCAGTCTCCATCTTGTTGACGTGTCCCATCAGGCTCTCTATGCAGTGTCTTCTGGGGCCCACAACTGGAACACATCCATACTTTCAATAAGTCACAGGGGACAGGAGGGTAGTGATTCAGGATCTCTGTTTCTGAAATGTCACATGCTTATATCTGACCTCTCCTGCCTCCTCTTGTTGGTGCAGAGCCCAGAGGGCAGGTCTCATACCCTGACCCTGACTGGGATATAGGGCCTGTGGCATGCTGATCTGGAATCCTGGATCTACCACATCTCCCTTCTCAGTGCTTTCTCCTTCTCTTACTAGCTATCAATACTTTCCCCTTTTGTGTGTATTTTTTAATGTTTTCCCCTTTGCACAGTGTCTAACAGTTCCAAATATGGTAATTTGTAGGCATGAATGCTTCCTGTGTTGCTTTGTGCCTGGCAACAAAGAACAGGGGACATCCAGGGTAACACTATAACATTCAGTTCATGATTCCCCCTTCTGTTGCCTTATGACAGAGTGCAAAGTGTTTGAACTCTCTTTGTTCAGTGTGAGATTGTATTGCATACATAACATAGGACCCCAAGCATCACCTTGATTTGTCATTGTCTTCTTTCTTTGTGCCATATCTTGCATGCTGATAACAAAACCATTCAGAGAGAGTAGTAAGTGTAATTAATTGCATTTTCCCAACTTCAAATTCATTTCATAATCACATAATAGTTACAGATATGCTGTACTCCAAGATGTATCTCAAGGTAGGTAACACATTTTCCATGAGACCCGAGTATAGCTGTATTGCTTATTGGATGCCAATCTAGACTTTCCTTTCTTGTACCTGTCACTTGCTTCTGTACTCCCCACCACCTTGGCAGTGTCCAGGCCCACCAGGTAGACTTGGGTGTCTCTGTGCACGAGCTCCCAAGCTGAGGCACACAAAGCAGAGGAGGAGCAGGGAACTGGGTGTGAGTTGTGAAGCCTGTGTCTCCCCAGTTCCCATTCCACAGGCAGAGTCCCAGCTGCGTGCAGTGGGCCATATCGACACAGCACAAGAAATAACCCCTTGCAGGAGCACCTCAAGGTGATGTCCAAGGTCTATAAGGGCATGAGATAAGGCCAACTAGACCTCCATCCCCACTTTACCCCTGCCCAAGCTCCCTCCATGACAAAAATGTGTTGAGAACTCTGTCCTTCTTATCTCTTTCTGGGGAAGGGATTGAAGAAAGCAATGTGGACATCCTGTTCTCTCACTGCGGGGCTCTGGACCCCTCTCAGTGCTACAAGGAGAGAACCAAAAATGGGTCTCACTTTTTCATCCTTTCCCCTAGCTCCAGGCTATGCAATATTATATCTACTACCCAAATATGGCCATTTAAATGTAACTCACATAAAATTAAATTGAACAATATTCCTTTTTTTTTTTTTTTTGACAGGCAGAGTGGACAGTGAGAGAGAGATACAGAGAGAAAGGTCTTCCTTTTGCCTTTGGTTCACCCTCCAATGACCGTCACAGCTGGCACGCTGCAGCCGGCACACCGCGCTGATCCAAAGGCAGGAGCCAGGTGCTTCTCCTGGTCTCCCATGGGGTGCAGGGCCCAAGCACTTGGGCCATCCTCCACTGCCTTCCCGGGCCACAGCAGAGAGCTGGCCTGGAAGAGGGGCAACCGGGAAAGAATCTGGCGCCCCGACCGGGACTAGAACCCAGTGTGCCAGCGCCGCTAGGTGGAGGATTAGCCTATTGAGCCACGGCGCTGGCCCAAACAATATTCCTTTAAATTAAGTTGCATTTTAAGGTGGCTCCTCAATCTCCCCAGCCACATTTTCAGTGCTCAGGAGTTACACAAAGTTCATGGCCATCATCCTGGAGACTACCATCTTCATCCCTGTAGCAGTCTGCATTTTTGGCTGTAACATTTCTACTGAGGGAGTCTGTGCCCACATAGGGGCAAATAATTACTTCATGCTGTCTGCAGGTGCATTTCAGTCTAAACACATGTCTGCTGAAATGCATATGAGACAAGACCCCATTGCAACTCCTTCATTTTCTGTTATATTCTCTTCAAGCTGCACTTGACTCAAGGTTTGCATGCTTACTCTGTAAGTTCTTCTTCCACTCTTTTTAAGTCCTGAATTTCCCAATATTTATTTACAACATATCTACTCAACTTAAGGGTACAATTTTTAGTAAATATAGTAAACTCTTAAACAATGAATAAATTCAGTTTTAGAACTTTCCTGTTACATCAAAAACATTCTTCATGTCCATTTTCAGTCAGTACCCACAACTCTCCCAATCTCCTGGCCAACCATACAACTATTTTTTATCTTTATAGATTTGGCTTCTAAGAACCTTTCTCTTTTTAAAAAAGATTTATCTATTTATTCAAAAGGCATAGTTACAGAGGCAGAGAGAGAGAGGTCTTTCCCAAATCAGATGGAGCTGGGCAGTCCGAAGCCGGGAGCCTAGAGGTTCTTCCAGGTCTCCGATGTGGGTGCAGGGACCCAAGCACTTGGATCATCTTCTGCTTTCCCAGGCCACAGCAGAAAGCTGGATTGAAAGTGGAGCAGCTGGGACTCGAACCGGTGCCCATATGGGATGCTGGCACTACAGGTGGTGGCTTTACCCACTATGGAACAGTGCTGGCCCCTTTTCTGAACATTTCAATATAAATTTAACTGTACAACATAGTCTTTTGAATCGGGAATCCTTAATTTAGATCATATTGTGAGATCTTTAATTTTTTAATAATTGTTAATATAAACATAACAGATTTAATATATTTCATAACTACAGTTCCAAGAAGACAACCACAATTCCCTCACTCTTTGCCAATGCCAATGTCTTGCAGAGTTTCCCCAGTGTTCTCTAGTAATGTGATGGCATCTGGTTGTAGAGTTAGGTCCTTGATCCACTTTGAGTGGATTTTTGTGTTAGGTATAAAATTTTTGTGTAAGGGGTCTTGTTTCATCCTTCTGCATGTAGAAATCCAGTTTTCCCAGGACCATTTGTTGAAGAAACTGTCCTTTCTCCATGGATTGCTGGTTTTCTTCTCTGAACTATTTTTTCGCCTTTGAACTATTCCTCTGTGGCTTAGTGGAGTGTCTGTTCCTTTACTGGATATCCAGAGGCCTGTGTTGGGTGGGGCCAGGGAATTCCGGTCAGTGCTTAAGAGTGGAATGAGAGTCAAAGATGGTACCCAAGTTGGGTATAGTAGATCTGCTCTACTGTCAGCAGGGAGGAGGGTATGATAACATAGTGGGTTAACCTCACCCATGCAGGTGCATGAATCATACAAAGGATCTGTGTGGTCCTCAGTGTGAGCACAGAACTGCAGTGACCCACCCCAGGCACTCAGGGAGTTCTGAACCTCTGAAGCCAGACACAGTGATTGCCCAGAGACCCAGCTACAACCTATGCCCTATCATGTAGTCACAGAATCACCACAGTCCTAGCATGCAAAGCTCCCACAGTCACAGGATGCAAAGGATCCACTCTCAGCACTGTGAGCCTGCCCCGTCCACAGAGAGAGCAAAGGCATTCCCAGAGCCAAGTGCCTGTGGGTGCTCCACCTTGGCAGTTTGAGCCCCAGAGCCTGTGATGGGCGGGGGGATGGGAGTGTCTCACCATCCTAAGTGAATGCTCAGCCCCCTGGCAACCATCCAGACCAGACTCAAAGTCTGTGGAGATGAGGAATTTTCCCTCTGATAAAAGTCCCCTGGTAGTGTGTGCATGAGGACTACTGGACTTAAGATTGTGCTTTCTTCCTGCTGGTCACCAGGCTCCCTGTGGTGAAGTGGTGAGAAAGAAATATGCTTTTCTTCACACAGTTAGGTGAGTAGCTTGTCCCCCACTAGGTCTCCAGGCCAGACTCATAGTCAGTGTGGTTTGCAAGATATCACCAGTGACAGGGGCTGCCACAGTCTCCCCTTATCTCTTTCTCAGAAGTTGACGTCTCCTTCAGCCCCAGGCTGCAGGTCTTGTGGGTGGTGTCCCCACCTGCTGCTGCGGGTTTATACTGTCCACATTGCTCCAAAGTGTCTCTCTTATTTCTGTAGAATTTCTACTGCAAATATATCTCCAACTCTCCCCTGAGAATGACCTTCCTCAGCTTTTCTTCTTTTTTTTTCCTCTTGGCAAATATCAGTACGTCTGGGGCCAGCATTGTGGCATAGCAGGTAAAGCCACCGTGTGCAGCACTGGCATTCCATATGCCAGTTTGAGTCCCACCTGCTCCACTTCTGATCCAGCTTCCTGCTGATTCACCTGGGAAAGAAGCAGAGGACCCCCTGAGTGCTTGGGCTCCTGAACCCATCTGGGAGACCCAGAAGAAGCACCTGACTTCTAGCTCCCAGCCACAGCCATTGCAGCCATTTGTGGAGTGAACCAACAGATAGAAGACCTGTCTGTCTCTGTCTCCCTCTCTTTCTCTGTTACTCTGCCTTTCAAATAAATAAAATGAATCTAAAAATATCAGTATATCTTTTCCCTATTAACCATCTTAGAATTCCCCCTCCTTTCTTTTTGTAAACGATCCTTTACAAAGTTAAAGACCATTAACAGCTCACAAGGTGTATAAACAAAGGTTGTGGCCAGATTTAGGCTACAGATCAAGGAGCAATAATCTGACTCATTTGGTTGGTGGAGGTAGCTGGGTCATGCCATCAGTAGATTTCATTTCAAGATAGTAGAGGGACATTACTCAGCATGTGTTATAGAAGAATGTGTTGCAAATGCAGGCAAAGATGTGGGTGAAAAGGTACTCTGATCCACTGTTGGTGGGAATGTAAACTGGTGCAGCCACTGTGGAAGACAGTATGGAGATACCTCAGAAACCTGAATATACCCACCTTATGATCTAGACATACCACTCCTGGGAATTTACCCAAACCAAAAGAAATCAACATATGAAAGAGATAATTGTACCCCCATGTTAATTGCTGCATAATTAACAATAGCTATGATATGGAATCAACCCAGATGTCCATCAACTAGTGACTGGATAAAGAAATTATGGCATATATACACTATGGAGTACTACTCAGCTGGAAAAAAAAAAACACCAAAATCCTGTATTTTGCAGCAAGATGGTCACAACTGGAAACCATCATACTTAGTGAAATAAGAAAGTCCCAGAAAGACAAACATCATATGTTTTCCCTGATCTGATGCAACTAACAAAATACCTCAAATGTAATGTGTTAGAGTGAAAGAGTCATTTGGAGAATGAATGATTTTTTATAGCCCTTGTCTTTTCCATTGAGGAACAATCTTTTGTTTGTTTTGTTTTCTGTCTCTTCATACTATTTGCTGAACTCCTCTACTTAGAGGCAGGCTAACTATAATATCACTAAGTAAACTGATAATAAATCATCATAAAAATTAAGAATGGGAATCCGAGGGGGGAGAAGTTTGAAATGTGGGCGGGCGGGAGGGGAAGTCCCATTTTGCTCCTAGTTCTATATATATATGAAACTTGTATAACTTAAATTTTTTTAAAAGGGGGGGGTGTTGTCTGACAGGGGTTTGGACCACTGAGCATTAGAGAAACATGGAAAGTATTGTAGAGAAATCTTGGGATTGAAGAAGTACACAGAGACAAAAAGTCGGATCTAGTCCCAGCTGCCTTGACAGCTTCTTTGGGGGCCAGGATGCTCTGGTGTCTCAATGTATCTCTTACATCTTTTATCTATGACATGACTCTGTTTCTGTGCTTGGGCAGTGATCTCTCACCCTGGTCTCTATCCTTTTGGGGAAAACTATTTGCAAGGGGCTGACCATTAGCAGCTCCAGGATGTGTTCCTTAAAATGAATTTTTGGCTTCAGCCACAGAAAACCAAGCTCCTAGAGTTTGTTGACATCATCAGGAGGCCCAGCTGCTTTGCTGTACTGGAAATTCCTGAAATACTGCCAGAAGATTTCACAGTCAAGGTCATATCCTTGCAGCTCAGAGTCCTGATTCAAGAACCCCTGGATTGCAATCTGGAGTAACAGGTATTGTCACCTTCCTTCAGTTTTCAGTTGATCCGGGTCTGAGGTCTCAGAGTACAATTTTCTTCCCTCTGAAATCACTGGAGGAGCCACCTGCTGCTGAGGGCAAGAAAATGGCAGGGGGGACACAGTAGGTTTTACAAGAGGTAATACTGTCCCTGTACTTTGAGAATCTGATGAAAACTGTGGACTCTGTACCCAGAAAAATCACACATTCACATCCAATTCTGCCTCCATATACCTAAAGGTTTGCAAGATTTTCAAGTGCATCCAAATGCCCTCTACTGTGATCCTACCCTGTCTGGCTGCCACTAACCTCATGCAGTCATGCACACAGGAATTAACCAAAATTAAATATTCGACTTCTACTTAGATTTCAAGTACTCCACAACCATCCCTTTGGAGAGTTGCACAGGACTGGTCCTCTCAGCTCTCAAATTCCACAGAGACCAGGCTAATGACCCTGCCCTTACAGACAACCTCCTATAGGTATACTGATCTGTGACCCCATTCCCAGGCAAACAACTGTGGTCTTGTGAGTCTGTATATAGGGAGGGAACAAAATAAATAAAGGCAGAATCCTTACACTATCACTGAGTTCCTCTGAAAGTCCACCTAGCTGTGAGTCCATCTTCCCACCATAAAGGCCTCACCTTTGGTCATGCTTTGCAATCCCCCATTCTTTTCCCTGAGCAGCATGTGTAGTCCCCCTCATATTCCTGTGCCCTCAGCCTACTGCCCTTCCTGTCATAGGATGCCACATGGCTCTCTTATGACATAATTCATTGCAGGGGACCAGGTCATGAGGAAATTGCTGTATTCATACTGAAATGCATTTTTCAGTGCCTGCAATGATCCAGGTACATTTATGAGTATGTTGCATAACTTAGTTCAGTTAACCATCACCCAAGGTAACTAGTGTCATCCCCTGAATATACAAAGGGGGATTGACCTTTAAGGCTTAGGGGGAGTGAATAAGTGTTGCAGAGTCAACATGGTTTAGTCCACAGGGAAGTGGTGAGTAGGGGGAACTGGGCAGTTTCCTGCTCTCCAAATGGCTAAACACAGAAGAGAGCTCTTAGTGCAACCTCTGAGGTCACAGAGGTCGTCAAGCCCATGCCTACACAGGTCTGCACACCTGCACCTGCCACTGTGCATTGGGACCTCTCTGCAGTCTCTGAGTGAACTCAGTTTTCCGGTCTCTTCCCTGAAGGGAATCAAGACACAGAAATCCTCATAACTCTTTTATGCCCACCTCAACTTACTACTGAAATGCATACCCTGTCCCCATATGACACTTTACCACCATGGGACCCCAACATTAGGGGCAGATAGTTCAAATGTGATAACCTTCCAACTGTGCACCCTGACACACAAGGCCTCTGCCTGCAACATCAGGAGAATCATGGCAGCTACTTCCTAAAGTGTCCTTCTCAGATGCAACTGCATGGAAAGCAAGATGCTGCTTCCTGCACACAGGAGCTGATCAACTCACATTTATTGTTGCTCAGGACTCCTTCCAAGGAAACTTTCGTTGTTCTGAGCCTAAGTTCCTAACCATCTCTGCAATGCATCCAGGCACTGCTATTTGTGGCTGTACATCCAATCAGCCTACCAGTGGCCAGTTATCTCACAACTGATCCAAGACCTTATTCCATGTCTACAAGGAAGGGACCCCCAAGTCTCCTTCTCATTTAAATTCATCTCAGTGCTAACAGTTTCTCACCAAACCCTCCTGGATGATGGGCCCTCACAGGCCCTTGAGTAAAGCCATGTGCCACAAGAGGACTCTTGACAATGGTCAAGGGTCTGGAGTGTTGTGGGTACAGGTCTTGAGCGGTGGTCAGGAAGGAGGTCCACATATCCTTCTGCCATTGGGACCTGGCCCCATGTGCAGTGAATTCCCCTGCATTTTTATAGGGCCTGGGATGTGAGAGGTGAAGGAAGGAGAGGGGGAGGAGAGAAGGGGCTCAGTAGGGGTGGAGAAGGGGGAAACTCCCTGGTGTGAGTCAGTGCATGTGTGCAGAGGCAGCAGTATCTACTGGTGGTCAGTTAAAGAGTCAGGATTTTCGCCTCCCCCTGGAGACTCTCCCTGCTTCTTTATGATTGCATCTGCAGGGACTGGCTTCCAGGTGCTAGTGAAAGATGCTGCTGAGTTGTGGGCAATGTTTTTGTTCTCTCATGGATAAGGAGCTCTCAGGGACAGAAAGTTGTTCAAGTCAGTGCCCTGAGGAAGGCAAGTCAGGGTCTGGCCTCTGGTGTGGGCTGGAACAAACAGTGCAGTCTTTGGCAGCCATCAGATTTCTCAGGTGCACACTCCATGGGAGTTCAGGGACATCCTAGACATACAGTCTTGAACTCTTAGAAATATTGCTCCAAATCATTAGTGCAGAGAGTCTGTAGATTGATATTCCAAGACTGAGATCCACCAGGAAGAGAGCTCAGAGGAGCCTGGCTACCATTTCCTCAAGTGAAAAATGTCAATTTTATCTTTGCTGCCTGGGTAACAAAGCCAACTTTACCCAGTGCAGAGGGAAGAGTGTGGAATTGCTTTTGGCAGTCACAGTTAGGCAGTGTTGCCCTAACACTTAATGTCATCTCTGCAGTTGGATGAAAGACCTTCAAATCCTGGCTCTGCTGCTTATTAGCTGGGTGTGGCTTTTTGGTAAGTTACTATCACTCTCTGTACCTCACCTTCCCATGGGTAAAATGCCCATTGTGGGTCCTTTGCAGGACTAAATGAAGAGCAGCATGTGCATTTCAGTCCCACTGCTGGCAGGCATATACTTTGAACTTGGAACTGTTAGTCACTGTTACACCAGGGCCAGCAGTCTATCACCTGTCAGGGGCTTGTGCACTTGGAAATCCAGTTTACACTGAGGTTTCATGGTACTGCCCCCAGGACACCAAGTGAGCTTAGCCAGCAGTGAGGAATAAGAGCATTGGTCAGTTGGGGAGATAATGTGTTGATGACATCAGTGGACTTATGGGACAGGTATGCAACTGAACAGCCTTTCCTCCACATGGTCAGGTACATACATTGTCAATAGTGGATATGGAATTGAAAGGACCCCACTTTTAAGTCATCCCTTTCTCCTATTGATTACAAAGAGACAGGCTATGGTTTTCTGCCAGAGCTTTGTCTGCAGATGCTTGTACCAATGTCCTTTCCTTGGGCTCTGTGGTGATGGAACATGTGACACTCTAGTTCTAAGATGACACAGCAGAGGCTGGGAGCAAGTGCTTTTGAAAAACCCTTTCCTCAGGAAAGATCACGATATAATTTGTACTCCCAACTGGGGCTATCGGGTACTGAGAGAAGCCCTGAACCCAGGCTGCATTAGCCACTGTTCCTTGGCTCCCAAACAAACCCATAGGCTGCAAGGATATGGAGAGGATCAACCAGCTGGGCACATTGGAGGGAAGAGGCTCTGCAATGGTCTGGCTGACACTTCCAGGACAGGGCAGAGATGCCAAAATGACAGAATTTTCAGGTCAAGTTTCTTGAATGAGGGTGGATGCTTTCAGAAACGCTGGATTGCATTGTTCTAGGAGAGCAGGAATCTTTTTCTAGAATCCTGTTACAATTTAAACTTCTAAATGTGACAGCAATGGAGAATGATCCACAGTGAAAACAGACTTGTTACTTTACACTTTGTCTAATTTCCCCTTTAGGCAATATCTTGAAAACTATACCAAAACATTACAGCCAGGGTGTTGACCTTGACATAGTGTAGATTCAGAGAAATTCATCCCAGAGAAGGCTCCATCCCGTGTGTGTGTGGGCAAAGCAGGGCACTGTGGGTGGAGAATCTGGGTGTAGAAAAGTCCAGGATCTAGGCAGCTGTCTGCAATGGAAGGCAGGTGCTGAGGAGAAAAGGGGGCAGGGATTCTGGTTTCAGGGCTTGGTCTCAGATCCCAAGGCCACAGGGAGCCCACCAGCCAAGGTCACAGTGGACTAGTAATAGCCACTAAATTATTACCTATTGATGGGCTTTGACAAGTGGATGCCCTGACTCTTAAGTGATTCACAGGCTTGGGGCACACTGGACTCCCTTGTGTCTGCTTCCCCATAACCAAAGCCTTTGTAGAAAACAACAGTGATACCATCCCAATGCCCTGCATGGTACTACATCATCTCACCCTGCTGTTCATCTAGCCACCCTCACTCCAGGTCAATTTGATGACCTACACTGGAAACTATGTCCCTGGATCACAATGGGTGCTCTGCTCTAAAGCCACAGTCTGCCTCACCTCCCAAGAAGAGCTGAGCCCAGGCTGTATTAGGAGACCCAAGTGGATGTGAACATTTGGCTTTCCTGCTCTGTCTGGTTTGAGTTTACACTGAACAGGAATCCCTTGCTCAGAGCGTGGACAGGACTATGGGGATGGGGGACTGTGATAGGGCACCTGAAGGCAAAGAGAAAAACAACCTTGAGACCATGAAGAGTGAGGGATGGATATCTACATATGCTCCCAATACCCAGACTTCAATGGACCCTTCCACTGGGTACCCCTCCTGGGTAACCAGAGTGTGGCTTCTCAACTTTGTGTAATTCTGTATAAATTCTATCTATAAAACTTTCACTTTACACCCTCACTCTACTCATTCTAATTCTTCATCTATGTGAAACAAATAACCGACTCCAAATTCTTGTAAAAGGAGCCTGCTTCCATCAGCACATAGCTGCTTCACCTTTCAAGGCCTTCCCTGCAGAATCCCACAAATGACACCAAGTGCAATTGCGATTCCAGTGAAATGCACTTCTGGTTGGCTTTTGCATTTCCACCTTCGTCTGTGGTGGGGGCAGCCAGGAAGTCCTGCTTAACAATGCCCTTCCTGTAAGTGTTTCCTGCAAGCACACTTCACTCCCACTGGCTGAGTGGTGGGCAACAGGGTGCTGGAAAGCCCTCAGGAGGAGCCTGCTTCCGTTGCTTATAAAGTGGGTGTGGTTTAAGGTTGGGTCATACAGTGGAGGAAGAGTAATGGCTGTGAGCTCCTGTGGTGATGGCAGGGCCCAGAAAGCAGAGACCTTGATAGAAGCAGGCCTCCTGTGTACTGTGATGCGGTGCCTAGGCTGCATAACGAAAGAACCATGTTCTGGCTTGTTTCCATGAATATTGTCTTTTAGGGAAGAGTAGACATGGAAGCAGAGAATGTGCACCCTACGAGAATTCTGGAAGGTACTTATCCTGCCCCCTTCCCACAAGGAACCTGCTCATAGGGCCATGGCCCACAGTAGGCACAGTGTTCTCCGGGGCTCTGAGAAGCTCTGTGGGCCCAGGAAGTGTCCATTTTGTGGTGGTTGGGGGTGGGGCACCCTCAGTTCCCTAAGAGCCGTTGTTGTCCCCGACTAGCGTCTGCTAGAACTCTTCTGTCCAATGTGGCGGTGTTGTAGGCAGAGTGGGCCCGAGGAGGTATGTTTCCCCCTTGATCTCCATAAATTGTAGAAATATATTTGCATTATTTACCCATGACTATGTAACAGATTTCTCTTTATATGCCCATAGTCGAGGATCTTCCTTTCTGAAAGCAAATGTCATTATTTTATAATGATATGTTTGTTTAATTATTTATTTGAAAGGTATAGTAAAAGAAGAGGGAAAGACAAATCTGTCCATTGGTTCCCTCCTCAGTTGGTCGCCACAACTGGCGCAGGACCCATACTGGTATCTTACGTAGGTGGGTAGCAGGGTCCCAAGTACTGGAGTCACTGTCTGCGACATCAAGGTGTATTCATGACTAAATTGGCCCTCCGATACGGGATGAGAGCATCCCAAGGGATGTAACAATGACAGCCCTTGAATTTTATTATTTTTACCCCAAATGGCCCTGTTTGAAGTCATGTGGATATACACTCATATATATGATTTCAAAGAATTTTGTAACCAAATAAGGATGTTTAATTCTAGTTTTCCATGAACTTTTTTGAAGTACCCATATATTTGTTGCTCCTAAGAGAGCAGGAACTACATTTAACTTGTTCCCTTTTGCATTTTAAACATTTACCCCAGAGTCTGACATTGAACGCATGTCCTTTGGGTACTTTAGAAGGGCTGAATATTGTTGGTGGAAGTCCAATCAGATGTGAAACAGTTTGCTGGTGGATCACGTCCCTGCTCTGAATTGAATTCTGAAGTAATGAATTCTGTTTGGGATGAGCCCTTGGATGGGCCCTGCACTGGGCAAAGACACTCAGCGCAAACAGGTCATGAATACAAACCTCCAAAGATGGAAGTCTTAGGATTTCCTTGTCGGTTTTACAGCCGAGTCAGGGAGACACAGCCAGGGAAGAGGATGTGTCCATCAGATTCACACCCACACTCTGACCCCTCGGCCCTTTGCTACCTATACTCTCTCACCTGTGCAGGCACTTGCATTCACTAGAGGAAATTCTCGTGCCTTCAGGAGGAAGTGCAGAAGAGAGTCTCCATTGGTCAGTGGTATTTTCTCAGCAAGGCCTTATCTTTCTGGTGCTGGCATGTCCCTGTTACTTCTCTGCCAGCAGAGCTGAAACCTCCAGGAGAGGTGGCTGAGTCAGCAGAGGGCTGTTCCTTAGCTGTTATCTGAAATCTGTCACTGCAGAGCCCACTGCAGAGCTTATACATATTTTTGTCTACAGCGACACGTGGAAGAATCATTGATGTCTCACATGTTTTCATATACCTGAGTGTCAGTTGTCCCCTGTACCTTCTTGTAATTCATGGTTTCAGCTGATAATTTTATCTTTGTTTTAGTTTTTCATAATTTTCATGGTTTCTGACTCCAAAATCTATGATACTTAATGTTTCTCTCAACTATTTTACTAATTTGACTGTCTTTATGGAGAAACCTAAGGCACTGTGGTTCACAGCTTAGGCTTTGCAAGCTGACTCTCTGGTTTTACATCCCAGACTATGGATTTCTGCCTTTGTTTGTTCAGGACACCATAAAAAATCCGACTGAGTCTGATGCATGTCTGGATGTGACTTAACTCCCCAGATCCCCATGTTTTTTATCTGCTGAGATATTTAAGCTTTTCCATATGATACTGCTGCCTTTGTTGATAATGATGAAAGCATACATCAATAATTAGTGCTTAAAGACTCTCTCGATGTAGACATAACTAACGTTTACACTAATCTGTAGGGGACATTCAGAGTTCTAAGAAGTTTACTTATGTGGCTGTTAGTATTTATAAAATCCCATTAGAGCCCTGATATCCTGGTTTACAGATGAAAACAAGTTCAGAGAGACTAACCAATGTGCCCACAGTTACGCACATGACAGCTGTGATTCAAAGCCATGCAGTCTGGCTCTAGAGCCAGTGCCGTTAACCCTGCAGCTACACTGCCTTGAACCTTGAGCCACTGTGCTCTACAGAGAAATGGTGGAATCAGCGTTTCAGCATAAGCAGTCTGCCTGCACAAACCTGTACCCTTCCCCATTGTGCTCTACTGGCACTGTCATCTGCATCTCAAATCTAACCTACTTTATGTCTACTTTTGGATAATTGCCTCCCACAGGTTCCTCTATGGGGCTTATTTGTAATGTGTGTTTGCTTTTTTGAGTAATTGATGAAAGCTTTTGTTTGCTGTCTCATAGATGACACCAATTTGCCAATTTGCCAGCTACACAGGGAGCAGTGGGAAGTGCCTGGGGTGATTTCGACTTCCCTGGTGAGTCTATCTTCTTCATCACTGATGTGTCTGGCCGTATGCATCTTAGCAACGGGCAAAACATTACTCCCGTTGTGGAAAAAGATGAAACATTTCAGGTATTTTGAGCCATCAGTGTAAGACTGGTATGATTTTGGGGATCATCTTTATTCATTGGGATGTTTCAAACTATCTTGTTTTTGCCCTCTCTGAGGTGTCCTGGTATAGTATTTGTAGAGTAGAATTGGAAGTCTAATTTACCAAATTGTACGGGACATTTGTTCATATCTTTGAAGTGGTTTGTTTTCAAAGTACATATCAATTCTTTAGCATTTAAAATTTTTGATTAAGTTATAATCATTTGAGTATGTACTAGCCTGCAATTTTCTGTCTGGCCCACTTATTTCTACATGTGTTTAAGTGTAACTGCAAGGTGAACAAGCATGCATATAATAATTTTTAAAAACAACTTTATTGAGTTATTTTTCATATTTCATAAGATTCGACAATTTGAACCTAAGTATAAATCAGTGAAATTTTTAGTGAATTTGCAGTTATACAGCTATCACTTATGTCTATACATTGCCACTTTAATGGGTATAACTAAGTGATGGTTCAACTATAGAGTCCTAATTGCAACTGTCAGTAGCAGGCTCTGTTTCCCAAACTTGCCTTGTGTTTTTCTTTCCTCCCTTGGTATCTCCCAACCCCAACCTCAGTGCCAGCCAGAACTCCATTTGTTAGGTGAAATCTTTCTCTTTCACAGCCAATTCCAAAATACTTCCCCCAAACAAATCATATATTTTCCATCTGAACTTCACTCCCTCCTGGTAATTCCCAGAAACCAATTTTTGAACCAGCTTTTGCTATTTATCCCACTTGCTTTGAAAATATTATTTTTGTCTGTTACTTTTCTTTGTGAGTTACTGGAGAGCAGGAATAGCATATCTTTTATCTTTAGACAAAATATTGTTGGTACATTAAATCTGGGAAGGATACAAATAACATTCTTCATCCTATTTTTAAAAATGTGTGACTATACAGAACAAAGAGTGAACCTGATGTTAACTATGGACTTTATCATGTATTGACATTGGGTCATCAGTTGTCATCAACGTACCATACCAATGCATGATGCTAATAATAGGGAAAACCAGAGGTGTAGGACACAGAGACTATGGGGACTCTCCACATTCTGCTCAGTTTTGCTAAACAGCTCTAGTAAATGAAATAAAATAAATTCAGAGATTATCTTATGAACTTGTGTCTATGATGTATTTGTCAATTTAAATATGCTCACCAATGTTTATTATGGTTGTTTCCAGAATATTTTGAACAACAATGACTTCAGCATATGCTTATTTTAAACTTTGGTTGTGTGTGGAGTTCCTGTTTCTTTGCTTTCCAGGAGAGTGTTTTCTGCCCCAACTGTCACGACAATAGACAGGCAGAGTATTACAGGAGCGTTTCATTGAGCTGTCTTAGCTCTAGAATGAGTGGTGCTGATTACAATAATCACATATGTTGCTTTCCTATAGACATTGTTTCTACAGGTACAGTTAACAGTTTTTAAAATTGAAAATCAGATGTGACCTTTCTTAAATTTATTAATTGGATTTGGGGGTGATTAAAGGCATCATTTCCAGGATCAAATCTGGAACATGCTTATTTGATGAGAGGACTTTAGTTTTAGAATTCCACGTTCAGTATAGTGGGCCTTGATCAGTGAAAACTACATGCAGCAAGAAACAGGTTCATAATTTTTTTTAAAACTTGTGGTATCATTTGTTTCATTTTTATGTTGGATGTAATTATTAACATAATTTTTGTTCATGTAGGTACTGAATTTGTTTGTAAATATGTTTTAAGGTACAAAAATTAAAGCCAAAACTGTGGGTTTTTTGAAGTAACTATGGACAAGATGTCACACTGGTTTTCCTTTGCTTTGGATTAAAGAGCCTAAGATCAGCTGGGGCTTCCCCTTCTGGTATCAGGCTATAATCACAGAACAGGACTACATTTAGTATAGAGTCAACAACTTTCATGAAAATAAATTTAATTCTTTTAAATTATACATTTTACCAGTGCATAAATGTTGTTAAAAGGCAGCAACTTCATCAAAGAATCTTGGGCATATGATATTCCAATGTAACTCAAAATATTACAAGTGTGCAGAGATACTGTTTTTGATACTTTATTCAGATTCTTTAAGCATTTCAGATAACCCTGTACCTTTCTGTGTATGTGTGTGTATGTTCTTGTTTTTAAAATAATTTTTGATTTATGTAAAGGGATCAAATTTCATGTATTTCACATATATGGTGTTAAGATCATAATGATGCTTCACACCCTACCCTCCCTCTCTCACACTCTCCCTCTTCTTTCCTATCTTATGTTTCTTTTAAGGTTTACAGTGACATACTTTCAATTTACTTTATAGTTACAAGCATAATCCTCCACTAAATAAAGAATTCAACAAGTAGTACCTAGAAAAAACATTGTTCTTCAAGAGTATAAATAAGGGCTATAATCTAATTTCAAAATGACAGTTTCATTTATATATATTACTTTTTGGTACTCTATATATTATTTTTTATTTTTAAATTTTATTTCCTTATTTATTTTCAAAAAAAATTTAATAATATAAAGAGAACAGATTCTATGCATTCCATGTATACAGTTCCAATAAGATAATCACACATCCCTCACTCCTCTGCTCCCTCCAAATCCCCATTTTTTCCTCCCCTCTCTTCAGAAGTTTTTGCGAAGATGTAATTTTAATCCACTCTATATTCACAAGCTTAATTTGCCACTATTCATAATATTCAGCAAGTAAAAAGTAGGCAGACGACACTTCCACGGAGTGTAAACAAGGTTAAAAAAGACTATCATATTCCAAAATAACCAGTGCATTCGTATACATTTTTGAATTCTATATTAACTCTCACATATCAGAGAAAATATATAATATTTGTATTTTTGAGACTGGCTTATTTTACTAAGCATATTTATTTCTAGTTGCATCTATTTTGTGCAAAAGAGAGGATTTCATTCTTTTTTTGTTGCTGAGTCATATTCCCTTGTGTGTATATATCACATTTTGATTATCTAGTCATCAGTTGATGGACATCTGACTTGATTCTATTGCTAATTGTGGTGCAGTAAACATAGGGGTACAAAAAAGATCTTTCACATGCTGATTTCATTTTAGATGAGTAAATTCAGAGGAGTGGGATATCTGGGTCATATAGTAGATCTATTTTCTGATATCTGAGGAATCTCCATACTGTCTTCCAAAATGGTTGTACTGGTTTAAATTCCCAACATTACCTAATCTAACAGTGGATTAGGGTACCTTTTTCCCCACATGCTTGCCAACATTTATTTATTTTTGATTTTTAGATGATAGCCATTCGAACTAGCTGAAGTAAAACCTCATTCAAGTTTTGATGTGCATTTCCCCGATGGCTAATGATCCTGAGCATTTTTTCATGTGTTTGTTAGACATTTGAGTTTCATCCTTTGAAAAATGCATATTGAAGTCCTTTGCCACTTCTTAACTGGATTGTTTTGTTGTTGTTGAGCTTATTGAGTTCTTTATAGATTCTGGCTATTAATCCTTTATAAGTTGCATAGTTTGCAAATATTTTCTCCAATTTGGTTGGTTACTTCTTCTCTTTGCTGAGTATTTGCTTTGCAGTGCAGAAGCTTCTTAGCTTGGTATAATACCATTTGTCTATTTTTGCTGCTACTGCCTATGCTTCTGGAATCTTTTCAAAGAGGTCCTTAATTATGCCAACATCTTGAAAAGTTTTCCCAATGTTTTCCTCTAGTAATTTGATGGTATCAGGTTGTAGATTCAGAACCTTGATCAATTTAGAGTTTAGAGTTGATTTTTGTATAAGGTGTAAGGTAGGGTCTTGTTTCATACTTCTTCATGTAGAGATACAATTTTTCCATCACCATGTGTTGAAGAGACTTTCCTTTGTCCAGGGATTGATTTAGCTTTTGTCAAAGTTTAGTTGGTTATAGATGCGTGGATTGATTTCTGGAGATTCTATTCTGTTCCATTTGCCTCACATGTCTATGTTTGTGCCAATATCAGATTGTTTTGATTATAACTGATTTATAATATGTCTTGATTGTGCCGCTGTGATGCCTCTGACTTTGTTTTTGTTGTTTAAGATTGCTTGAGCTATTCAGGGTCTTTTGTGATACTGTATGAATTTTACCACAGTTTTTTCTAGATCTGAGAAGAATGTTGTTGACATTTTTATTGGGATCACACTGAATCTGTAAATAGCTTTAGATAACATGAACATTTTGATATTAATTCTTCCAATCCACGAACATGGATTTTATGTCTTCTTCTATTTCTTTCTTTAATGTTTTGTAGTTTTGATTTTAGAGACTTCCACATCCTTGGCAAATTTTATTCAAAGGTATTTAAGTTTTTTAGTAATTATTGTGAATGAGACTGGTCTTACAAGTTCTTTCTCAGCCTTGGCATTGTCTGTGTATACAAAGGCTATTGATTTTTTTGTGGTTTTCTTTCTTTTTTAAGACTTAATTATGTAATTGAAATGCAGAGTTACCAAGACAGAGAGGGAGAGACACACACAGAGAAAGATATTCCATCCACTAGTTCACGCCCCAAATGGTTTACATGGCCAGGTCTGGGCCAGACTGAGGCCAAGAGCCAGGAGCTTCTTCCAGTTGTCTGTATGAGGGTGCAGGAGCCCAAGCACTTGGCCCATCTTCCATGCTTTTCCAAGACACATTAGCAGGGAGCTAATGGGAAATGGAGCAGCTGGGACTTGAACCGGCATACATATGGGGTGCTGGCATCACAGGTGGCAGTTTAATCCCCTTTGCCACAACAGTAGGCCCTTTGTATTGATTTTATATCCTGCAACATTGCCAAACTTTATTATGAGTTTAAATAGTCTCTTAAGTGAAATCTTTTCATTCCCTTGCATACAGAAACTTGTCATCTGGACACAGTGATAATTTGACTTCCTCCTTTCCAATTTGTATCCCGTCGAAGTTTTTCTTGCCTAATGCCTCTGGTGAAAGCTTCCAGAACTATATTGAATAGCAGTGGTGAAAGTGTGCATCCTTGTCAGGTTCCAGATCTTAGTGGAAATTCTTCCAACTTTTCCCCATTCAATACTATGCATGTTGTGGGTTTGTCATAAATTACCTTGATTGTGATGAAGAATGTTCCATTTATACTCAGTTTGCTTAAAGTTTATACATAAAGGGATTTTGTATTTTATTAAATTCTTTCTCTGCATGTATTGAGAGTGTCATATGGTTTTTATTCTTCAATGTGTTAATGTGATATATCACTTTCATTGATTTTTGTATGTTGAACCATCCATCCCACCATGCCAGGGATAAATCCCACTTGATCTGGATGAGTAATCATTCTGATGTATTTTGTGATTCCATTAGCTAGTATTTTGTATAATATTTTCACATCTATGTTCATTAGGGATATTGGTCTTTATTTCTCTTTCAATGTTGTATCTTGTTCTGATTTTGGAATCAAGGTGATGCTGGCCTCACAGTATCCTGGGAGGATTTCCTCCCTTTCAATTGTTTTAAATAGCTTGTGAAGAATTGGAATTAGTTCTTCTTTAAAAGTTTGGTAGAATTCAGTAGTGAAGCCATCTGGTCCTGGGCTTTTCTTTGTTGGGTGGGTCTTTATTACTGATTCAATTTCCATCTTGGTTATTAGTCTATTTAGGTTTTGTTTGTCTTCATGACTCAATTTTGGTAGATTGTATGTGTCCAGAAATCTATCCATTTCTTCAAGATTTTCCAAATTGTTCATATGTAGCTGTTTTTAGTAATTCATTTTGACTCATTTTATTTCTGTTGTATCCATTGTTATATCTTCAATAACACAATAACACTTCTAATAGCAGTGTTTGAGAATTACTTTTGCTCTACATTCTCCCTGATACCTAATATCTTGTGACTCACTTTTACCTTTATTGTAAACCATCTGTAAATATTCACTTACAAGTGTAAAATATAGCATACATGGAATCCATCCCCTGTCCAAAACACCTGAGAAATTAATTTTAATTTTTCCATGACAGTGTTTACTCCTGTTAATGCCAATGCTTATAGCTATAAACGTTTTTATGGTGCTGTCTGTGTGCCTGGCAGTACTGTATGAGTTTTATTGGTATCCGGTAATTGTCCTTGAAGCTATATGTAGTAAGTGCTACCATTGGACTTCACAGTTTTTCGAGGGGAACTAAAACACAAAGAATGAGCACCTTTATGAAGGTTTCAAAGTGAATAAGTGCTGGATTCAGGTAGCCTGCTTCAGGCTTATGCTCTTCCCTTTGTACTTGGTTGCCTCTTATGGAAGAGTTGTGATTGTTTAATAATCCTGTGCTGCTCCCAAAAAGATTGCCCATGTATTATGTGCAGTTGTTGACACTTGTCCCCATCTGACTTTGCTAAATTCATAGAGGAATGTATATATCATGATAAATCTCTTTATTGGATAACCAACTGCTTTAAAATGTCAGTAATATTTCTTAGATGCAATAAGAAATATTTTAGGGTATTCCAACCTGAGAGTATTTGTGAAATGCAATATCAGCAAATCTAACTGCAGTTTCCACTTAATTTCTCACCACAGCTGTTTTAGATTTTGATCCTTATCCATGTGACCGTATAGAAGTTCAATTTTACAGCCAGCCAGGCACACAAAACAGAAAGGTCCTCTCAGTGAGGCCTCGGAGAAACAAGCATGTGTATGAGGTAGGTGGTTTGAAAACTGTACTTGTCGTTGGATTCTCATTATCCTTTCTTTTGCAGTAATTTCTGCTACTCAGGATTCTGTTGGGTGCTTGAGAAGCCTAACAAAAATCTCTTTGTTTCCAAAGAGGATCTATTTCCTTATCAAAATGGCTGTACTTATGAAATGACATAGAGAATAATGTAGATCACTCATGTAATTAAGATGTGAAGTATGTAGTTTACTCAGGAGGTAATAAAATGTTCACAGAACCAAAGCATAAAACAAATCCTCCTTTAGGTACCACTTGGAGAAAAAGAATGTATGGAGTGGGTGGTGGTATCTGAATTCACCTCTAAGACTAAGGTGTGATTTGGTTGTCAGTGGAAACTGAAAATACAAGGAAATTGAACAATGAGTACAGATTAAATAGTAATCTTAGAATGTGACAAGGGAAGTAGGGAGAGATGGTGGTCTACTTATCTCCACATCTCTACCTCACCCAGTTCTTTGACTCTCTCAACATTAACTTGCAGAGATTATGGCCACTGAGTAATATTTATCACAGAGTTTCTCAGCAGAGACATAATCCTTCTCCCCAGAGATTCTGATGTAATTGATATGAGGTGGGATCTGGGCACGGGTGTGTTTACGAAGAACCCCAGGTGTTCACCATGTGCCAACCAGGTTGGGAATCATGGTGGGCATGGAGTGACCTGCGGCTGAGAGCCAGAGGGAGGTGCAGAGCAGGTTTCATATGTGCTGCTTTTGCATAATCATTTCCATCATTTACCTCCACAGGTGCGCATTACTAGTGTACATGGAAGAAATGGGGTGATAGGTAATGCTACCTTCTTCACTTTGGATTCTCTGACAGTTCCTGATGGATATGTGCCTCAAATTCATGATGTTGTCAATGCTGTAATAGTGGAGACCATTCGTTTAGGTTATATTTGGAGAGCAGTCTCTATCACCCCTGTTGTAACAGTGTAAAAGCACAACCCTTTTATTTTCTGTGCATCCTTTCTTCCATGGGTAGTATAGGGGCCAGTGCAGATGTGTTTTGAAAAAAGTAAATGAATAAACCTTAGAAACTACTTCTTAACCAGGTTTTCAAATCCTGAGTGTTTTGGCCAGCACCGCGGCTCACTAGGCTAATCCTCCACCTGCAGCGCAAGCACCCCGGGTTCTAGTCGCAGTTGGGGCACCGGTTCTGTCCCGGTTGCTCCTCTTCCAGTCCAGCTCTCTGCTATGGCCCGGGAAGGCAGTGGAGGATGGCCCAAGTGCTTGGGCCCTGCACCCCATGGGAGACCAGGAAGAAGCACCTGGCTCCTGGCTTCGGATTGGCACAGCATGCCTGCCCTAGCGGCCATTTGGGGGGTGAACCAATGGAAAGAAGACCTTTCTCTCTCTCTCTCACTGTCTAACTCTGCCTGTCCAAAAAAAAATTCTGAGTGTTTTGGATACATTAACTGTATGTTCTTGAGATTGTTCATCGTTTTTCATCATTAAATAAAGACATTTTCTGCTTATTCCTGGATAATGACTTTGTCTGCTGCTTCTCAGTTTGTATTAGAGGCGGTTGTACTTTAGTTACTTTATGTGGTGCTTTCCTTCTTTTGACCCCTATTTTATGCATACATATCCAGACATTACTATTCTGTTCACTCTGTGGTCCAGTTGGCTTTCCCAGCCACCCAGTGGTGAGTTCCCCATGCCAAGTGTGGAGCTGAAGTCTTTACCTCTAGACCAGAGCTTTCACTCTTGGTTACCCCATAAATTTTGGTTGACTTTCCTGTGCCAGCTTTGTGAATGGCAGCCTTGAGCACAAGGACACAATGTTGAGCCTCATGGATCTACCTTCTGTTAAGGCCCCTTGGTTTCCTGCCTCAGGGTGCAGTAGCTCCAGAGACACAAATGGGCTAATTGGAACTGTGGTGAGTCGGGCCCTTGTGAATGTCATCATTTCAAAGCAGACCCACACTTGCGATACCTTCAGAGAAGGCTACTGTTGGAAATGAGAGATGTGTGGGCAGTGAATTCTACCCTTACTTGCTGAGTTCTCCAATTTGTCTGGGAGCAGGAAGAGGATTGTGCCAAGTGTCCTCAGGTGGGACACAGTCATGGTCCCTGTACCACAAGCTTCCCAGCTCTCTCCCCAACAATGAGTGAGCTATTTCAGAACATGGGCTGTATCAGGTTAGTGGAGAATCACTTCCCTTTATTAGGGTCCAGTACTGTGACACAGAGGTGAAGAGGGTGGTTTAATCTGCTATACCACAGTGCTGGCATCCTATGTGGGAGCAGTTCAGGTCCCAGTTGCTCCACTTACTATCCAGGTCCCTGTTGATGGCCTGGAAAAGCAGCAGAAGATTGCTACCCCATTTGGGAGACTCAGAGGAAGCTCCTGGATTCAGCATAGCCCAGCCCTGGTTGTTGTAGCTCTTTGGGGAATGAATCATAGATGGAACATCTCTCTGACGCTGTCTCTCCCTGTCTCTATATAATTCTGACTTTCAAATAAATAAATAGCAAAAAATTCTCTTTGTGCTTTTACATGGCAAATCCAGCTCCTGTATGTGATCACAAGGCAAGTTAACCATGGTGCACTTTGAACATTTTGTCTCTGAGGATATGTCAACTTTAAGGCTCTTTGCCATAATCTGGAAGACAAGATCCTTGATCATCTTACCCTCCCTGGAGCACCACTCTGGACACCCTCAGTGGCAGAAGAACCCCAGGAGAAGGAAGTAGATGGCTGGGTTAGAAATTTGTTTTACACAGGTAGGAAGGAACAAACATGAAGGGATCTGCCTGCTAGAGATTCTGGGCCTACAGGATTCTGAGCTGGAGCTTCCCTCAGGCACGCAGTATAGGAGATACACATGTACTTACATTATAAGCTCCTCAGCAGAGGGTGGACAGCAGGCCTGAGAAAGGAAATAAGATACTGATCCTTAGTAAGGCTTGCAATTTATAGCCCAGGGCCACAGTCTGGCCTACTGCCTGTTTGATTATAAACTTCTAATTGAGCCACAGTTCATACAACATGCAGTTCACCCATCTAGATTGCACAGATATTGATTTTTAGTATGTTCACTATTCCGTACACCCAATCTGATTTTAGGTAATTTTCATTTCCATTAACACTGGAATATAAACAAGATTTCATCTCATTTTTTTATAGAGTCAGAAGCATTTAGTCCCTTTCCTGCAACTTGAAATTTAGTTCTGCAAGTGGTTGTAAAGCCCTGTCTACATTGAGACTCACTGGATACTTTGTTTTGTTGCTGTTGAGTTTCTTAAATTCTTTATAGATCCAGCATATTAATCCTTTGTCAATTGCACAGTTTGCAAATATTATCTAACATTCTGTTGTTTGCCTCTTCGCTTTGTTGAGTATTTCTTTTGCAGTGCAGAGGCTTCTTAGCTTTATGTAATTCCCATTTGTCAATGTATACTTTGCCTGTGCTTCTGGTGTCTTTTCTAAGAAGTCTTTGCCTGTGCCAAAGTCTTGCAGAATTTGCCCCAAGTTTTCCTCTAGTAATTTGATGGTATCAGGTCATAGATTTAAATCTTTGACCTATTGTGAGTTGGTGTTTATAAATGTAAGGTAGGGAATTTGTTTCATACTTCCACACATGTAGATTCAATTTTTCCAGCACCATTTGTTAAGAGAATGTCATTTCTCCAAGGAATGACTTTATCTAATTTGTCAAAGATTAACTGGTTGTAGCTGCATGGATTAATTTTTGGGGTTTCTATACAGTTCCATTGGTCTATATATCTATTTTTATGCCAGAATCAGGCTGTTTTGATTTTAATTGCCCTGGGATATGTCTTGAAATCTGTTATTGTGATGCCTCTGGCTTTGTTTTTGTTGTTTAAATTACTTTAGTTATTTGGGGTCTCTTATGGGTCTATATTAATTTTAGCATTTTTTCTAGATCTGAGGAGAATATATTTGATATTTTGATTGCGATTGCAGAGAATCTGTAAATTGTTTTGGGTAGTATGGACATTTTGATGATATTCAATTCTTCCAATTTGCAAAAATGGACTATTCTTCTATTGTGTGTTTTTCTATTTCTTTAGTATTTTGTAATTATCATTTAAGAGACCTTTCAAATCCTTGGTTAAATTTATTCCAAAGTATTTAATTTTTTTGTAACTGCTGTGAATGGAACTGATATTACAAGTTCTTTTTCAGCCAGGAATTATTTGTGTATACAAAGGCTACTGATTTTTGTAAAGATTTATTTATTATTTTTTAATTTATTTGACAGGTAGAGTTATATATAGAGAGAGAGACAGAGAGAAAGGTCTTCCTTCTGTTGGTTCACTCCGCACATGGCCGCTACGGCCAATGCTGCGCCGATCCAAAGAAAGGAGCTAGGTGCTTCTTCCTGGTCTCCCATTGGGTGCAAGGAGCCTAAGCATTTGTGCCATCCTCCACTGCCTTCCCAGGTCACAGCAGAGAGCTGGACTGGAAGAGGAGCAACCGGGACTAGAATCCAGTGCGCATATGGGGTGCCAGCACTGCACGCGGAGGATTAACCAAGTGAGCCACGGCGCCAACCCTATTTATTTTTTGAAAGAGTTACACAGAGAAAGAAGGAAAGGAAGAGAGAGAGGTCTTCCATCCGCTAGTTCACTCCCCAGTTGGCCACAATGGCTGAAGCTGCACCGATCCAAGCCAGGAGCCAGGAGCTTCTTCTGGGTCTCTCAAGTGGGTGCAGGGGCCCAAGGACATGGGCCATCTTCTACTAATTTCCCAGACCATAGCAGAGAGCTAGATAGGAAGTGGTGCAGCCGGGACTTAAACCAGTGCCCATATGGGATGCCAGCACTGCAGGCAGCGACTTTACCCACTACACCACAGCATTGGCCCCAGGCTACTGATTTTTGCCTGTTCATTTTATATCCTGCAACTTTACCAAACTCTCTTGTGAGTTCCAATAGTCTCTTAGTGGAGTATTTTGAATCCTCTCTATAGAGAATCATGTCATCTGCAAATAAGGATATTTTGACTTCTTCTTTCCCAATTTGTATCCCTTCAATTTCTTTTTCTTGCCTAATGGTTCTGGTTAAAACTTCCAGGACTATAATGAATAGCAATGCTGACAGTGGACATCCTTGGTAGGTTCTGAATCTTAGTAGAAATGCTTTCAGCTTTTCCAGATTCAATATGATGCTGGCTGTGGGTTTGTCCTATATTGCCTTGATTGCATTGAGGAATGTTTCTTCTATATCCAATTTTCCTAAGGTTATTTTTGTCATAAAAGGACATTGTATTTTATCAAATGCTTTCTCTGCATCTGTTGAGATAATCTTGTGGTTTTTGTTTTTCAGTTTGTTAAAGTAATGTGTCACATTTATTGATTTGTGTATGTTGAACCATCCCTACGTGCCAGGAATAAATATCACTTGGTCCAGGTGCATGATCTTTCTGACATGTTGTTAGGTTCCATTAGCTAGTGTTTTACTGATGATTTGTGCATCTATGTGCATCAGGGAAATTGGTCTATAGTTTTCTTTCATTGTTGTATCATTTTATGGTTTTGGAATTAAGGTGATACTGGCCTCATAGAATGAGTTTGGAAGAATTCATTTCCTTTCAATTGTTTTGAATAGCTTCAGAGGTATTAGAATTAGTTCTTCTTTAGAAGTTTGGTAGAATTAAGCAGTAATACCATCCATTCCTAGACTTATCTTTGTTGAGAGGGACTTTATTACTGTTTGAATTTCTGTATTGGTTATTCATCTACTTAAGTTTTCTATGTCTTCAGGATTCAATTTTGACAGATTATATGTGTAAAAAAATCTCTCCATTTCTTTCAGGTTTTCCAATTTGTAGGTATTTAGCTGTTTGTACTAATTCCCAATTATTCTTTTTATCTCTGTGGTGTTGTAACATCTGCTTTTTCATCTCTGATTTTATTAATTTTGATCCTCTCCATTTTTTCATTTAGTTGGGCTAATGGTGTGTCAGTTTTTATTTTCTTAAAAAAACATTTCACCTGTCTTTTATGTTGATTTTTTGTTTCAGCTTTGTTATTTCTTCTCTACTTTTAATTATATCTTTCCTCTTACTTTAGAATCTGGTTTGTTATTTTTTTTTCTAGATCTTTGAGATGCATTGTTAGATCATTTATTTGATGACTTCCTGTTTTGTTTTTGATATGTCTATTAGTAGTTCTATGTGCTTATGCACTTGGATGTTCCTATTCCTCTGCACATTAGGGAAGTTTTCTGCTATTATTTCAATGAATAGGTGTTTTAATCCAGTCTTTCCTCCACACCTTCAGGAACTCCTAAGATACATATGTTTGGTCATTTGATAGTATCCTATAAATCTTGAACTCTATTTTCAATTTTTCCAATTTTCTCTTTTTCAATTTCTCCTTCTCCTTCCTCTCTTCCTTCTTTTGGTCTTTGAGGCACTGTATAAGGGGTTTTGGTCAGACTTAAGTTCACAGTGAGGGCAGACTCAGGCAAGAGGAAGGCAGAGAGTAACCAGGATGTCCCCAGGGATGACGAATACTCAGAGTACAAAGAGTGGGAACAGTTGGTCTTGTTCAGCAGAACAAGTCCTCCCTGACTTCCTCTCTCCTATCTCCTATCTTCCTATCTGTATCTCTATACATCTGTAGCATCTATGCATCTTCTGTCCATCTCTGTGTTTCTCATGACCATAGGATCTCACCAGGTAGGAATAGGGCCTGATGTCCAGCCAGAGATGTCCATGGGAAACACAGGAATATGGATCCTCCTGAGGGGTCCTGTTTCCTCCAGTGATTCAAACACATGGTTGTGCTATTTCCTGGGCAGCCATTGTTGGTGTTGCAGGTGCAGATAACTCATCAATGCTAGTCCCAGCTCCCAGAAGAGAGACCCTGAGCCCTTGGTATGCCCTAAATTATGCTGTGGTGAGCAGTATGGTCCTCTCCTCACGTGGGCATGAAGAATATGGTACAATTCTGACCCTATCCAGGAGGCCACACCTAACAGGTATGGGCACAGTCCCACCAAAGGCCATCGCAATTTCACACTGTAGCCACAATGTCACACTTCCCAGGCACAACCTCATTTCTGACCACTGACAGATGGGGCAACGTCCTGATCAGGTAACTTACAGAGAGGATTTAGGATGATCTGTAAACAGGAATATTACCTTCACTCAAACTTGATTGCCATGTATGCAGATGAAAGACATAAAAATAATATTGCCCTGGAAATCTAGTGAAAACTGCAAAAATAATGGGAGATTCAGGAAAGTACCCAATTAAATAGCATTCATAGGGAGTGAAGGATGGTTAAAGTCTTTGGAGGGAGATTTGTAAACATAAATGAAAGCTATCAGTCATATCTGATGAAGTCATTTAATTCTGAACATTGAAGAAAAAGCTTTATGCCAGAAGTAAATGCCACTTCTGTTTTCACAAAAATATGAAATTCAACATTCACAATGTATTCCTGACTCCTGGTGGCATTTAATTATTAAGGAAATCTGCTAAAACCCAATTTTGACATCTTCATGGAGAAAAGGACAATCACAGGTTTGTCACAGGCATTTCCAATAATCACAGGTGTGTGCAGCACCAGTTGTCTGCAGTCAAGACAGCTGTACAATCTGCCTTCTTCTTCGCTTTCCCAGCCCCTCTCTTATTGCCTTGTCCTCTCAGGCCCTCCATGCAGTGTCTTCTGAGGCTTGCAGCCAGAACACATCCATGCTTCCAATAAGCCACAGGAAACAGGAGGGTACCAATTCAGGAACTCTTTCTGAAATGCCACATGCTCATTTCTGACCTCTCTTGCTTCCTCTTGTTGGTGCAGGGCCCAGAGGGTAGGTCTCACACCCAGACCCTAGCTTGAATAAGGGGCCTGCGACATGCTAATCTGGAGTTCTGGACCATCCACCTCTCCTTTTCTATGACTTTGCCTTCCCTTCCATCCTCTCAATACTTTCCCCTTTTGCACAATGTCCATTTGTGCAGACTTAGTGATTTCTAAGTATGAATGCTTCCTGATTCCTCCTGTCCCTTTGTGCCTTGCATCAAAGTGCAAGAAACATCAAGGATGGCTTTTTGCCTCGAGTGATTACTGACGTCATAAATAAGAGTGTCAATTGTTAAATCAACAACAGGAATCACTGTGCACTTACTCCCCATGTAGGACCTCTGTGCTTAATGTGTTGTACTATGTGAATTAACAGTAAAACTACTACTCAAACAGTACTCTATACTTTGTGTGTCTTTGTGGGTGCAATCTGTTGAAATCTTTACTTAGTATAAGATCTTTTGTATATAAAGATAATTGAAAATGAATTGTGGCCGGCGTCGCGGCTCACTAGGCTAATCCTCCACCTTGCAGCGCCAGCACACCGGGTTCTAGTCCCAGTCGGGGCGCTGGATTCTGTCCCGGTTGCCCCTCTTCCAGGCCAGCTCTCTGCTGTGGCCAGGGAGTGCAGTGGAGGATGGCCCAAGTCCTTGGGCCCTGCACCCCATGGGAGGCCAGGATAAGTACCTGGCTCCTGCCATCGGATCAGCGCAGTGCACCGGCCGCAGCGCGCTGGCCGTGGCTGCCATTGGAGGGTGAACCAACGGCAAAAGGAAGACCTTTCTCTCTGTCTCTCTCTCTCACTGTCCACTCTGCCTGTCAAAAAAAAGAAAATGAATCGTGATGAAGAATGGGATGGGAGAGGGAGTGAGAGATGGGATGGTTATGGGTGGGAGGAAGTTTATGGAGGGAAAAACCACAATAATTCAAAAGTTGTACTTTGGAAATTTATATTTATTAAATAAAAGTTGAATAAAAAGGATAGCTCTTCGACATCAGTTCATGATTCTCTCTTCTGTTGCCTTATATGACAAAATTCCAACCTGGAACTCTCTTTGTTCAACTGTGAAGTTCTGTGGCATAGGTAAGATAGAAACCCAAGCACCACCTTGATTTAACATTATCCTCTTTCTTTCTGTCATATTGTGTGCTGATATGAAATCATCCAGGGAGATTGCTAAGTGCGATTTGTCACATTTTTTCAACTTCAAATTCATTTCATAATAGCACAGTAGATCTAGACATGCTGTACTCCAAAAAGTATCTCAAGGTAGGTGACATTTTTTCTTTGAGACCCTGATGTGGCTGTCTTGTTTATTGGACAACTATCTATACTTCCTTGTACTCCATCACCTGCTTCAGTACTCCCCACTGGGTGTCTTTGTGCACAAATCCACTGAATACGCCACACATAGCAGAGGAAGAACAGGGAACCAGGTGTGAAACATGGAACCTTGTCTGCCTAATTCCCATTTCACATGCAGAGTCCCAATGGCAGGCACTATTTGGTGCAGATACAGCTCAAGCGAATGACCCTTTGCAAGAGAACCTCAAGGTGATGTCCAGGGACTACAAGTTTAAACTATGTAAACCCTTGTACATTCCTCCATCCTTGCCCAAGCTCCCCTCCATGAAAAAAATGTGTGGAATTCCCTGTCCTTCTTGTCTGTTGCTTGAGAAGGATTTGAAGTAGTGGACACACTACTCTCTCCCTGGGGAGCCCTGGACCCCTCTTGCTGCCAGAATGAGAGGATCAAAAGTGGGTCCTACTCTTTCACCCTTTCCTCTAGCTGTGTGCAGTGCAATATTATATCCACTAGGCACGTGTAGCCATTTAAATATAACTCAGCAAAAATTAAGTCAGAATATATTTCTTAAAGTTTAGTTGCATTGCAAGGTGGGTCCTTAGGCAGCCCCGCCACATCTTCAGTGGTATGGAACTACATGCAACTGCTGGCTGTTATCTTGAAGAACATTTTCTTTTTCCCTTTACTGATCAACATATCTGGCCATAACATTCATACTGGAGGAATTTGTGCCCAGATAGAAGCAGGTGTGCTGGCCTATGACCACGTTTCCAGCCGAACAAGTGTGTGGTCTTGTGGTTCCGAATATAGGGAGGACACAAAACAAATAGAGGAGGAATCCTTACAGTATTGTTGAATAACCCTGAAAGTGCACAGAGCTTTGAGTCATCCTCTCACCATGGGGGTCTCAACTAAAGCCATGCTTTGCATATCATCAATCCCCCTTCTTTCTCCCTGAGCACCATGTGGAATCCCGCTCTATCCTCATGTGCCTGTGTCCCTCCTACCACACAATGTTGTGTGGCTCTCTTGTGATACAGTTCAGCCCAAGGGGCCAGTCATAAGGAAATTGCAGTGCATCAATATGAAGTTTATTGTAGAGTCCTTGCAATGAGCCAGATACTGTTCTACGCATCCTGAATATCTTAGTCCAGTTAACCCTTACCCATGGTAACTAGTTAGGTACTGGTGTCATCCGCAGAATATACAAAGAGTAAGGTTTGAGGCTTAGGGGGATTGAGTAAGTGGTGCAAGGTCACATGGTCCATGCCATGGGGAAGTGATGATTAGGGGAGACTGGGCAGTCTCCTGCTTTCCAAATGGCTAAACACAGAAGAGAACTCTGAGTGCAACCTCTGAGGTCACAGATGTCATCAGGCCCATGTCTGCACAGGCCTGCACACCTGCACCTGCCACTGTGCATTGGGACCTCTCTGCACTGGCTGAAGTAGCTTGGTTTTCTGGACTCTTCCTTGAAGTGAATCAAGACAAAGAAATTCTCATGTCTCTTTCATGAGCTTGTAAATTTCATATTTTTTTGTTTTTTTAACTTTTATTTAATAAACATAAATTTCCAAAGTACAGCTTTTGGATTACAGTGGCTTCCCCCCCCCCATAACTTCCCTCCCACCTGAAACCCTCCCATCTCCCACTCCCTCTCCCATTCCATTCACATCAAGCACACACTCTGTCCCTTTGCCTCAAAGGGAGCCCGACAAGAGGCTGATGAGTTGAAGTGTGATAACCTATCAGTTGTGTACCCTGACATGCAGGGCCTCTGCCTGCAACATGAGGAAAATTACGGCAGCTACTTCCTAAAGCGTCCTATACAGATGCCACTGACTGGAAAGCAAAGAGCCTCACCCCTGCACACAGAAAGTGCTCCAGTACATTCATTCTGCTCAGGACTCCTTTGAAGGAAGCTTCCATTGTCCTTAGCCCAGGCTCCTCACCAGCTCTGCAGACCATCCAGGACCTGCTGTTTGTGGCTGCACACCCAGCTGTTCATTCCATCCAGACTCTCAGTGGCCAGGCCTCTCCTAAATGATCCAAAGCCTTCCATGTTGGCTACTAGGAAAGGGCCCTCTTGTCTTCTTTCCAATTAAATTTTACCACATGACTGAAGGTTTCTCCCTAAACCCTCCTGGGTGATCTTCCCTCACAGGTCCTTCAGTAAAGCTGTGTGTGACAAGAGGGCCACAGGCAATGGCAGGGGACACATCCCTGATAATCTGCAGCTGGTTTAACATCAGACGCTAGTGCTGAGGGTACAGGCCTTGAGCAGTGGTCAGGGAGGAGGTCCCCATATCCTGCTGCCATTGGGACCTGGCCCAGTGTGCAGTGAACTCCCCTGCATTCCTAGAGGGCCTGGGCTGTGAGAGGTGAAGGAATTAGAGGGGGCAGAGAGGGAGCTCAGTAGGGGCAGAGAAGGGGGGAAGTCCCCAGGGTGCTCAGTGCATGTGGGAGGGGCAGTATCTGCTGGTGGGCAGTTACAGAGTCAGGATTCTGGAAGCCTCTGGAGACTGAGGAGAGGCCCCTGCTTCCTGATGGCTGCGTCTGCAGGGACTGGCTTCCAGGTCCTGGTGAAAGATGGCCCTGAGTTGTGGGGCTGCTTATGCTCTCCGAGGAACATGGAGTCCTCGGTACAGGAAGCCCTTTTAGTCAGTGCCCTGAGGAAGGCAGGTCAGGGCCTGGCCTCTGGTGTGGGCAGGAACATACCGTGCAGTGTTTGGCAGCCTTAAGATTTCTCAGGTGCACACTGCATGGGAGTTTAGAGTCATTCTATGACTACAGCCTTGAACTCTTATAATCAGTGGTCCAAATCATTTGTGTGGAGAGTCGGTAGATTTATACTTCAAGTTTGAGACCTTCCAGGAAAAGGATTCACAGGAGGTTGGCTATAGCTTCCTGGAGTGGCAAATGTTAGCTTTATCAATGTTTCCTGGGTAACAAAGCCAGCTTTCCCCAGTGCAGTGGACAGTGTGGCATTGCTTTTGTCATCCACAGGGAGGCAGTGTCCCTCCAACATTTAGTGTCAGCTGTGCAGTTAGATGAAGGGTTTTCAAATCTGGGCTCTGCTGTGTACTAGCTGTGAAGCTGGGCAAAGTACTATGGCTCTCTGGATTTCATCTTCCCTATGAGTAAAATGCCTTTCTTGGGTCCCTTGCAGGACTGAAGTGAAAGCAGCATGCGCATTCCAGTCTCACTGCTGGCAGGTGCATAGTTTGAACTTGCAACTGTTAGTCACTATTACATTACTCTTACCTCTGCAGAACTGACTCTCAGGAACTTGTGAACTTGGAAATCCAGTTTGCACTGAGATTTCAGGGTGCTTCCCCCAAGGCACATTCTGAGATATGGGGTGTTAGCACTTCAACATCAGAGTTTTGGTGAAGCAAAATTCAGTTCATAACAACAAAATGTGAATTCATCCTAAGAACACAAGTTAGTTAAATATATGAAAATCAGTCATTATCAGATAAGTATTATTCTGATAAAGGCCAAAATTACACAGTAGTCTCAGGAGGAAAAATCAGTTGACATAACCCAACACCAATTCATAAGAAAATAATGAAGTAAACTGAGATTAGAAGAGAACTTTCTCAATTTAATAAAGAGTACTGAGGAAAACAGAGTTAACATCGCATTAATGGTGAAAAATAGAATGTATATCCCTGAAGATCAGGCACAGACATAGGTATTCGGTCTTGCCACACCTGTTCATCATAGTAGCAGAGATTCTGGCCAGGGAATTTAGGCAAGAAAAGGAAACAAAATGTATCAGCATTAGGAAGGATGAAGTAAGACAATATTTTCACATGACAACATCTAGTATATAGAAAATAATCAGGAATATGTCACAAATTATTAGAACTAACACATGAGTGCAGCAATATTGCAGGATTCTAGACCACCAAATAAAAGTCAATTAGAAATGAATAATATGGGGGGGGCTGGCACTGTGGCGTAGTGCGTAAAGCCACCATCTGCAATGCCAGCATCCCATATGGGCACCAGTTCAAGTCCCAGCTGCTCTGCTTCCAATCCAGCTCTCTGCTATGTCCTGGGAAAGCAGTAGAGGATGACCCAAGTCCTTGGGCCCCTGTACCCATGTGGGAGATCTGGAAAATTTCCTGGCTCCTGGCTGCGGATCAGCACAGCTCTGGCTGTTGCAGCCAACTGAGGTGTAACCAGCAGATGAAAGACCTTTCTCTCTGCCTCTCCTTCTCTCTCACTGTTATGTTGACTTTCAAGTAAATAAATAAATCTTTTAAAAAAGAAATGAATAATATGAATGGGAAATTAAAAGACAATTCAGTTTGCAATAGCATTCATTGGATAAAGCACTTAGGAACAAATTTAACAAAAAAGTGCAAAATCTATACTCTGAAAACTAAAACAGCTGGCAGAAATTAATATGACTTAAATAAATAAACATATATCTCCTGATTATAGATTGGAAGACTTAATATTAAGATGACAATCTTTCTCTAATTGATGTTAAGATTCAATACTATGTCATTAAAATTCCAGGTTTCTTTTTGTAGAAATTGATGTGTTGATACTGAAGTTAATATGGAAATGCAAGACATCCAGTATAGAATCTTGAAAAAGTTTAAACTTTAAGACTCACACTATGTAACTTTTAATGCAAAGCAATGTAAACTGGAAAATTTGGTACTAGCAAAAATGTAGACACATGGATTATTACATTAGATTTGAAAAGCCAGAAACAAAACCCTGTCTATGTTTCACTGATTTACTACAAGTGGGGAAAGAAGAGTCTTTACAAAACATGCTGCCAACATCCCTGGATATCCACAAGCATAAGAATAAAGTGCTCCTTCAAGATGATGGAATAGGGAGGGAGCTTACCATTCTAGTCTAGAAGATAATTTTTTAAAAAGTGAAGAGAGTACAGTCTCATGGAAGACTTAGGAAGAAAATGGCAGAGGAAACTCCACGCAAATTAGAGAGACACAGCAGAACTACATGGAGGGTTTGGATACCCACAAGTAAGGTTCCCAGCAGCCAAGACTCCGCAACCAGCTTTCGATAGAGGATACTATCAAACGACTCAAAAAATGGGTTCTAGGAGTTCCTGAAGGCATGGAAAAAGAGAAAGTATTAGGAGGACTCTTTCAGTGAAATAATAACAGGAAACTTCCCTAATTTGGGGAAAGAAAAGAACATTCAAGTACAGGAAGCACATGGAACTCCTAATAGACATGACCAGAAAAGATGAAACGTTGTAATCAAACTCTCCACAGTAAAACATAAAGAAAAGATTCTAAAATTTGCACAAGAGAAACACCAGATTACTTTCAGAGGATCTCCAATTAGACTCAGAGCAGACTTCTCATAAGAAACCCTACAGGCTAGGACAGAATGGCAAGATATAGTCCAAGTCTTAAGACAAAAGAACTGTCAACTCAGAATATTATATCTTGTGGAGCTCTCATTCATGAATGAAAGTGAAATACATTCCATAACAAGTAAAAACTGAAAGAATTTGTCACTACCCATTCAGCTTCTCAAATTGAGAAGTTTCTGTACAGCAAAAAAACAGTCATAAAAGTGAAGAGGCAACCAACAGAATGGGAAAAATTATTTGTAAACTATGCAACTGATAAAGGATTAATAACCAGAATATACAAAGAGATCAAGAAACTCCACAAAATAAAAACAAAATAAAAACAGTTAAGAGATGGGCCAAGCTGGCGCTGACACACTGATTTAATCCTCTGCCTGCAAGTGTCAGCATCCCATATGGGCACCGGTTCTAGTTCTAGTCCCAGTTGCTCCTCTTCCAGTCCAGCTCTCTGCTATGCCCTGGGATAGCAGTAGGGGATGGCCCAAGTGCTTGGGCCCCTGCACCCAAATGGGAGATCAGGAAGAAAGCTCCTGGCTCCTGGCTCCTGGCTTCAGATTGGCACAGCTCCGGCCATTGCGGCCATTTTGGGGGTGAAATAATGGAAGGAAGACCTTTCTCCCTGTCTCTCTCATTGTCTAACTCTAACTGTCAAATAAATAAAAATAAAATTTTTTTGACAGGCAGAGTGGACAGTGAGAGAGAGAGACAGAGAGAAAGGTCTTCCTTTGCCTTTGGTTCACCCTCCAATGGCCGCTGCGGCCAGCGCTCTGCGGCCGGCGCACCGCGCTGATCCGATGGCAGGAGCCAGGTACTTATCCTGGTCTCCCATGGGGTGCAGGGCCCAAGCACTTGGGCCATCCTCCACTGCACTCCCTGGCCACAGTAGAGAGCTGGCCTGGAAGAGGGGCAACCGGGACAGAATCTGGCGCTCTGACTGGGACTAGAACCTGGTGTGCCGGCGCCGCAAGGCGGAGGATTAGCCTAGTGAGCCGCGGCGCCGGCCAAAAATAAAAATATTTTAAAAAAATTTTAAAAAAGAGATGGGCCAAGGACTTAAACAGACATTTTTCAAAAGAGGAAATCCAAATGGACAACAGACACATTAGCTTCAGGGAAATGCAAATCAAAACCACAGTGAGATTTCACCTCACTCCAGTTAGAATGGCTTTCATACAGAAATCAATAAACAAATGCTGAAGAGGATGTGGGGAAAAAGTTACCCAAATCCACTGTTGGTGGTAATGTAAACTGATCAAGCCCAATGGAAGACAGTTTGGCAATATCTCAGAAATATGTATATGGACCTACCATATGACCCATCCATCCCACTCCTGCTTTTCTCCCTTGGGAATTCACACAAGGGAAATGAAATCAGCATATGAAAGAGTTATCTCTACCACCATGTTTATTGCATCTCAATTCACAATAGCTGGAATCAGCCTAACCACCCATCAACCAAAGACTGGATAAAGAAATTATGGGATATGTACACTATGAAATACTACACAGTGGTAAAAAAAATGAAATCTGATTACTTGCAACAAAAATCAATGAATCTGGAAAACATCATAATTAGTGAAATAGGCCAGTCCCAAAGAGACAAATACCATATGTTCTGCCTGATCTGTAAGAATAATAGAGCGTTGGCCAGCGCCACGGCTCAATAGGCTCATGCTCTGCCTGCGGCGCCAGCACCCTGGGTTCTTGTCCCGGTCGGGGCGCCGGATTCTGTCCCAGTCGCTCCTCTTCCTGTCCAGCTCTCTGCTGTGGCCCAGGAGTGCAGTGGAGGATAGCCCAAGCGCTTGGGCCCTGCACCCGCATGGGAGACCAGGAGAAGCACCTGGCTCCTGGCTTTGGATCAGTGTGGTGCACTGGCTGCAGTGGCCATTTGGGGAGTGAACCAATGGAAGGAAGACCTTTCTCTCTGTCTCTCTCTCTCACTGTCCACTCTCCCTGTCAAAAAAAAAAAAAAAAAGAAATAATAGAGCACCTAAAACAAAATCTGTAGTAGTGAAATTGACACTTTGAGAAAGGATTACATGAGCTGCCCTTGTCTTGACTATCAAGGAACAGTTTGTTTTCTTTGTATTTTTTTCTGTCTTTTTTTCTTCATACTATTTGTTGAATTCTTTATTTAACATAGAGTTAATCATATGTGTATAAAGTCAATTGAAAATAGATCTCAGTAAAAAATAAGAGTGGGAATAAGAGGAGGAGGAAGTTTGTAATTGTAAAACTGCATAGTTCTACATACATTCCTACAGACTTATTTCTAAGGGTACAGGTTAAAAACTTGTCATTGGACTCCAAATTCCATTAAAATTGGTGGTACAAATGCCATCTTAATGTTAAAGTGACCAGATTAAGTGTTAAATTGAACATATAGATAGGATTAAGTGTTAAAGTGATCATTCAAACAGGATAAAGTGCCTAGCAGTAATAATATATTTAAAAGGAAGAGAATGTCCAACATGGGAGTCCACATAGAATGACAATTGCTTTAAGTAACACTCCGACATCACAATCAGTCCTTAAGGCTTCCTGCTCTGGCTGAAAGGCCTGTGAGAGTATTTCAGACATGAAAAGCCAGGACATTGTGACAAAAGATGTTCTACATGAAGGATCTCTGTGAGTGAGACCCCAGTGAAAAGAAGTGGCCATCAAAGAATGAGACACTTTTCTCTGAAGGGAGGAGAGAACTTCCACTTTGCTTATAGCCTTATCTAAATAATGACGGAGATTGTGGATTCAAAAGGCTTCCATAGCCTAGGCAGTTCATTTCAAGAGCCTTGGGCGGTCACTGACGTCATAAGTAAGAGTGTTAATTATTAAATTAACAACAGGAGTCACTGCAGTAACTCTCATGCAGGATCTCTGTTCTCAATGAGTTTTATTGAGAGTTATAAAACAAGTTCTCAAACAGGGTTTGTGTATGTGTGTGTATGTGTGTTTTGTGTGTGTGTGCAAATTGTTGAAATATTTACTTTGTATAGAGTTAGTCTCCTGTGTACAAAGTTAATTGAAAATGAATCTTAATTGAGAATGGGACTGGGAAGGGGAGAGGGAGGAGGAGGGGTGGGAGTGTGGGTGGGAGGGCGGGAATGGTGGGGAAAATCACTATATTCCTAAAGTTGTACTTATGAAATTTGTATTCCTTTAAAAAGAAAAAAAGGAAAGGAAGGAAGTCTGTATTCCTTAAATAAAAAGTTTCTCAGTAGGGAAAAAATAATTAAAAAAAAGAATAAAGTGGACTTATGTCTCATGCCAACCACAAAACTAAGTCAAAATGGATGAAAATAAGAAAATTTTAAAAGTCTTTGCTTTGTAATACACAGGAGTAACTTTCTGTGACTTTGGAGTACACAGTGATTTCTTAGAGATGATACCAAAAACACATGTAACAAAAGATAGAGGCAAATATAGCTGATGTAATTGTATCAGACTTGGAGCTTTTAAGGGATCTGGTGGTTTTTAAGGGACCTGGTGGCTGATGAGGCTCACACATTCCCTGGAAACCAGGGACAGTGAAGTTTCTGAGTGATGGATCTGACAGGGTCATGGGCAGTGCGTGGTGAGGGTGGTCCAAATGAGTAGTACTGAAGACCAGACTCTGCCCCCCAGTCTTCCAAAAGAACTGAGAAGTTGGAATCTCCTGAGACTGGGAAGACATCCATGACAAGAGTATTGGAGGCAGGAGAGTGAGGCTGCAGAGGCTGCACTTCAGAAAGTGGGACCCTGGATGGATAAATGTGTCCCCTCACTTTACTATAAGTCACCTCCTAGTGTCCCAGAATGCTTGGCCCAGCAGGGCACCCTGAAGAGAAACCTAGGTTGTGCCAGAAAGTGGGTTTGTGTGGGCAAAGCAGGGCACTGTGGGTGGAGAATCTGGGTGTAGAAAAGTCCAGGATCTAGGCAGCTGTCTGCAATGGAAGGCAGGTGCTGAGGAGAAAAGGGGGCAGGGATTCTGGTTTCAGGGCTTGGTCTCAGATCCCAAGGCCACAGGGAGCCCACCAGCCAAGGTCACAGTGGACTATTAATAGCCACTAAATTATTACCTATTGATGGGCTTTGACAAGTGGATGCCCTGACTCTTAAGTGATTCACAGGCGTGGGGCACACTGGACTCCCTTGTGTCTGCTTCCCCATAACCAAAGCCTTTGTAGAAAACAACAGTGATACCATCCCAATGCCCTGCATGGTACTACATCATCTCACCCTGCTGTTCATCTAGCCACGCTCACTCCAGGTCAATTTGATGACCTACACTGGAAACTATGTCCCTGGATCACAATGGGTGCTCTGCTCTAAAGCCACAGTCTGCCTCACCTCCCAAGAAGAGCTGAGCCCAGGCTGTATTAGGAGACCCAAATGGGTGTGAAAGTTCCGTTTTTCTGCTGTATCTGTGCATTCTGAACAGGAATCCGTTACTAAGAGTGCAGACAGGACTATGGAAATGGAAGAAGGGGTAGGGTACCCAGAGCCAAGGAAGGAGAAAATGACCTTGAGTCCATGAGGAGTGGAATCTCTAACCTGGGAGTTTGAGGAGTTAGAAGGCTAACAGGCAGTAAGAAAAGGCCCCTCCATCAAAGAAAGACATACCTTTCTCTGAAATGAGGATAGAATTTCCACTTTGCCTTTGGCTTTGCCTAAATACTGACAGAGAGTATGGTATCAAAAGGCTTCCATAGCCTGAGTATCTCATGGCAAGAGCCTTGGGTGATCACTGATGTCATACTTAAGAGTGTTAATTGTTAAATTAACAGCAGGAGTCCCTGTGAACTTACTCTCCATGCAGAACCTCTGTCCTAAGAGTTGTACTATGAGATTCAACTGTAAAACTTGTTCTCAAATAGTTTTTTATATTTAGTATGTGTGTGTGTGTGCAACTAGATGAAATCTTTACTCAATATAGAGTTGGTCTTCTGTGTATAAAGTTAATTTTAAAATGGAGCTGCACTGATCTGAAGCCAGGAGCCAGGATTTTCCTCCGGGTCTCCCATACAGGTGCAAGGGCCCAAGGACTTGGGCCATATTCTACTGCTTTCCCAGGCAGTAGCATAGAGCTAGATGGGAAGTGGAGCAGCTGGGACTCAAACCGGTGCCCATATGGGATGCCGGCACTGCAGGCAGCAGCTTTATCCGCTATACCACAGCACCATCCCCTAAAGATGAATCTTAATGGAAAAGTGGGTCTGGGAATAGGAGAGGGAGGAGGAAGTGAGGAGGGATTGGGGGTGAGGGGGCTGATGTGGTGGGAAGAATAAAGAAGTATTTCTAAAGATGTACTCATGAAATTTATACTCACTAAATAAAAGGTTTTTTTTTTTTTTTTTTTTTTTTTTTTTTTTTTTTTTTAAGAAAAAAGCCCCTGCAGGAATAAGGAACTGGGTGTTTGTATGAACGCTGCCATTGGCTGATTACACACACAAAAAAACATTGCCCTAAGAAAATGAAAAATTGGTAGTTTGGGAACACAAAGGATTCTGTATCCTTATAAGAAACTAGGTTCTGCTGCCAGACCAGAGCACGCCACAAAACAGCATGTTCTCAACTGTTACATTTCTCAAGAGGTCCGCCAGGTACCTTCATAACCATGAGTACCTCCGAGAAACAGGAAAAAAAAAGGAGATTCCTGGTATTGAAACTGTGTTGAAGAATTGATCAACTGATATGCATTCCCTATATGAGCTCCCAAAACCCAAACATTGATGGCCCCCTCTCATGTGTACCCCTCGTGGGTAGCAAAAATCTCTCTCAATAAAACTTTCACTTTTGCACATCCTCACTGTCTGAGTCCCAATTCCTCATCTACGTGAGACAAACAACCGACTCCAAATTCCTGTAAAAGGAGCCTGCTTCCATTCTCAGCTGGTTGCCGCTTCACCTCCCAGGCACTCCCGGAAGAATACCACACAGGATAACCTCCACCCTACCAAGTACAAGAGGGATCCGAGTGAAATCCACTTCCGGTTGGCAGTCGCATTTCTGTGCTCCCCTGTGGCGGGAAGAGCCAGGAAGTCCCGCCCAACTGTGCATGCCCAGCGTGTACTACGCCACCGCTGGCTGCGTGGTGGACTCAGCGCGCAAGAAAGCCCCGACAACAGCGCCCAGGAGGCAGAATCTTTATCGAAACAGTCTTGTGTCTGCTGTAAAGCAGTGCCTAGGCTGTGTGACGGAGGGACCATGTTCCGGCTTATTGCAGAGAGTCTTGTCTTAGAGGCGAACGAAGATGAAGAGGCACAGAATATGCACCCTATAAGAGTCCCGGAAGGTATAGTTCCTTTTTCCTCCCAACAAGGGCCTTGTCCATAGTGGCGCTCCATACTGTTGGCTCAGGGTTTTCAGGGGCGTTGAGGAGCTCGGCGGGCCCAGGCAGTCGCCATCTTGGTATGGGGTGGGGGTGGGGCGACCTCAGTACCCTGAGCGTCTGTGTCCCAGACTACTATCTGCCCCAGTCCTGAGCTCTTCTGACGAATGACGGTCCTGGGGGTGCGTTTCCCTCTTGATTTCCTCCACAAATTGTGGGAATTATCTTGCGTACATCCTCAGTGATTGTGTGACACATTTCTCTTTATATGTCCTTAGTCGAGGATCTTCCCTTTTGAAGGCAGATTTCATTGTTTTTTAGTGATTTCTTTATTTCATTATTTGAAAACTATAGTAGGGGCCAGCACCCACATGGGAGATCCGGAAGAAGCTCCTGGCTTCGGATTGGCCCAGCACCAGCCATTGCAGCCATCTGGGGAGTGAACCAGCGGATGGAAGACCTCTCTGTCTCTCTCTCTCTCTGTCTCTTTGTCTCTCCCCACCCCCACGTCTGCCTCTGCCTCTCTGTAACTCTGCCTTTCAAATAAATAAATCAATCTTTTAAAAAAAGAAAGAAAAGTATAGTAACAGCAAGAGAGGGAAAAATGGATCATCCATCCATTGGTTGCCTCCTCAATTGGATGCCACAGATGGTGCAGGGCCAGCCTTAAGCCAAAAAGGAGGAACTCTATCCGGGTCTCTCATGTGGGTGGGTGGCAGGGACCCAAGTGCTAGACTTGTTCTCTGCTGCATCATAGGCCCATAAGCAGGATATAGCTGTGACTGAATTGGCACTCCAGTATGGGATGAGGGCATCCCAATAGGTGTAAAATGCCAGCCCCTTAAATTTCATTATTTTTGCCCACTTTGGCATTTGTTTGAAACTGTGTGGATGAGTAACACACTCGTATATGTGATTTCAAAATAGTTTGTACCCAAATAAGCATGTTTAATCATGAACTTTCTTTAAAAGATTTATTCATTTATTTGAAAGGCAGAGTTACAAAGAGGCAGAGGCAGAGGGGGAGAAATCTTCTATCTGCTGGTCACTCCCCAAATGGCCACAACAGCCAGAGATGTGCTGATCCGAAGTCAGGAGCCAGGAGCTTCTGCAGGGTCTCCCACATGGGTGCAGGGGCCCAAGGACTTGCACCATCTTCTACTGCTTTCCCAGGACATAGCAGAGAGCTGGATAGGAAGTGGAGCAGTCAGGACAAGAAACAGCACCCATGTGGAACTTCGGCAATGCAGGCAGCGGCTTTACCCATTACACCACAGTGCCAGCCCCAACCATGAACTTTTTTGAAGGACCCACATATCTGTTGCTCTTAAGAGGACAGGGACTACATCTAGTTTATTTTGTTCCCATTTTGCATCCTAAACATCTCCCTGAGTCTAGCATTGAACGCATGCCCTTTGGGTACTTTAGAAGGGCTGAATATTGTTGGTGGAAGTCCAATCAGATGTGAAACAGTTTGCTGGGTGGATCACGTCCCTGCTCTGAATTGAATTCTGAAGTAATGAATTCTGTTTGGGATGAGCCCTTGGATGGGCCCTGCACTGGGCAAAGACACTCAACGCAAGCAGGTCATGAATACAAACCTCCAAAGATGGAAGTCCTAGGATTACCTTGTCAGTTTTACAGCCGAGTCAGAGAGACACAGCCAGGGAAGAGGATGTGTCCATCAGATTCACACCCACACTCTGACACCTCGGCCCTTTGCTGCCTATACTCTCCCACCTGTGCAGGCACTTGCATTCACTAGAGGAAATTCTCGTGCCTTCAGGAGGAAGTGCCGAAGAGAGTCTCCATTGGTCAGCAGCATTTTCTCAGCAAGGCCTTGTCTTTCTGGTGCTGGCATGTCCCTGTTACTTCTCTGCCAGCAGAGCTGAAACCTCCAGGAGAGGTGGCTGAGTCAGCAAAGTTTGCCACAGAGGGCTGTTCCTTAGCTGTTATCTGAAATCTGTCACTGCAGAGCCCACTGCAGAGCTTATACATATTTTTGTCTACAGCGACACGTGGAAGAATCATTGATGTCTCACATGTTTTCATATACCTGAGTGGCAGTTGTCCCCTGTACCTTCTTGTAATTTATGGTTTCAGCTGATAATTTTATCTTTGTCTCATTTTTTTCTGAATTTCATGGTTTCCGATGAAAAATCTATGAGAGTTCATATTTCTCTCACTTGTTCTACCAGTTTGTCTGTCTTTAATGGAGTTACCTAAGGCGCTGTGTTTCACAGTGTAGGCTTTGCAAGCTGACACACTGGGTTCAGATCCCAAACTGTGGGTTACGGTCTCTGCTTATTCTGAACACTTTAATAAATCCAAGTGAGTCTGATGCACATTTGAGTGTGTGACTTAACTCCCCAGATCTCTGTGGTGTTTATCAGCTGAGATATTTAAGCATTTCCACGTTATACTGCTGCCTATGTTGATAATGATGAAACCATACAGTGGTAATCAATGCTGAAAGACTCTCTTCAGGTAGATACAACTAATATTTACCTGTAATCTGTGGGAGACACTCATAGTTCTAGGCAGTTTACATATGTTAATATTTATAATAGCCCTATAGCGTAAATGTTGTTAATATCCTGGTTTTACAGATGAAAACAAATTCAGAGAGACTAACAAGTCTGTGCCCACAGTTACGCACATGACAGCTGTGATTCAAAGCCATGCAGTCTGGCTCTAGAGCCAGTGCCGTTAACCCTGCAGCTACACTGGCTTGAACCTTGAGCCACTGTGCTCTACAAAAAAAAAAAAATAGTGGTACAAGCACTTCAGTGTAAGCACTCTGCCTGCACAAACCTGTACCCTTCCCCACTGTGCTCTACTGGCACTGTCATCTGCATCTCAAATCTAACCCACTTTATTTCTACTTTTAGATAATTGCTTCCCACAGCTTCCTCTATGGGGCTTATTTGTAATGTGTGTTTGCTTTGTGAGTAATTGATGAAAGCTTTTGTTTGCCTGTCTCATAGATGACACCAATCTGCCAGCTGCACATGGAGCAATAGGAATTTCCTGGGGTGATTTTGGCTTCATTGATGAGTCTGCCTTCTTCATCACTGATGTGTCTGGCCGTATGCCTCTGAGCAATGACCAAAATGTTGCTCCTTCTTTGGAAGAAGATGAGGCAGCTCAGGTATATTAAGCCGTCAACATAAGAGTGGTATGAATTTAGAGATCATCTTTATTTCTGGAGATGCTTTCAAACTAGCTTCTATTTTCACTCTCTCTGAGCTTTCCTGGTATAGTATTTGTTGAATGCAATTGGAAGTCTGAATTGTATGGGACATTTGTTCTTATTTTTGTAGCAGTTTCTTTTCAAAAGTGTACATCAATTCTTTAGCATTTAAAATTTTGAGTAACAATTACAATTATTTCAGTCAGTACTACCTTGCAGCTTTCTTTTTTACCTAAGTAATAGATTTCTGCATTTGTTAATAATTTTTTAAAAATCATTATTGAGGTATAATTAATCTTCTATGAGGTTCTCCAGTTTTAAAATAAGCATAAATTGATGGTATTTTTAGTGAAGTTACAGAGATTCACAGCTATCACTTAAGTCTATATATTTGCCACATTAATTGGTATAATAAAATGATGGTTCAGCTATATTATACTAATTGGCACTCTCAGTAGCAGACTGTGAGACTGCCTGGCACAAATGAAAAGCGTTGTCAATCTTTGGACTCTCTGGCAATCTGAACAGTAAACAGGGGTCTCATAATTATATTTGCACTTTTCAATGTGTCAGTGAGAATGGAATAGCTTTCATTTCTAGAGCTATTTATTTAAGAGGGCTATTAGAGCTATTTATATATTAGAGATATTAGAGGTTTGTTAGGAAATTTATGGAATGAACATTTTCCAGATATTTCCAGATAATATCTTCCAGATATTTATTTATTTGAAAGTCAGAGTTACACAGAGAGAGAAGGAAAGGCAGAGAGAGAGAGGTCTTCCATCTGCTGGTTCACTCCCTGATTGGCCACAATGACCGGAGCTGTGCAGATCTAGAGCCAGGAGCCAGGAGCTTCTTCAGGTCTCCCACACGAGTGCACGGGCCCAAGAACTTGAGCCATCCTCTACTGCTTTCCCAGGCCATAGCAAGGAGCTGGATGGGAAGTGGAGCCACCGGGACTCGAACAGGCTCCCATATGGGATGCCAGCACTGCAGGCAGTAGCTTTACCCTTGAAGCCACAGCGCTAGTCCCCCAAGACTGTATTTCAATTGTGTTTCATGGAGTTTAATGTTTTCAGTACTACAAATGTGTCCATCTTATCCATATGGCTTTTGGGTTCAATAAGAATCCTTACAAAGGCCCATGTGCTTCAAAATTTACAAAGGTATTGCTTATGTTTTCCTCTCAAAGTTATTTATTTGTTTACATCTAAATATACTACCTGCCTGGAATTGATTTAGATGTAGCCCCTGAGAGAATACAGATTTTTGTTTTGTTCATTTTTGTCTTGCTGGCCCTATCCTTTTAATGCAGTAGTCCATGTCTCCTGTACTAAGTTGAAGTGTCCCTTTTTATTATACACTACGTCCCCATAGTTATTTGGAACACTTGGGACATCACGCCATACTCATTGGGTTGTGTTATCTTGTCCTGAACTTATAATCAAAGATTTGGATCACTGAAACATTATAACATATATTCAGTGTTTGTGATCCTGGTAATCAGGTGCAACGTCTTTGGAAATTCCTTGTCCATTTCTACTGGCTGTCATCATGATGTCATTTTTTAAACAACTGTATTTAGCCCCCCCCCACCATCAATGGCAACACCCATTTTCTTTTTTAAAATTGGAATGGCTTTGATTTTAAAACACTTAACTTAGGGAGAAATAACACCATGATAACTTGACAGGCAGAGTTAGACAGTGAGAGAGAGACAGAGAGAAAGGTCTTCCTTTTCCGTTAGTTCACCATCCAAATGGCCGCTGCGGCCGGCACGCTGCGCAAATCCGAAGCCAGGAGCCAGGTGCTTCCTCCAGGTCTCCCATGCGGGTGCAGGGCCCAAGGACCTGGGCCATCCTCCACTGCGTTCCCGGGCCCACAGCAGAGAGCTGGACTGGAAGAGGAGCAACCGGGACAGAATCCGGTGCCCCAACCGGGACTAGAACCCGGGGTGCTGGCACCGCAGGTGGAGTATTAGTCAAGTGAGCCACAGCACCGGCCCGCTTGTATGCTTTTGAATTGTTTGGTACATTTCTCCTACCAGGGTCTGCATGTTTCCTAAGTGTATTTCCCAAACTGTTTATATTTGTGTTCCTTTATCATTATATATTTTACTGTTACAATTCCTTTAGGCTTTTGAAATAAACTTTTTAAAGGATAAGTTAAAATAATTATCGATATAGTTAATCTTGTAGATATTACTGAAACATTTTTAAATGATTGGGGCATAATATATTATTATTATTATTAAAATAGCACTTGCCAGTTGAATGTTTAATATCAGCTTTCTTTAAATGTGAATAGTTTTATATACACAGAAAATCATAGGTAAATAATTCAAAGTCCAGAAGTATATAGAGTGAAAAGTAAAATCATCCTTCTACCTCACTGAGCAGCTATTACTCCTCAAACATGGTACTTTTCTGTGGTTTATGCTTTCATAATAGAAGTCCTCTTCTTGGGAGCACTTGGAGTGTGTGCATAATATTCTATAATATTTTTATCCTTTTTTGAGAGGAGAGAGGGAGGAGGATGTGAAAAAGGCAGGTATGGTGGGAAGAAACACTATATTCCTAAAGATGTACTTATGAAATTTATACTCAGTAAATAAAAGGCTTCAAAAAAAGAAAATACACTGTGTATGCCTATTCAAACCTGGTTGACCTTTGTAATTGATTTTTAAAAAAAATTTAAGCTTTTATTTAATGAATGCATATTTCATAAGTACAATTTTAGGAATACAGTGATTCTTTCCCCCATACCCGCCCTCCCATCCCCACTCCCATCCTACTTCCCACTCCCTCTCCCACCCCATTCTTCACTATGATTCATTTTTAGTTTAACTTCATATACAAAGAACCAACTCGGTGCTAGGTAAAGATTTCAACAGTTTGCACTCACCCACACACACAACATATAAAGTACAGTTTGAGAACAAGTTTTGCAGTCAACCCCCATAGTACAACTCATTAAGGACAGAGCTCCTACATGGGGAGTAAGTGCACAGTGACTCCTGCTGTTCATTTAGCAATTAGCATTCTTATTTATGACGTCAGTCATCACCCAAGACTCTTGCCATGACCTGCCAAGGCTATGGAAGCCCTCCATGACCACAGACTGCATCAAATTTGGACAAGACCATAGGCAAAGTGGAAATTCTCTCCTCCCTTCAGAAAAAAAGTACATCCTTCTTTGATGGGTCTCTCTTTCCACTGGGGTCTCACCTACAGAGATCCTTCATGTAGGATATTTTTTGCCACAGTATCTTGGCTTTCTTTTTTTTTTTTTTTTTTTTACCATTTAACTTGTTTAATGTTTCTTCACAAATGGTGAAAAATACTAAAGTACAGACAAGGAATAATCATAATGTTGTGGCCAACATTATAAATATGGAATTATAAATTTAAAACATTTTCTGGTTTAAAAAATAAATCTGGTAGTCAATGCGGCTCTGCGGGCGTCAGCGTCTAGTAGGGCCGGTCTCTGCGCTCCTGGCGGTGCTCCCCTTTATCCATTTTTCCAGGTCCTCCACGGCCACCTCTTCTTCCTCCCATCTGTTCCATCATAGGTCCAGGTGGACCCCCTGGGCCACCTCGTCTTCCTCCTCCAAAGCCACCTCGGTCCATGCCCCGGCCACCACGGAAGCCACCTCTGTCTCCACCACGGCCCCCTCTGAACATTCCACCGGGCCCACCGCGGTCCATGAGGCCACCTCTTCCACCCCTCATGCCACCAGGGCCGCCTCTGCCACGATCGCCACCCGGGGGCAGGAAGGGTGGTGGCAGGAAGCCCTCGGGCTTCGGGGCCTTACACTGGTTGCATTCTGTTCTCCAGGCAAAGTTCTGGTTTCCACAGCCCGGGTTGGGACATTGCCAGTCTCCAGCTCGGTGCTGGGCGTTCCCTCCTCCAGAAGGGTTCCCTTGGGAACCCCGGGGCCCTCTCGGGGGGAAGCCGCCTCGGTCTCCTCCATGGCCTCCCATGCGACCCATGGGCCCACCAGGACCTCCGGGGCCACCTGGACCTCCGCGGAGGGGCGGCGGCATCCCTCGGCCCTCCCGGGGCGGCATGCCACCCCGCATGCTGTTCATTGGAGGCTTCTTCCGGGCCAGAGACACTTTCAGTTTGCTCCCTTGAAAATCTTTCCCATCAAACCATTCCACAGCAGCCTTGGCGGTTGGTGGGTCTTCATAGGACACTGTGGCATCACCTTTGGGCTTTCCTGTCTCCTTGTCCAGGTATACATGGATCATGGGTTGCCCAGTTCTCTTGTTCATCTTAACAACCCCACACTGCTTAAAGAAGTCTGCCAGATCATCCACAGTCACATTATCATTTAATCCTTGCACATAAATCGCACTGTTGTCAGAGTCTTCATCCAGATCTACAGGTGGGCCTAGATCAAGATCTGGTCCTTCATCCATGGGTCCACCAGGCTTATTGAAGCCACCTCGCTCTCCAGCGCTGCCCATTCCACCGCGTCCTCCTCCCCGCCCACCTCTGCTCATGCCTCCACGATCAAATCCCCCTCTTCCCCTGCCCCGGTTATCAGGGCCACTCATGCTCCGGTTCTCTCCTGGTCCGGAAAATCCTCCAGACTCCTGCCCATAAACACCCATGCTACTGGGGTGGTCCTGTCGGAATGAACTCTGCTGCCCGTAGCTGCTGCTCTGTTGGCTATATTGACTTGGAGCCTGGCTGTAGGATCCAGTTTGGGGGGGGTAACTAGTGGGAGGCTGCTGCCCATAGCTGCTTTGTTGACCATAGCTACTCTGCTGTCCATAGCTGCTCGGCTGCCCGTAGGTGTTCTGCTGAGAGTAACTGCTCTGATCGTAACTAGTCGGCTGGGAAGAGGAGTAGCTGGTAGGAGGATAGGATGGTGGTGCGGTGACTGGCTGCATGGGGTAGCTCCCAGGTACCTGGGGATAACTGTAGTTACTCTGTCCATATCCTAGGCTGGGCTGGTTGTAACCCCCAGTGCTAGACTGGGGTTGACTAGTCTCTGCTGGCTTGTTACCATCCTGTGGTCTTGCAGGTGCAGTGGCTGTGGGCTGCTGCCCATAGGCTGGGTAAGCAGGCTGAGTGCCATATGCAGACTGAGCTGCATAGGAGGCCTGGGTGGTGGTGACTGTAGCAGTGGTGGTATCGTAAGCACCAGTGCCATACCCCTGGACAGGCTGGCTGTATGCCTGGGGGGCAGTTGGAGTAGTATAACCAGTGGGAGGCTGTCCGTAGGAAGTTGCATAGGCTGTCTGCCCATAGGTCGCAGTGGTCTGAGCCTGGCTATAGCTGACATCAGTGGGCTGTCCATAGGTTCCATAGCTTTGTTGCCCATATGCCTGGCTGGTCTGTGCATATCCTTGAGTCGGCTGGGCGGTGTAAGCACTGTAGCCCTGCTGGGCTGCAGCTTGGCTGTAGGTACTGTAATCCGTGGACGCCATTTTCTCTCCTTCCTCCTCGTTCTCTCAACGTCCATCTCCCTCTCGCTTTCCCCCTCAGTATCTTGGCTTTCTATGCCTGAAATGCTCTCACAGGGCTTTCAGGAAGCCTTAAGGGTTATTCTGATGTCAGAGTGTACTTAAAGTGATTATCATTTAGGAGTCTGCTGTGTGGACTGCTTCCCATGTTGGACATTCCCTCCATTTTAATTTTGTCTATGACTACTAGGCATTTGATGTTATTTATATGATCTCTTTAACACTTAATCCTGTCTGTATGTTCACTTTAACACTTAATATGATAATTTTAACATTGAAGATGGTGTTTTTGCCACCAATTGTAATTGGATTGGAGTCCCATGACAAGTTTTTAAACTATACCCTTAGAAGTAAGTCCGTAGGCCTCTAGGCAGAACTACACAGCTTTACAGTTATAAACATTCTCCTCCCTTTCTTATTTCTCCTCTTATTTTTTACTGGGATCTATTTTCAAATGACTTTATACACATATGGTTAACTATGTTATGCAGAGTTCGACATACAGTAAGAAGAAGAGAAAAGAAAGATAAGAGAAAAAATAACAATAAAAAACTGTTCCTCGATAGTCAAGACAAGGGCTATTCAAGTCATTGTTTCTGAAGGTGTCAATTTCTCTTCTACAGCTTTCATTTTAGGTGCACTATTAATTCTCACAAGTCAGGGAGAACAGACGGTATTTGTCCCTTTGGGACTGACTTAATTCACTCAATTCACTCAGCATGTTTTCCAGATTCCTCCATTTTGTTACAAATGAGCGGATTTCATTTTTTTTTACTGCTGTATAGTATTCTATATAGTACATATCCCCTAATTTCTTTATCCAGTCTACTGTTGATGGGCATTTAGGTTGATCCCAGGTCTTAGCTATTGTGAATTGAGCTGCAATAAACATTGAGGTGCAGACAGCTCTTTTATTTGCCAATATAATTTCCTTTGGGTAAATTCCAAGGAATGGGATGGCTGGGTTGTATGGTAGGGTTATATTCAGATTTCTGAGGAATCTCCAAACGGACTTCCATGGTGGTAGTATTTTTTTTGTTCTACTTAATACCATTGGTTGAACTGTTTAATTAACACACAGTTATTCTTAGGTGTTTAAATTTAACTGAAAAGTGGGAATAAGAGAGGGAGGAGATGTACAGTTCTGCACATGCTGAATCTGACTTGCTCCAAATGGTAGAGTTAGAAACATGCCAGGGTATTCCAATTCAATCCCATCAAGGTGGCATGTACCAATGCCATCTCACTAGTCAAAGTGATCAGTTTCAGTTCATAATTGATCATAATGATAGGATTAAGAGTCAAAGGGATCACGTAAACAAGACTAGTGTCTGCTAATACTAACTGATAGAATTAAAAAGGAGAGAACAATCCAACATGGGAAGCAGGATACACAGCAGTCCCATAGAATGGCAGATGTCCTAAACAGCGCTGTGGCCTCAGAATCAGCCCTTAAGGCATTCGGTTCTGGCTAAGAAGCCCATGAGAGTATTTCAGGCATGGAAAGCCAAGACACTGTGGCAAAAAAAAAAATTGACCTAAATGAAAGATCTCTGTGAGTGAGATCCCAGCTGAAAGAATGGGCCATCAAAGAAGGAGGTACCTTTCTCTGAAGGGAGGAGTGTACTTCCACTTTTTACTATGACCTTGTCTAAATAAGATTGGAGTTTGTGAACTCAAGAGGCTTCCATAGCCTTGGCAGCTCATGACAAGAGCCTCAGGTAATTACTGACGTCATAAATAAGAGTGTCAGTTGTTAAAACAACAACAGGAGTCACTGTGCACTTACTCCCCATGTAGGATCTCTGTCCTTAATGTATTGTACTATGTGATTTAACAGTATAACTATTACTCAAACAGTACTTTACACTTTGTTTCTGTGTGGCGCAAAGTGTTGAAATCTTTACTTAGTATATACTAAGTTGATCTTCTGTATATAAAGATAATTGAAAATTAATCTTGATGTGATTGGGATGGGAGAGGGAGGGGGAGATGGGATGGTTGCAGGTGGGAGGGAGGTTATGGGGGAAAAAGCCGCTATAATCCAAAAGTTGCACTTTGGAAATTTATATTTATTAAATAAAAGTTAAAAAAATAAACAATTAAAAATTTTAAAAAAAATTTTGTGATCCTTGTGCCTGGTGGGGCGTGTTGTGAGGTGGCCCCCACAATTGATTGGTGTGTGCACAAGAAGTGAATATGGCAGCCCACTGCTTATACTTGAAAATGTAAACAATCAATATGGCTTCTCCCCGCCAGCTGTAGGTCCGGTTGGGGGTAGGAGGAAGACACAGATGGATCGTGGTGTGTCCAACCTCTCCACCTGTTCCCCTACAATTTCTCTTTCTTCCCACTTAGAGCTTCAAGTGCCGTTCACCAGGTTTCCCTATCCGCCGCTGTCTGCAGCTCCATGGGCTCGCAACCTCTCACCTGGTTTGCTGGTGGAGCAGCGCCTGTCTCCTTGCTCTGTCCCTGCGCTGCTCCTTCGCTACACCTCCGCCATTTCTCCTTCCTATCTGCTCCCCCCAGCGTGGACCTAAGCAGTCTCTGGTGGACTACTGGGTCACTCTGGGCGAATTTATGATTCCGCCATGTGCTTGTGTCCCCTCTACTTATTAACTATCCATTTTGCCTTGTGCTGCTCAGAACGTCCTGCTACTATACCGTTATTTTCGGTTGTTTTCCTTAATTGATTTTTACTGATACTAATACGGAGAAAATACAGCTCACTTTCCTTTGGTCAGGCAATTCTTTTATAGGAGTGATCCACTTTTGTTTTTGATGAGAAATTCTTGTAATGTGCTGCTAGATTTGCTTGCTTTCTTTTTATTTAGATTTTTTTCATTTCCATAAATGGAGTTGATTTATCATTGTCTCTCCTTATGATAATTTAATCAACTTTTGGAATTTCTTTTACATTGGAATCCTGCAAAGAACTCGAGAGCTTTCCTTCATTATTTACATGTTTGCACCATTTCTCATCAGAATTAAATAGTCTATGAAGATCAGAAAGGAGTCATCTCTCAAGCCACTGCGTGAGTGGCAGTGTTTAGTAACTCAGCAAGCTTTTCATTTATTTATGTTCATTTCTTCCAGACCTACAGGTTTGTGAAGTCTCTGATTTTGGTGTTTGTTTCAATGACAAAACCTGTAAATCTCCCTGCATCTTCACCTATCCCCTCCTCCTTCTGTTTTATTAGAATGGAAAGAGTCTGTCTTCTCTCATGGCCAATTCTCTGTACCTGTATTTTAGATGTCATTCTCTTTGCCTTCTCCACACCATTTCCTGCACTGTAGAGTGCTCTCATCTACCTGTCTTTTCAAGCTTTTCCTCTGTTAAGGAATGAGATACAATAGCTGTTAAACATGGCCAAATCTTTACTCACAAAATACAAGTCCCAGCCCTCAACATTGCCTTTTCTTTTGGCTCCCCCTTTCCCTTTACAAGGTGACAACTTGACAGAGTTCCTGTCTCCATTGCCTCCCTTCCTGTCCATGTTATCCTGCTAGACTCTCACTTCCTCATCCATATACCCACTATGAAATCGAAACTGTTTTTGCTCAGGTTGCAGCATGCTACAGAATATAGGGTGATTTCTATGCTTGCTAATTTTATGGACAACCCTCTCAATATCTTGCTGTGAGGATGAGGAAAGAACTGACAACTGACACTGAAGGCAAAATAAGATTGAGAGAATTATTTATTTTTATTTTAAGTTAGGAGAGACTAAGATATGCTTGGACATTAGTGCAAGAGAAAGGGAAAAATTGAAAATAAGCCATCATTGTAGGATTAGTCTTCATGGAGGACAGAGTGCTGAGTTGAGTGGTCTTGGGCAAGGGCCTGAATGTCCTTCTATTTTTATAGGAGGGAAAGCAGAGGAATCAAGGCCGGGGTCGGGATGTTCACACAGGAGCTCCTATCCTATGGCCTTTATTTCTTCTGAAAACTAAAAGACAAGGCCTGCTTATCTGTTGTGCATTGACTTTTGATTAATCAACATAAAATATTTTGTAATTTAAAAATAGTGATGCAATAATTTTTAGGTACAGATAGTTTCGGATGGTGAGAATGTATATTTCCTAGTGGTATAGAGTAAGATTATTGGGTAGCATTGAGTGTCCATGTGAGATCTGTATCCCTTATTGCAAGTGAGTCCAGACAGTTGAATTTGTTTTTATAGCCATTTACATTTTGAAGTAAATGAGGAGAACAGTTGGATAATTGGCCTTCCTGGGCATGAGATTTTGCCAGTTGAGAATGACCAAGTGAATGAAGTTTAGGAATTGTTGAAGTTTCAAGGGGAGACAAACTCAAGGAGGCAGAATAGGAGTTTGACAGGAGACTGGGGGTCAGGTTCAGTCTTCAGGATGGGTGTGAATTTGTGTGGAGGCAGGGAACAGAGAGGTCAGATGTGGTAGGGATCTCCCACTTGGTTACTGAGTAGTAGAGGTAGATGGAAAGAGGTGATTGGGGTACTTTCTCCTTCCATGTGAAGGAAAGATGAAAATTTCCACTAGATTCATATGATAGCTAGAAAGACACAGAGAAATGTGAATAGACCATGAACTAGGCTATTTACAAGGAAACATGAAAATGAATATACACATCCATGGATCAAGTTCCCACTCTAAACTTCAGAACAAAAAATTCCACTCCCAAGAGTTCATTCTACAGAATTAAATTGGGCAAGTAGATACTCTATTAGGATACAAACCTATTTTATCCTTTAAAATGATGAATGAATATTTATGGGGAGAAAAACATCTGGAACAGGGTAAGTACCAGTATGTGCTGAATGATTTTTTTCGGTAAACTTTGGATTTACGGACAATGGTACTTGCTTTGCTTCTTCACTTTCTCTGCCTTTTTAAAAACTTTTTGTATAACCATATGTTATTTATGTAATTTGACAAGCAAAATATAAAATGAAGACCATTATACTACTGATAAATAAAATTTTTGGAGAACTCCTTCTTGTTGATAAGTTGAAGCCCAAATCTGACTCTTTTAAAGATATTCATTAATATAAATAGAACAGATTTCATGTATTTAATAGGTACAGATCTAAAGAGATAACCATATTTCCTTCCCTCAACCTCTCCCTCCCTCAATTCTCACTCCTTCTTTTCTTTCTTTTTTTTCTTTAAGTTTTGAAAAAACTTAATTTTAGTCCATTCTATAATCACAGGCTTAATTCACTACCATGACTCTTTTTTTTTAAGCCTCTCAATGTCCTTGTGGTTTTCCAAGTGTACCTCTTACTTGTGTCCTCACAGTGTCTTAAATCTGCAGTCTTAGAGTTTTCCTCTCTGTTCCCCAAACTTGCCTTGTGTTTTCTCTCTTCCCTTAGTAGTTCCCAACCCTGACCTCAATGCCAACTGGAGCCCAGTTTGTTAGGCAAAATCTTTCTCTTTCACAGTTGAGGCCAAAATACTTCCTACAAGAAAATTCTATATTCTCCATGTGAACTTCACTCTCTCTTGGTAATACCCAGACGTCAATTTTTGAAATACTTTTTTTCAATTATCCCAACTTGCTTTGAACTAGTTATTTTTGTCTTTTACTCTTCTTTGTAAATTACTGGAGAGCTGGAAGAGCATACCTTTTATCTTTGAATCTAATGCTATCAGTATCAATATCAATCTAGGAGGTATGCAAATAATGTTCTTAATCATATTTTAAAAGTATGTTACTCTACAGCACAGAGAGTGAAACTAATGTGAACTGTGAACTTTATCATGTACTGACATTGGTTTATCAATTGTAATCAGTGTAGCATACCAACACAAGATGCTAATAATAGGGAAAACTAGAGGTGTAGGACAGAGTCTAGGGGAACTCTCTACTCTCTCCTCAGTTTTACTAAATGCCTCTAATAATTGAAGTAAAAAGATACGGAAGCTCAAACATTGTTTTATGAACTCGTGTCTGTGATGCATTTGTCATTTGAAATACACCCATCAGTGTTCATTATGGTTGTCTCAAGCTTTTCTTGAATAACAATAACTTCAGCATTGCTTCTTTTAAACTTGAGTTATGTGTGAAGTAACTAGTTCTTTGTTTTTTTTCAGGTGAACATTTTCTGCAATAACTGCTACCACAGTAGTCCGGCAGAGTACTACAGGATCTTTTCAATGCACTGTATTAGCTCTCAAATGGGTGGTGCTGACTGCGCTAAACACATATGTCGCTTCTCTGTAGACATTGTTTCTACAGGTACAGTTAACAGTTTTTAACCTAGAAACCTTTTACTTAAGGTATACAAACTTCATGGGTTTCATATATACAAATTTAGGAACAGTTAATATTTTTTAAAATTGAAAATTAGATGTGACCTGTTTTTAAAAAATATTTGATTAATTGGATTTGGGGATGGTTAAAGGCATCATTTCCAGGGTCAAATTTGGAGCATGCTTATTTGACGAGAGGGTTTTAGTGACTCTGCCAGTGTAGTTTGCACTCTCAATGGCCCTTTGATGTGTACTTTTGGAGTTGAAAACTTTATGCAGCAAGTAACAGATTCATAATACTTTTTAAAACACGTGCTATACTACTAAATTTTTTTTTGGATTCAGTTACTAATATTCTAATTTTTATTAATATAAGTACTTACTTACTTTGCAAAAATGCTTTCTTTGTGTACAAAAATTAAAGCCAAAATCTGGCTAAAAGATCCCTAGCAGCAGCAACCAGTTCTCTTCTGCTGTCAGCTTGTTATGACACTGACAGGACTACAGTTAGTATAAAATAAACAACTTTCATGAAAGCAAATTTTATAAATTTTAAACTAAACATTTTACTAATACATAAATTTTATTAAAAGACAGTGCTTCATCCCACAGCCTTGGGCATGTGAGTTTCTAATGTAATTCGCAAAATTACAAGGTACTATTTTAAACACTTTGTCCAGATTCTTTAAAATAAGGGTTTGAGATAACCCTGTACCCTTCTGAGCACGTGTGTGTGCTCATTTTTTCAAACATTTAATTGGAAGTAATATTTATTACAATTTACAGATTAGTTAAGTTATATACACAAAGAGTTTTAGCTATAAAATCCCAACTGATTACATTTAAATCATTACATCCTAAAAAGCCAATTTATATGTCCTCCTGTTCCTTAACTTCACTTCCTTAAAATATAAAAGTATAAAAAGTCTGATACTTTTGATTTCAAGTTATAGATGAAGAGCTATTATCATATTTCAATTTGTCATTATCAGATATAAAATTGTGTTGTATTTTGCCTAAGGCAACAATTGGTTCATTTTATGATAGAAGAATTGATATTGGCAAGGTGAAGATAAAAAATATTTAGGCCATGCCTGTAAAGAGCTCACAGTAGAATTGAAGACGACAGCCATGTGAATCTAGTAGAATGATGTGATGTGAACAACATTACTGATGAAAGCAGTGGGAATTGACTATCTGTAATGATATGAAATGGGGCAGGCAGACTGGGCAGGGTGCTGTCTGAGCAGGACTCAGTATTCCCACAATCCCTTTTCTAAGTTGCATTTTGAAAGATGAAGAGAAGCAATATTTTGCACATGTTTTAAGTGCAATCTACTGCCACTTTACTTGGACACAAAGAGCCAAGTCAGCTCAGCTACAACAGGCATGTTTCTATTTCACTTTCATTAGATGTAAAGTCTGAACTTGACCTTTGCTGCTAGCTACTAATGTTCCAAAGATCATTGTCTGGTGGTAGCTAGAATTTGTTACCTATTCAGTCAGAAGTCTCCAATTATGAGAGAAACGGCCCCTGTGAGTACAAATTTGTGCAATTTCTTTGTCCCAGTAACCATGCCAACAACATGTAACCACCAGTGGTAGCCTCACTAGAAGAATTCTTTTCATGATTGGAAGTAGTTGAGCACAGCTGTAATGTGAAGAGAATTTATTGAAGTTGCAGAAGAGAGCGGAGAGGACTGATGAAACAAGGTCTCTGAGGCAGAAGGACAGGATAAGACCGAAGGTACAGGTGAAGAGATTTACTGCTGCAAAATGAGTGGAGTGAATCAGAGTAATAGACCTCACTGAGGTGACAGGGAAAGTGGATCCAAGAAGAAGGCCTCTTACCAGTCATCCTCAGGCTTGTCAGAATACTTGCCGGGAATATAGCAATGAAATACAGTGAAAGCAATGAAAGGGTTCAAGATTGAAAAATAGTAGGAATCCAAAAGAAGGGGAAATGGTCCTCTTTGGTTTCACATAATGAAGAGTTAATATGTGTGATTTCCTTGTTAATTAGATACATATTTGAGTGCCTCACTGTGTTTCAGATTCCATACTCTAAAGGGGAACACTATAAAACAGTAAACAAATAAACTTAAGAAAAAAATTATAGACTGCCTGCTTTTGAGGGTTGGAATACGTACTGTGATGGTAAAACTGAGGGGATTGGTTTACTGTAGATAGTACATTACAGAAGGCTTCTCTGAAGGGGTGACATTTGATTTGAGACTTCTCAATGTAAGTCACCAGCTGGAGGAAATATTCCAAATGAAGAGCATGTGTAAAAGTCCTGTGGTGGAAAAATTGGGGCATGTTGTAGGATCTAAAGGGAGGACAGGATGGCTGGCGTGTGAAAAGCATGTGTGGTATTATTTGAATGAGGGGTGGCATGAGAAGGTAATTGTTAATGCCATCAGGATCTAGATTGTGTAGCTTTGGTTCTGTGTTAAATACTGTCATGGTTTGAATGTTAATTGTCCCACTAAGGCCCATGTGTTAAAGCTTGGTCCTTGAATGGCACTGGAGGTGGTGGAACCTGGAGGAGGGAGGTCTAGTAAAGCCTGAGATTGGGCCTGACCATTCTCTCTGTTTCCTGGCTTATTTTTTTATTCTTCCTACACATATGCTCCACCCTTTGCCATGGGACCTTTGCGTAAGCTTTGACCCTCCAAAACTGTGAGCTAAATAAACCTCAATTTACTTTATAAGTAGCATGTCTCGGGTATTTCCTTGATGTAATGAGACGATACTAACATAATTACATAACTGATATTCTCAGATTAAATCCCAAGAAGATTCTTCTGTTGGGGGACGGTGTTGTGTGGAGGGTGAACTCTCTGCCTGCAACACCAGCATCCCATATGGATGCCGGTTCAAGTCTGGCTGCTCCACTTCCCATACAGCTCTCTTTTAATGGATAGGAAAGCAGTGAAAGATGGCTTGGGCCCTTGCCACACATGTGGGAGACCTGGACAAAGATCATGGCTCCCTGATTCAGCCTGGCCCAGCCCTGGCAGTTGCAGCTATCTGGGGAGTAAACCAGATGGAAGATCTTTCTCTGTGTGTAATTCTGCCTTTCAAATTAAAATGTAAATTAAAAAAAAAAAGAAAAAGAAGTCTTTTTAGCTAGCCAATGTGTTAATCTAGGGATAGCTCCCCTTTTTCTTTTTTTAAACATTTATATTTTATTTGGTATTAAAAGAAATCTTGAAACAATTTAAAATATATAGAATGATACACTTTGGTTGAATGTAAATACTGTGCCAATTTATGTACAGGAGTTGAGAATCTGTGGATTTGGGTATTTGTGGAGGATCCTGAAACCATTCTCATGTGTGGATGCCAAGGGACAACTGTGTGCTCAAGGCATAAATTTTTGAACATTATTGTCATATAAATTTATAGGACAACAAAAATCATGTCTAATAATCCTGGCAAGAGATTATGGCAGTAAGAATTAGACATTGGCAACAGAACAGAAGAGAGCTGAGACATAGGAGAAATGTTATCCTGATGGAATCTCTAGGATTTGTTGAGGGATTACATGTGAGAGGTGCAGGAAGAGTCTGCGATGATAGACCTTCCCAGCTTGGAGAACCGGGCAGATTGTGCCATCCTTAATAGAACAAGAACAAGAACTGCAGTAGCAGAAACCAGTTGGGAAGAAAGGAGGATTTGGTCCATGCAGCTCCCCTTTTTCTTTTCTTTTTTTCTTTTTGTTCACTCCACTCGGAAGTGGAGGAGCTGGGACTCTAACTGGTGCCCACATGGGATGCCAGCACTGCAGGCGGTGGCTTTACCCATTATACCACAGCACCGGCCCCTTCTTATAGTTTTACTTTATTTTTTTAAAGATTTATTTATTTATTTGAAAGTCAGAGTTACACAGAGAGGAGAGGCAGAGAGAGAGGTCTTCCATCCAATGGTTCACTCCCCAGTTGGCCACAATGGCCGGAGCTGCGCCAATCAGAAGCCAGGAGCCAGGAGCTTCCTCTGAGTCTCCCATGTGGCTTCAGGGGCCCAAGGACTTGGGCCATCTTCTACTGCTTTCCCAGGCCATAGCAGAAAGCTGGATGGGAAGTGGGACAGCCGGGTCTCGAACCGGCACCCATATGAGATGCCAGCGCTTCAGGCCAGGGTGTTAACCTACTGCACCACAACGCCAGCCCCAACCCTTTTTCAATATGCTTCTTTAGTGACTGGTGAAGTCATTGAAGTATCCTCATTTCCACTGTTGGCATTTTTGCAGTTGGCTTTAGCCCATGGGTCACGTACAGGAGACTAGTGGGCAATGAGATCCTGGAATCATTATTCCTTTAGCTATCTCATTGTTGGGCTATTGACAGTGCTTTTATGCCTCCTCCAATGGCCACAGCTCTGTTGGGCAACCCCTCTTACAGCTTAAGCTGTTCCTGCGTTGTGCATAACTTCCATGAGGTGTCTGAAAAAAAGTTTGTAGAAAATAGACATTATCAATTGTTAAATCAACAACAGGAGTTACTGTGCACCTACTCCCCAATGTAGGATCTCTGTCCTTAATGTGTTATACTATGTGAATCAAATGATATAACTAGTATTCAGACTATACTTTGTGTTTCTGTGTGGGTGCAAGCTGTTGAAATATTTACTTAGTATATTCTAAATTAATATTCTGTATATAAAGATAGTTGAAAATGAATCTTGATGTGAATGGGATGGGAGAAGGAGTGGGAGATGGGATGGTTGTGAGTGGGAGGGAGTTATGGGGGGAAAAAGCTGCTATAGTCCAAAAGTTGTACTTTGGAAATTTATATTTATTAAATAAAAGTTTAAAAAATTTTTAAAAATAAGAAAATAGACATTATTTGGGCCGGTGCTATGGCATAGTGGGTTAAGCTGCCACCTGCAGTACCAACATTCCATATGGGTGCTGGTTCCTATCCCGGCTGCTCTACTTCTGATCCAGCTCCCTGCTAATGTGCCTGGGAAAGCAGGGGAAGTTGGCCCATGTTCTTTGGCCCCTGCACCCATATGGGAGACCTGGATGAAGCTTCTGGCTCATGGCTTCAGATAGGGCCAGCTCCAGCCATTGTGGCTATTTGGGGGAGTGAACCAGCACATGAAAGATCTCTCTCTCTCTCTCTCTCTCTCCCCCCTTCTCTCTCTCTGTAACTCTGCCTTTCAAATAAAAATAGGTTAAAAAAAAAAAAGAAATGTTATCTTTGAATTCCGTTTTCTATGAACTTTTTGAAGTTTCCTCCTATTGTACAACCTGGGACATTTTTGAAACTAAAGAGGATGTTATAATTGATTAAAATTAAATCTTATTTGGAAACATTTATACATTGACTGATAGATTGGTTTTATGATTGTACCTCTAAAATAGCATTATTGGAGCTGGCATCATGGCTCAGTGGGTTAATCTGCCATTGCAAGGCTGGCATCCCATATAGGTATGGTTTCAAGTCCTGGCTGCTTCACTTCCAATCCAGGTCCCTGCTAATGTGCCTCGAAAAGCAGTGGAAGATAGTGCAAGCACTTGGGCCCCTGCACCCTCGTGGAAGACCCAGATGAAACTCCTGGCTCTGTGCTTTGGCCTGGCCCAGCCCCAGCCATTATTGCTGTTTGGGGAATAAATCACTGGTTAGAAATTCTCAGTTTCTGTGTCTTTCCCTCTCTCCCTTTCTGTAACTCTGTTTTTCAAATAAACAAATCCTTAAAAATAGCATTATCCACAATTTTTTCAAAAACAAAGTTATTAGGAAGAACGTTTATCCTAGCAGTTCAGGTGCCCACAGCCCATGACTTGGGCCATCCTCCACCGCTTTCCCAGGCCACAGCAGAGAGCTGGATCAGAAGTGGAGCAGCTGGGACTCGAACTGGTGCCCATGTGAAGGCAGTGGTTTTACCTGCTACACCACAGCGCCGACCCTGCCAATGTTACTTTTTAATACCACTGTGAGCTCTGTTAGTTAAGTTTGTCTACTGCTTCCAGTTTTTAAGGGAAAATTTCAACATCTTTCTGTTTACAAATTTCATGTCAATAATTCTGATATTCTTAAAGTTTGAAAAGCAAATTTTGGTACCACATTTGTGAAGTTTTTGATGAAATATTTCTCTTTTTTAAAGATTTTATTTATTTAAGAAGTAGAGTTACAGACAGAAGGAGAGAGAGAGAGAGAGAAAGATCTTCCATCCGCTGATTCACTCCCCAAATGGCCTCATCTGCCAGAGCTGAGCCAATCCGAAGCCAGGAGCCAGGAGCTTCTTCCAGATCTCCCACAGGGGTACAGGGCTCAAGTAGTTGGGCCATCTTCTACTGTTTTCCCAGGCCATAGCAGAGAGCTGGATGGGAAGTGGAGCAACTGGGACTCAAACTGGATCCCATATGGTTGCCAGCACTGCAGGCAGAGGTTTAGCCCACTACGCCACAGGCGCCAGCTCTTTGGTGAAATATTTCTTAATGATTTTACTGATTTTCCAGCTGTAACCAAAATTGAAAGGACTCCGTTCCCAAAAATTCACTCTTAGGGTTGGACATTGGACTGATTTACATAGTAGTCCTTCAGAGACTCTAGCATACCGAAAATCTGGTGACTGGAACAGCAAAAAGAAACAGCTAGTACAGCCATGCTAAGACAAGTATCTTCTTGTATTCAGTATTAATTTTGTTTTTGAAGTTTTATGGTTCATGTACTTTGAATAAGCACAAACCCCCCAAACACTAACTATATACAATTGGTTTACTACACCTTCAATTTCACTTGGTGGACTATCAGCTGATTTGGATATAGTTATGAATGTTTGTACCACAACCAACTTCTAGTGGTTTTCTTCTCCATCATTTCATTAATTTCTGAGAACCTTGTGTTTACTCAGAAACGTTGATACACATTTATTCTTAGTTTTGTCTGTGCTTAGTAAAATTATGAGGTATCTTTGTTTTGTTACCTTTGTACATGGTTTCAGAGTAACTTTTTCTGAGATTGCATCCCAGGAGATGGTTTATGTCCAACAGGAGGACAAACGGATCTGACTGTGGGTGTCAGAGCAGCTTATCATAATATTGAATTCTAGCTGTGAACATCAGGGAAGTTTTAGATATCTGAGGTGATTTTCCTTTTTCCTTTCAATTTCATGGTTTGGACAGAAAGAATCAAATGCCTACAGAAATTTATTTAATGCTTTTTCCTGTTTAAAGCTTCTTGAGTCTTTGAGCTAGATGTGAAGTTTTGCTAATGTAGCTAACCTATGAGCAGGGGTTCTTTTGCTTTTCCAGTGTACTTAAGAAAAACTGTAGTAAAAATTGTTGGAAATATTATAGAGCAGAAAATACATGCATCCTGAAAGTATATGTAGATATACTTTCTGTAGCTTCTCATATGCACTTGTGGTCTTTGTGTCTTCTTAGAATATCTATGAAGTTATAAAACTAATGCTTTCCGTATATTTTGGTTCTTGTCTTCTTGTGGTTCAGTGATATCGTGGAAACCCTCTTTGTGAAGACTAACTGTTGACAGATTGCCTTAAACTGCTTAGGCTGCAGTAACAGAATACCATAGACTAGGTTTAAACAACACGAATGTATTTTCTTAAAGTTGTGGAAGCTAGAATTTCATGACCAAATTTCCCCTGATTTAGTTTCTGGTGAGAGCTCTCTTCCTGATTTGCTGACAGCTGCCTTCTCACTCTGTCATCACGTGCATTCTTCAGTGCACACAGGGAAAGAGAAAGCCAGAGAGAGAGAGAGCGCGCAAGTGAGCTATTGACTCCTCTTTTAAGATCTCATTAGATTAGGGCACCACATCTATGATCACATTTAACCTGAGTTATATCTTCAGAGGCCTCATCTCCATATACAACCACACTGGGTTCTCTGAAAATTAAAGTGAGAATTTGGAGGGAGGACACACATATTCATTCCATTACACAGATGAATTGTACAAGTCATAGATTCAACAACATTCTTGGAATACCAACTCATTACTTATCTTCCCTAAATATATACTTATTGCTGTTAAAGAATTTATTGTAATGAAAAAAAAATACCGAATGATCAAATGTCTTAGCAGTTATGTATTTACCCCATAGCAAGAGCAAGAGCAACAGCAACAGCATTAGTAGTGATCTCTACCCTTTATGATAGGGCAGCCTGGCTTAGCATTTTGCCTTTTTATTGAAGTGTTATTTCCCTTAAATGGTTCATGAAAAACCTAATCTACATTATCCCAAATTTCCCAGTGATCCTGCTTACCCAATGGCCCAGCAGAATTTTGCCTTTTTAGGCTGTTGCATAGACTATAGCAGTAACAACAGTCTGCCAAGTGGCTGGCTGGGCCATTAATATTGGATACCTCTTCCATCACCACCTGAGACCAGAGCAGCTGTTCCATTTCCAAGGACAATTGGTTATAGGATCAAGCACCATCTATACAGTCATGGGAAGAGGGATGTTAGTCATTTGGTGTCTAAAAAGAACATTGTAAAGAGGCAGATTAGTGCTTGGTGCATTTCATATTTCATTGTGCTAGTAGCCACTCTGTGAACTGCAACAAGAATTATGTGGAAATTTACATCCTAGCTTAATGTTTCTTTCTTTTATTAAGAGTTTTCAAATATATAGAAAATTTGAAATGGTGTTACAGTGATCAACCACATCACCAGCACCTGGATTCTGTCTTTCACATGTTCTTATACTTGTTCTATCACATAGCCATCCATGGATTTGTCCATCTACCCACTAGTCTGTCTTTTATTTTCTCATGTATTTGAAAGTATAGTGCAGATGTTGATTCAGCACTTCCTGAATACTCCAACATGTGTATCAGCAACTCAGATACTGTATTGGTATGGAATTTTCACAGGTTTCTTTGGGTGTTCCCAGCTGCACATTACCTAATCATGACTTCACTCAAGCAATCCTTGTCCTCATCCTCCAGGCAAACAAGTGCTGTTTCCTTTCCCACTACACATTTAATTTTGTTTGAGAATTTTATACAATGGAATCAGACTATGTAATATTTCATGGTTTTTTTTTTACTAAAAAAGAATGCTTTTGGACTCATTTGTGTGGTTGCTTGTCTAGTAGTAGTCCAGATATATCAAATATATAATGCTTTCTTCATGGCCTCGTTGATGGTCTTATTAGCTATTAGCAGCTTTTCGCTATTATGAATTAAACTCCCCAGAACATTTGTATGCAGGTTTTTTATGGTCCCTTAGTATTCGTTGTCTTGGCTAGTATGCCTAGCACTAGGACTAAAAGTGCTCACTCATATGAAAAAATATAAGGTTAAGGACACATGGGTTATGGCCGGCGCCACGGCTCACTAGGCTAATCCTCCACCTAGCGGTGCCGGCACACCGAGTTCTAGTCCTGGTCAGGGCGCCAGATTCTGTCCTGGTTGCCCCTCTTCCAGGCCAGCTCTGCTGTGGCCAGGGAGTGCAGTGGAGGATGGCCCAAGTACTTGGGCCCTGTACCCCATGGGAGACCAGGATAAGTACCTGGCTCCTGCCATCGGATCAGCCCAGTGCGCCGGCTGCAGCGCGCCAGCCATGGCGGCCATTGGAGGGTGAACCAACGGCAAAAGGAAGACCTTTCTCTCTGTCTCTCTCTCTCACTGTCCACTCTGCCTGTCAAAAAAAAAAAAAAAAACACATGGGTTAAAATTTCAAATAGATTATCCAGGGAAGGCTTTACTGAAAAGGTTTAGAAGTCATTGTAAGGATTTAGCTTTGGGGGGATTTAAATGATATAGTTGTTGAAAGAAAAAACTATGAGACTTATCAAAGGCACTTGAACAGGGAAAATGTCTGAGAACGGCAGCATTTCCAATGAAAGATAGTTCAAAATGCTTGCACCTGCTATGTGGCAAGTTGTATTTATTACTAGAAAAGAAAAACCAGGTATAATAGAGATTATCTGATTGTCACAGTTCTGGTTTTGCCTTATTTGGGTGTAAATTGTCTGCCTTCATCCTGTGGCTGTGGCTTACTGGCTTCCCTACTAGAATATACTCTTTGGTAGGTTACAACTTCCTTGCACATATGGCTAGGTTGTACTTCATTACATATAGAAAGGGCTTTGTAATGCACTCACCAAAAAATGGAGGTCATTATAGGTCAACTTTAATTCAACACCAAGATAGGAGGTGAATTGTGCTTTAAGATGTTTGCTCTATACAACATGCATTCCCACGGACTTACTTCTAAGAGTACAGCTTAACAACTAGCCATACAACCCCCAAATCCCTTAAGCTGGCTGATAAAAATAGCAGCTTAAATGTTATAAAGATCAAATAGATAGGAATAAGTGCTAAAATGACCATATCATTAGGATCAAGTGTTAAAGTAATCGTATAAATAGGACTAAGTGTTTTGAAACGATAATAGAATTAAAAAGGAACAGAGGCTCCAACATGGGAAGCAGGCCATACAGCAGACTTATAGAATGAAAATCGCTTTAAGTAGCACTCTGAATTCAGATACAGCCTCAAAGGCATTCCAGTCTGGCTGGAAAGGCCAGGGGGAGCATTTCAGGCATGGAAAGCCAAAACACTGTGGAAAAAAAAAATGTCCTACATAAAGGACCTCGGTGGGTGAGACCCACCAAAGTGGCCACCAAAGAAGGACGTACTTTTCTCTGAAGGGAGGAGAGAACTTCCACTTTGGTTATGGCCTTGTTGAGCTAATCAATCCAAAAGGCTTCCATGGCTGAAGTAGCTCATGTCAAGAGCCTTGGGTGATCACTGATGTCATACATAAGAGTGTTATCTTTTAAATAAATACCAAGAGTGCACTAACTTCCCATGTGGTACCTTTGTCCCCAAAGGGTTGTATCGTGAGACTTAATAGTAAAACTTGTTCTCAAGAATCACTTCCATTTAGTGTACTTAAAGGAGGATAATACTATGTCTCATAAGTTCAAGTTATGTCTAAGAGCTCACAAGAAATGCATCATCCTTGGGTTCTTCATTAAAGACAATTGAGTTTCTAAAAGGAAAGAAGGGGGAGGAAGGGAGGGGAAAGAGGAAGGGGAAAAAAAGTGAAATCACCTTCAAGAAGCAAATACATGGAACAGCCCTGGGATAGACTGTTGAGGAACAGTTCTCTTAGTTTTTATATTCCATTCTTTCTTTATTTTTCCTTTCTTTCTGTTTCTTTTTCTTTCTTGAGCTAAACTGGAGAGGGAGGAGGAGGGGGGAGGGGGAGAGGGATGGAGGGTATAGTGGGAAGAATTATTATGTTCCTAATGGTGTATTTATAAGATACATATAAATAAAGTACATCTTAAAAAGATGTTTGCTCTGGCTGTGGCATTGAGAATAGGCTGTATAGGGCAAGACTGGATTTGAGAAGACAAGAGTTTAATTCAATATTCCTGGTAAGTGATGATGGGAACTTAGGCAAAGTTAGTAGAAATAGATTCTGTATGGATTGGTTCGATTCTGGAAATGCTTTGGAGATAGAGGTGAATATATTAGCAGATGGATCAAACATTTGGTATGACAGAAAGAAGGGTTGAGGGTTAGTTTAAAGTTATTTGAGCAGTGGAAAGGGAAGGGTTTTCATTTTCTGAGATTTCGAAGAACTGAGATGCAGACTTGGGTGCATGGAAACAGTGGAAATTCAATTTGTATATAATAACTTGATAAGAATATGGATATATGAATCTGAAGTTAATTGGAGCTGCAGGTTTGTACATTTTGGAGTTTTCAGCCTATAGCTATTATATAAAGCCCCACAAAAGGAATAGGGATAGAAAAAATAGAGAGTGAGATACTAGAGGTCCAGTGCATGTCTTGGGTCATTCTAAAATTAATTGTAATGGAATTAGGGAAAGGACAAAGAAATGACTATAAAAGGACAAGGAAATGCTGGGTCATAGTGCACAGAAAAGTGGAGCTTTAGTAGATGTTGCTAACCACCTGAAGTGGTTGTGCTGATTTACAGCTTCCCATAGCAGTGTTTGAGAATTACATTTGCTCTACATTCTAAGTATCTTGTGACTCACTTTTACCTTATTGTAAATCATCTATAAATATTCATTTAGAAATGTAAAATATAGCATACATAGAGTGCATCCCTGTGCAAAACACCTTCAAAATTAATTTCAATTCTTCTGTGGCAGTATGTCCTCCTGCCAATGCTACTGTTGATAGCAATAAACGTTTTCTTGGTTCTGATTGTGTGCCTGGAAGTATTGTATGAGTTTTATAGAGATTGATTAATTGTCCTTGAAAGTCAACGTGGTAAGTGCTGTTGTTAGGCCTCTCAGTTTTTAGAGGCAAACTAAAGCACAGAGAATAAGCACTTTCATATAGTTGCAAAGTGAGTAAGTGCTGAACCCAGGTAGCCTGCTTCAGGCTTGTGCTCTTCCCTTTGTGCTTGGTTGCCTCTCATGGAAGAGTTTTGATTGTTTAATACATCCTGGGCTGCTCCCAAAAAGATTGCCCATGCTTGATGTGCAGTTGTTGACACTTTTCCCCATATGGCCTTGCTAAATCCATAGAGAAGAATCAATGTCTATAGCATGATGTAATATATCATAGATGCAATAGGAACTGCTTTAGGGTATTCCAACCTGAGAACACTTGTGAAATGCAGCATCAGCAAATCTAACAACCATTTAAACTTAATTTCTCTCGGTGGCTGTTTTAGAATTCGATCCTTATCCACATGACTGTATGCAAGTTCGGTTTTACATCCAGCCAACCATGCAGAGCAGGACAATCCTGTCAGTGAGGCCTCATAGACACAGGCACGTTCGTGAGGTAGGTGGTTTGAATGCTGCATTTGACGTTGATCTTTGCTCTTTCTTTCTTTAGTGATAAATCCTGTTGTTCAGGATTCTCTTGGGTGGACTGGGAAACCTAACACAAAACATTTGTTGCCAAAAAGGATAGTATTTCCTTGTCGAAAAGGCTGTACTTATGAAGTGCCATAGAGAATAATGTGGATCACTCATGAAGCTAAGATGTGAAGTACATAGTTTACTTGAGAGGCAATAAAATGTTCTGAGAACAAAAGCAGAAAACAAATCCTTTATGTACCACCTGGAATAAAAGAATGAATGCAGTGGGTGGAGTGTGATTTGGTATACAGAGGGGCCTGAAATTACAAGGATTCAGTTTGAATGATTCTTCAGACAAAATAGTGATCGTAGAACGTGACAGGGGAAGTAGGGAGAGATGGTAGTCTGCTTATCTCCACATCTCTACCTCACCCAGTTCTTTGACTCTCTCAACATTAACTTGCAGAGATTATGGCCACTGAGTAATATTTATCACAGATTTCTCAGCAGAGACATAATCCTTCTCCCCAGAGATTCTGATGTGGGATCTGGGCATGGGTGTGTTTACGAAGCACCCCAGGTGTTCACCATGTGCCAACCAGGTTGGGAATCACGGGTGGGCATGGAGTGACCTGCAGCTGAGAGCCAGAGGGAGGTGCAGAGCAGGTTTCATATGTGCTGCTTTTACATAATCATTTCCATCATTTACCTCCACAGGTGCTCATTACTAGTGTACATGGAAGAAACGGGGTGATAGATGATGCCATCTTCTTCACCTTGGATTCTCTGATACTTCCTGATGGATACGTGCCTCAAATCCTTGATGTCGTCAATGCTGTGGTAGTGGAGAGTGTTCATGCAGGCTATATTTGGAGAGCAGTTTCTATCAGCCCTGAGGAAACAGAGTAAAAGCACAACTCGTTTATTCTCTGTGCATCCTTTCTTCCATGGGTAGTACAGGGCCTATTGCAAAGTTTTTTTGAAAAAAAAAGAAATGAGTAAACGTCAGTAACCACTTCTTAGACAAGTTTTCAAGTCCTGAGTTTTTAGACTACATTTTCTGTGTGTTCTTGAGATTGTTCATCGTTTTTCATCATTAAATAAAGACATTTTCTGCTTATTCCTGGCTAATGACTTTCTCTGCTGCCTCTCAGTTTATATCAGAGGTGTTTGCACTTTATATGGTGTTTTCCTTCTTTTGACCCCTATTTTATACATACATGATGGAGATTTTGCTATTCTCAGTGTGCTCTGTGGTCCAGTGGGCCCTCTCAGCCACCCAGTAGTGAGTTGCCCACTTCAAGTGTGTATCTGCAGTCTTTATCTCTAGACTGGACACTGCCTCCTGGGTTAACTCCACAATTTGTGATTGCCTTCCCAATGCCAACTGTGGAGATGGCAGGCTTGAGCACAGAGACACAATGCCTGCCTTCATGGAAATGTCTTCTGTTTAGGCCCCTTGGTTTTCTGCCTCAGGGTGCAGTAGCTCCTGGGACACAAAGGGGCTAATTGGAGCTGTGGTCAGTTGGGCTCTTGTGAATGTTGTCATTCCAAAGCAGCCTTATTCCTGACATACCTTTGGATACAGCCACCTTTAGAAATGAGAGATACATTGGCAGTAGACTCTACCTCTCCCTGCTGAAGTCTCCAAATTGCTGATACGGAAGGAGCTTCTCTGGGAACAGGAAGTAGTGGATTGTGCCAAGTGCAGTCAGGTGGGACTCAGTCACAGCCACTGTGCCATAAGCGACCTCCATGTATTCCGTGAGTCTTCAGTACATGGGCTGCGCCAGGTTAGGGGAGATCAATTTCCTTTCTGCTTTTACACAGCTAATCCAGAATCTGTTTATTCTCACAGATCAGGTGAACCATGGTGAACTTTCAACATTTTTCATCCAGAGATATGTCAACTCCATGGTTCTTTACCATAATTTGGAAGACTGTGTCCTTGATCATCAAACCCTCACTGGGACATCGTGCTAGACATGCTCAGTGGCAGAAGAACCCCAGGAGCAAGAACCAGAGGGCTGGGATAGTAACTGGTTTTCCATAGGTGGGAAGGAAATGGCTTGGAAGGTACAATGAGCCGCCCACCAGAGATGCTGGAGCTGGAGTGTTCTGAGATGGAGCTTATCCCAGGCATGCCAGGGATGCATCTATGCTGAGGTCAGATGTCCTCAACTCGGGGAAGGACACTAGTCCTGAGAAAGGAAATAAGGCACTGATCCTGAGCAGGGTTCCCAAATTACAGCCCTGGGGTTGATTCTGGCCTGCTGCCTGTTCAGTCGTAAACTTCTCATTGAAGCACAGTTGACACAACATACAGTACACATATGTCTAGAGTGTACAATTTATTGATGTTTAGCATATTTGCAGCCCATGAAACCGATCTGATTTAGGCCATTTTCATTTCCATTGAAACAACAGAATATAATTAAGATTCTACGCTTCATCTTTTTGATAGAGTCAGAAGTATTCAGTCCCTTTCCTGTAACTTGAAAGCAGCTCTGTAAGTGGTTGTGAAACTCTCTCAACATTGAGACTCACTTTATTCAACTGGTCACATGTAGGATATCAGCTGCCACTTTTGATCTGAATGTCAACTCTACATTACCCAAGGCATGCTGCTCAAAGTTCCTTAAACGCATAACCAGGTGCCCAGTGCAGTCTATCTTGACTCAGACTCAACTGTTCTAAATCACGGTGTCACCTTCTATCTCTGGAATCAGTTGTTGGACTCACTGTATCCCACGCTGTGGTGACTGGCACCCCCAGCCTCGTCATCCACAGGGCACATTGACTGCTCTTGGAGTATGCTCCATTCTTCCTATTGCATTATGCTTGTTGATCCAGTTCATTCTGTCCTAGGACTTCCTCCCTATCATTTAAAACTTTTATCGTTGTCTATAAAAATTCCATCTCCATCAAACCAAAGGCAAATACACATGTGAAGCAGAAAATGCTATTGCAGTGCCTCAAGAGAGTAGGAATTGACTTAAAGCACTGTAAGGAAAAAATGGTCATGCTGCCCTTTTCTAAGGGAGGTAATACTGTTCTATAGGGGCTGGAAATTGATTTATATCCTTTTTATTACTCTCTGTTTTGTTACAGAATGAATCTTCTGTTTGACTCTGAGTCACTCCCACCTAGCTACTTTTGCCTGTTCTCTGAACCAGCAAGGGTGTTCCCTGCAGTATGTATCCCTCTGCTCAGGGACCCTCTGAGATGTTGTTTTGGGTGGCAGGAAGTTGTAAGGAGCTGAGGGGTTAGGTGAGCAGATGCCCACAATTGCCATTCACATTTGGAGTATTATCATTAACCTCATTCCCATACTAGCTCAGCCATTGCTGGCCACTGCTGGCCCTTGTCAAGGTTGTGATGGCTGTGCAATATTTGTTCACTGCTGATGAAGTTTACAGTGCCTGATATAGTGGCCTCTCACCTTTGTAAGGTGTCTTCCCTTAGCCCTGCTCTGAATATGGGAACCCATGAGTTCAGGTGGCCACAGACTCAGATAGCTGGTGAATTTGTGAACTGTCACCCTCCCCAGATGGCAGGTTACATGCAACCAGTTTCCCCTGAAACCTAATTCCTCCAGAAAGATTTTAAGTGATAGTGAGTAGTGCCAATTTGTATGGAGGTGGGAAAGATGTCAAGAAACTGACATTGCATCAGGGGCAAAGTGGGTTAGGCAACCTCAAGCAGTAGGTAGAACCCACACACTTCCTTATATTCACTCCCTGTTGCGAAGGATAAATCAGAAGTTGCCCCGTTTCAACCCTGTCTCCTGGTGTTCACTCCTTCATATAATCCCCACTCCCCTGAGTATGGAAGGGGCCTATACTTCATTCTAACTAATAAACCATGGCACATGCAATGCAATATCATACCTATCATTTCAGTTTTTATATGAGACTTCCATCTAGCTGACCAACTGCCTGTAGAGGCTCTCCTAACTGCTGACCCAGGTGCCATGTTGGGAAAGTTCATGTGGCTAAAAACAGAGATGGCTCTGTAAACTTCAGAAGCCATTAAGAGAGCAATCTCCAGGCCAACAGCCAATGAGAAGCCAAGGCCTTCACAGTCTTTGAACAATCTGAGTGACAGCTGGGCATTGTGGCACAGCAGGTTAAGCCACTATGTGGGATGCCCACATACCATATGGAGAACCACTGTGAGTCGTGGATATGCCACGCTTCCCATCCTGTTTCCTGCTAATGTGCTTAGCAAGGCAGTGGATGATGGCTCAAATAATTGGGTCCCTGACACCCATGTAGAAGTCCCTGATGGAGTTCAGTGCCCCTGAATTCTGTCTGGCCCAGCCCTGCCTGTGGTGGGCATTTGGGGAGTGAACCAGTTGATGGAAGATCGCTCTGTCTCTCTCTGTCTCTCGTCTCTCTCTCTCTCCCTCCCTCCCTCTCTCCCTTCCTGCAGTTCAAATAAATATATAAATAAATCTTGAGAAAATCACCTGTGCAGACTTAGATTGGATTCTTCTGCAGGTGAACCTGTAGCTAAGCACATCTTTCTTCCTTAATTTTGGCCACATCATAAGTTCAGCCTTGTGAGGTACTAAGCAAAGGGGCCACTTAAGCCATGCCAGACTGCAGACCACAGAAACCACAAGAAAATAAATGTATGGTTATTTAGGCCAGGAATAACAAAACCTGAACCATGATACTGAAACGCGGCTGCGGAGGGCAGGGTATGTCTTCTCAGGACACATATTAAAGTACAAATTTATTGAGATATATCCTCAGTAAAATGTACCCTTCTTGGGCATAATGACTTTTTACAAATGCATGCAGTTATGAAAGCACTGTCATAATCAACATACTGAATATTTCAAGCATCCCAATAATTGTACTCATACCTACCTGCTGTCAGTACACTACCCATACCCCTATCTCAGGCACAAACTGATATGATTTCTGTCTGTAGTTTTTTCCCTTGCATGAATGCATAAAGTGGAATCATGTATTATGCAGGCTTTCACGTTTGTCTCCCTTTCATTTGTCATAATGGTTTTTCAATCCATTCAAATTGTGACAGGTAATTAATTCCTTTTTATTCTTGAACCTGTTCATCAGGGAAGTTGCTACACTCAGGGAGGTGAGAACCTAGGTGTTCCAACATCTTTGATTTTGCCTTCAGAAACAAAACAGGTTTGCAAGATTTATCTGTCTTTCGATATCCACAAATTCCATGATGATCTTGCAGAAAGTTTCACCCTTTAAGATCAAAATTGTGGGGCTGGCGCTGTGGCGTAGTGGGCTAAACCTCCGCCTAGAGCAATGGAATCACATATGGGTGCTGGTTCGAGTCCCGGCTGCTCTTCTTCTGATACAGCTCTGTGCTATGACCTGTGAAAGCAGTAGAAGATGGCCCAAGTGCTTGGGCCCCCGCACCTGCATAGAAGACCTGGAGAAGCTCCTGGCTCCTGGCTTTGAATCGGTGCAGCATTAGCCATTGCAGCCATTTGGGGAGTGCACCAGTGGATGGAAGACCTCTCTCTCTCCCTCTGTCTGTGACTCTACCTTTCAAGTAATTTTTTTTTCATTTTCTATTCTCTTTATATACAGAAGATCAGTTTAGCATACATTAAGTAAAGATTTCAACAGTTTGCTCCCACACAGAAACATAAAGTGAAAAATACTGTTTGAGTACTAGTTATAGCATTAAATCTCAATGTACAGCACACTAAGGACAAAGATCCTACATGAGGAGTGAGTGCACAGTGACTCCTGTTGTTGACTTAACAAATTGACACTCTTGTTTATGGCATCAGTAATCACCCGAGGCTCTTGTCATGAGCTGCCAAGGCTATGGAAGCCCCCTGAGTTCACTGACTCTGATCATATTTAGACAAGGCCATGGTCAAAGTGGAAGTTCTCTCCTCCCTTCAGAGAAAGGTACCTCCTTCTTTGATGACCCATTCTTTCCACTGGGATCTCACTCGTGGAGATCTTTCATTTAGGTTTTTTTTCCCCAGAGTGTCTTGGCTTTCCATGCCTGAAATACTCTCATGGGCTTTTCAGCCGGATCCGCATGCCTTAAGGGCTGATTCTGAGGCCAGAGTGCTGTTTAGGACATCTGCCATTCTATGGGTCTGCTGTGTATCTCACTCCCCATGTTGGATCATTCTCTCCCTTTTTGATTCTATCAGCTAGTATTTGCAGACACTATTCTTGTTTATGTGATCCCTTTGGTTCTTAGTCCTATCATTACAATCAATTGTGAACAGAAATTGATCACTGGGACTAGTGAGATGGCATTTGTACATGCCACCTCGATGGGATTGAATTCGAATCCCCTGGTATGTTTCTAACTCTACCATTTGAGGTAAGTCAGCTTGAGCATGTCCTGAATTGCACATCTCTTCCCTCTCTTATTCACACTCTTATATTTAACAGTGATCACTTTTCAGTTAAGTTTCAGCACTTAAGAAGAATTGTGTATTGATTACAGTATTCAACCAAAAGTATTAAGTAGAACAAACAAAAAAAATGCTAAGAGGGATAACATATCAAGTTGCTCATGAACAGTCAGGGTGAGGGCTGATCAAGTCACCGTTTCTCATAGTGTTCATTTCACTTTAACAGGTTTCCTTTTTGGTGCTCAGTTAGTTGTCACCTATCAAGGAGAACAAGTGGTATTTGTCCCTTTGGGATTGGCTTATTTCACTCAACATAATGTTTTCCAGATTCCTAACAGGGATCACTTTTCAGTTAAAATTTAAACACCTAAGAATAATTGTGTGTTAATTACAGAGTTCAACCAATGGTACTAGAACAAAAAAAATACTAAAATGGATAAAGTATTACATTGTACATCAACCGTCAGGACAAGAGCTGATCAAGTTACTGTTTCTCATAGTGTCCATTTCATTTCAACAAGTTTCCCCTTTGGTGCTCAGTTAGTTGTCGCCAATCAGGGAGAACATATGATATTTGTCCCTTTGGGACTGGCTTAATTCACTCAGCATGATGTTTTCCAAATTCCTGCATCTTGTTGCAAATGACTGGGTTTCGTTGTTTTTGACTGCTGTATAGTATTCTATAGAGTACATGTCCCATAATTTCTTTATCCAGTCTATCAAGTAAATTTTTAAAAAAGAATTATATCTACAAGTCATACTGAATCTGTTAAAAGCTAATTAAATTTTGAAAATCAAAGTTGTTGGCCAGTGAGAGAATAACAACCCATGTCTCATTTTCACCTTCTTTTTTTTTTTTTTTTTTTTTTTTTTTTTTTTTTGACTGGCAGAGTGGACAGTGAGAGAGAGACAGAGAGAAAGGTCTTCCTTTTTGCCGTTGATTCACCCTCCAATGGCCGCCGCGGCTGGTGCGCTGCAGCCGGCGCACCGCGCTGATCTGATGGTAGGAGCCAGGTGCTTATCCTGGTCTCCCATGGGGTGCAGGGCCCAAGTACTTGGGCCATCCTCCACTGCACTCCCGGGCCACAGCAGAGAGCTGGCCTGGAAGAGGGGCAACCGGGACAGAATCCAGTGCCCCAACCGGGACTAGAACCTGGTGTGCTGGCGCCACAAGGCGGAGGATTAGCCTAGTGAGCCGCGGCGCCGGCCTTCACCTTCTTAAACTCATGCAAGTGATCCAACTAGGGAAGACCCAATTAAATTCATCACTCTAGGCAGAAAGAAACCTGGGAAATATATCTTAATATTTCCAGACTCTGTGATGCAGAGTGGTATACCAGAGTAAGGCTATAATGGATGATCAATATCAGCACAATGCCCAAAAACAAGAGTATATGGTGTGTGACACAGTCTAAATGAAAGGCTAGGATTTTAATTCTTTTTAGAATAAGCCAAACTAAATAGAAATTTTACTCTTTCTATTCCATTAAGGAAATCATGTTGTATAAAGCTAGTATTTTAATATAACAATTTATGAAATCTGGAAACTGAAATTTTTTCAATACTTTGAGAAGTATTGAAGTATTAAACTCTTCAAGACTCCATTTCTACATCTTCAAATTAATGTGGTAAAGAATATGATTTTTAAGAACTTTCCAACTTTAATTTCAGTATTTTGGAGATTCCAAAACATCATGCATGACCCTGAATAGTAAATCAGTTATGTTCAGAGGAACATAACAACATGGGTTTCTGTTTTAAGATTTATTCATTTATTTGTAAGGCAGAGTTACAGAGAGAAGGAAGGAAAGAGAGAGAGAGAGAGAGGGAGAGAGAGAGAGAGAGAGAGAGAGAGAGAGATCTTCCATCTGCTGGCTCACTCTACAAATGGCCTCAAAGCCAGGGCTGGGCCAGGCCAAAGCAAGGAGTCAGGAGCTTCATCCAGGTATCCTAAGTGACTTGTAGAGGCCCATGCACTTGGCCTATCTTGAACTACTTTACCACATGCATTAACAGGGAGACGGATCAGAAGTGGAGTAGCCAGGACTCTAACCAGTGCCCATATGGGATGCTGGCTCTGCAGGTAGTGGCTTAAACTTGCTACACCACAGCACTGGCCCCAACAATGTGTTTTAAAAGAAGATTTTTGGGGGCTGGCGCTTTGGCACAGTGGGTTAACACCCTGGCTTGAAGCACCGGCATCCCATATGGGTGCCGTTTCGAGACCCGGCTGCTCCACTTCCCATCCAGCTCTCTGCTATGGCCTGGGAAAGCAGTAAAAGATGGCCCAAGTCCTTGGGCCCCTGAACCCACGTGGGAGACCAGAAAGAAGCTCCTGGCTTCGAATTGGCATAGCTCCGGTCGTTGTGGCCAACTGGGGAGTGAACCATCGGATGGAAGACTTCTCTCTCTCTCTTTCTCTCTCTGCCTCTCCTCTCTCTGTGTAACTCTGACTTCCAAATAAATAAATAAAAAACTTTTTTTAAAAAAAGGAGATTTTTGTAATGCTATAAAATATTCCATAGGTTTGTCAATTCTAAACTCTGAACATATCCAGGAGATTGTAATCGACTATATTTCCTTTCTAGAATACTCTAAAATGTGTCTCAGCTTGTTTAAAAAAAAGCCATTAAACACTACCAAAGGAAGCTGAAAAATCTCCTAGAGTGAAAGCTTTTACATTAGAAATGAGTTCACCATTCTGCAAGGGTCTACTTGTAGTTCTCACTTTAGATGAGAGAGATGTGGGCATTTCTAATAATTATAGTAACTGTATCTATTATGTGCATACTATTATAGCTACTAGGATTGTGTCCATGTACACAGTATGAATAACAACACCAACAAAGAAGAGATTGATTTTTCTTTTGCATGATGAGTCCGGGCTGCTCAGGGCTTCTACAGTGTGATTCAGGGTTACTGAAGCCACAGGCTCCCTCTTTCTTGTACTTCACAGTCTTGAGTGTGTTAGCTTGTCTCCTGATGGCAAGGAGCTGCAGGGATAACAGGGAAGGAGAGCATATCAACTGTTTCCAAGAAACCAAGAACCACCTTAGGGAACACAATGGTTAGATATATGTCATATGGCACACCTGACTACAGAAGTGGCTAGAAAGATCAGATACAATTTCCCCACTTTTGTTGAAGACACCAGAAGGAGAGAAGGTGATTGAACTTAGTCAAGGTCAAGTACCAGGACCAGAATTTACAAATTCAAGGTGTTATAGCCATGGTTGTTTAAGTGCCGTGTTCCAAGGCCCCAGTTATATAGAAGTGTGTATTACCTCATAGTGAATGATTCCTGACTCTGGAAAACCTCAAATAGACCATGGCATGGTATGTGTGTACAATATTATATACTTTAATTACACAAATACTTCTCTTCCTACTAAATTGTTAAGAGACTTGTCAAATTTTCAGGTAAGATAAAGTGATAGCCTAATGTTGGGGTTTTTCAAATGAGGAAACAGGACACGGGAGCATCCATTCTAAGAGTGCGTCACTAGATAGCCTTGCACTCCCACTTTTATTTAGAAGGTACCAACAATTTTATAAGCCAACAGGCACGTAGGCAAGGTTATACACTAAGTTAAGGATTTGGGAAAAGGAATTCGGTCTCGTGGTCTAAGATAGGGACTAGAGCTGAGATATAAATCTTCAGAGACAGGCCCACTTAGATGCTCATGCAAATTTACAAATTCCCGAAAATATCACCAGGTACAAATTAATTTCCATTAGCCACCTGCTGCTCCAGCTATCACATTCTTTTGGGGGCAGGTGTGCCCATCCCCAGCCTGTTTTGGCTGCAGCCATACCCCTAATTGTAGAACAGTGTGCTGTCTGAGAAACGCTCATGCAGCATTCTCTACAGCCTAATATTGCATTATATAATTGTACACAATAATATCAAACATTTTATGAGCTTAGTTCATTTTACATTTCCCTACTTACTAAAAGCATACAGTGATCTCCCAAAAAATAAATTTAAAGTTAAGCTGACATGAGAAAGCAGCTCTATAAAAATTGTTTCCATTATTTTAAATGGTAGACAAATTATTTAAATTACTTACAAATAATGCAGATATTGTTATCAGTAAATACATGATTGGGCATCTAAAAGTGTTAATTTTGTTCCTGTAGATTAGATTTTGAGAACTCTATTAGTTACCACAGATCAGAGAGACCATACTCACCCTCATATCTGAAGGATAGCTCTGCTGGGTACAGTATTCTTGGCTGGCAATTTTTCCCTTCAGTACTGTAAAAATCTCATCCCACACCCTCCTGGCTGTTGATGTTTCTGCTGAGGGGTCTGTAAGTCTAGCACACTGGAGTCAGTTTACGTGTTATCTCTTTCTTTTCTCTTGTAGCTTTGAGAGCTCTCATTTATCTTTAATCATGGGGAATCTAAGTGTCAGGGTGGAGTTGGTTGAATTCACTCTCACTGATGACCTTTGACCTTCCTTTCCCTAGATAGTTGCATCTTCCTCAAGATCACTAAAGTTTTCTGTAACTATCTTAGTATTCGCTAGTCCAATCCAATCCCCAATATCTCGAATGTTTGCTCCTTTCACACCATCTCAAAGTTCTTTAATCTTGATTCCTTGTCTTTTTTTTTTTTTTTTTTGCCTCCCACTGTGCGGTGTACTTTTTTTAAAAAAAAAAAAAACTTTTATTTAATGAATATAAATTTCCAAAGTACGACTTATGGATTACAATGGCTTCCCCCCCCATACCGTCCCTCCCACCCACAACCCTCCCCTTTCCCACTCCCTCTCCCCTTCCATTCACATCAAGATTCATTTTTGATTATCTTAATATACAGAAGATCAGCTTAGTATACATTAAGTAAGCATTTCAACAGTTTGCTCCCACACAGAAACATAAAGTGAAAAATAATAGATGATTTTTTTAAATGATGATGAAATCAGAGCAGACCTATTGTCATGTTTAATCCCAGTGAGAGTCAAGTTGGGAATTGATAATTTCTTTTTTTTTTTTTTTTTACAGAGGATCAGTTTAGTATACATTAAGTAAAGATTTCAACAGTTTGCACCCCCATAGAAACACAAAGTGAATTATATTGTTTGAGTACTCGTTATAGCATTAAATCTCAATGCACAGCACATTAAGGACAGAGATCCTACATGAGGAGTAAGTGCACAGTGACTCCTGTTGTTGACTTTACCAATTGACACTCCTGTCTATGGCATCAGTAATCTCCCTATGCTCCAGTCATGAGTTTCCAAGGCTATGGAATCCCCCTGAGTTCTCCGACTCTTATCTTGTTTAGACAAGGTCATAGTCAAAGTGGAGGTTCTCTCCTCCCTTCAGAGAAAGGTACCTCCTTCTTTGAAGACCTGTTCTTTCCACTGGGATCTCACTCACAGAGATCTTTTGCCAGAGTGTCTTGGCTTTCCATGCCTGAAATAATCTCATGGGCTTTTCAGCCAGATCTGAATGCCTTTAGGGCTGATTCTGAGGCCAGAGTGCTATTTAGGACATCTGCCATTCTATGAGTCTGCTGAGTATCTCACTTCCCATGTTGGATCACTCTCCCCTTTATTTATTCTATCGGTTAGTGTTAGCAGGTATTAGACTTGTTTATGTGCTCCCTTTGACTCTTAGTCCTTTCATTATGATCAATTGTGAACTGAAATTGATCACTTGGAATAGTGAGATGGCATTGGTACATGCCACCTTGATGGGATTGAATTGGAATCCCCTGGTATGTTTCCAACTCTACCATTTGGGGCAAGTCAGCTTGAGCATGTTCCAAATTATACATCTCTTCCCTCTCTTATTCCCACTCTTATGTTTAACAGGGATTACATTTCAGTTAATTTTCAACACTTAAGAATAACTGTGTGATAATTACAGAATTAAACCAGTCATATTAAGTAGAACAGATAAAAAAAAAACTACTAAGAGGGATAATGTATTAAGTTGTTCATTAACAGTCAGGGCTATGCTGATCAAGTCACAGTTTCCCATAGTGTCCATTTCACTTCAACAGGTTTCCCTCTTGGTGTTCAGTCAGTCGTCACCGATCAGGGAGAACATATGGTATTTGTCCCTTTGGGACTGGCTTATTTCACTCAGCATGATGTGTTCCAGATTCCTCCATTTTGTTGCAAATGACTGGATTTCGTTGTTTCTTACTGAGGTATAGTATTCTAAAGAGTACATATCCCATAATTTCTTTATCCAGTCTACCGTTGATGGGCATTTAGGTTGGTTCCAGGTCTTAGCTATTGTGAACTGAGCTGCAATAAACATTAGGGTGCAGACCGCTTTTTTGTTTGCCAATTTAAATTCCTTTGGGTAAATTCCAAGGAGTGGGATGGCTGGGTCGAACGGTAGGGTTATCTTCAGGTTTCTGAGGAATCTCCAGACTGACTTCCATAGTGGCTTGACCAGTTTGCATTCCCACCAACAGTGGGTTAGTGTCCCTTTTTCCCCACATCCTCGCCAGCATCTGTTGTTGGTAGATTTCTGCATGTGAGCCATTCTAACCGGGGTGAGGTGAAACCTCATTGTGGTTTTGATTTGCATTTCCCTGATTGCTAATGACCTTGAACATTTTTTCATGTGCCTGTTGGCCATTTGGATTTCCTCTTTTGAAAAATGTCTATTGAGGTCCTTGGCCCATCTCTTAAGTGGGTTGTTGGTTTTGTTTTTGTGGAGTTTCTTGATCTCTTTGTAGATTCTGGTTATTAACCCTTTATCTGTTGCATAGTTTGCAAATATTTTTTCCCATTCTGTCGGTTGTCTCTTCACTCTCCTGACTGTTTCTTTTGCAGTACAGAAACTTCTCAATTTGATGCAATCCCAATAGTTGATTTTGGCTTTGACTGTCTGTGCCTCCCGGGTCTTTTCCAGAAATTCTTTGCCTGTGCCAATATCTTGAAGGGTTTCTCCAATGTTCTCTAGTAACTTGATGGTGTCAGGTCGTAGATTTAGGTCTTTAATCCATGTCGAGTGGATTTTTGTGTAAGGTGTAAGGTAGGGGTCTTGCTTCATGATTCTGCACGTGGAAATCCAATTTTCCCAGCACCATTTATTGAATAGACTGTCCTTGCTCCAGGAATTAGTTTTAGATCCTTGATCAAATATAAGTTGGCTGTAGATGTTTGGGTTGATTTCTGGTGTTTCAATTCTGTTCCATTGGTCTATCCATCTGTTTCTGTACCAGTACCATGCTGTTTTGATTACAACTGCCCTGTAGTATGTCCTGAAATCTGGTATTGTGATGCCTCCGGCTTTGTTTTTGTTGTACAAGATTGCTTTAGCTATTCGAGGTCTCTTGTGTCTCCATATAAATTTCAGCACCATTTTTTCCAGATCTGAGAAGAAGGTCTTCGGTATCTTGATTGGTATTGCATTGAATCTATAAATTGCTTTTGGGAGAATGGACATTTTGATGATATTGATTCTTCCAATCCATGAGCATGGAAGATTTTTCCATTTCTTGGTATCCTCTTCTATTTCTTTCTTTAAGGTTTTGTAATTTTCATCGTAGAGATCTTTAATGTCCTTGGTTAAGTTTATTCCAAGGTATTTGATTGTTTTTGTAGCTATTGTGAATGGGATTGATCTTAGAAGTTCTTCCTCAGCCATGGCATTGTCTGTGTATACAAAGGCTGTTGATTTTTGTGCATTGATTTTATACCCTGCTACTTTGCCAAACTCTTCTATGAGTTCCAATAGTCTCTTAGTAGAGTTCTTTGGGTCCCCTAAATAAAGAATCATGTCATCTGCAAAGAGGGATAGTTTGAGTTCTTCCTTCCCAATTTGTATCCCTTTAATTTCTTTTTCTTGCCTAATAGCTCTGGCTAGAACCTCCAGAACTATATTGAATAGCAGTGGTGAGAGTGGACATCCCTGTCTGGTACCAGATCTCAGTGGAAATGCTTCCAACTTTTCCCCATTCAATAGGATGTTGGCTGTGGGTTTTTCATAGATTGCTTTGATTGTATTGAGGAATGTTCCTTCCAAACCCAGTTTGCTTAGAGTTTTCATCATGAACGGGTGTTGTATTTTATCAAATGCTTTCTCGGCACCTATTGAGATAATCACATGGTTTTTCTTCTGCAGTCTATTAATGTGGTGTATCACATTGATTGTCTTGCGCACATTAAACCATCCCTGCATACCAGGGATAAATCCCACTTGGTCTGGGTGGATGATCTTTCTGATGTGTTGTTGCATTCTATTGGCGAGAATTTTATTGAGGATTTTTGCATCTATGTTCATCAGGGATATTGGTCTGTAATTCTCTTTCAGTACTGCATCTTTTTCCGGCTTAGGAATTAAGGTGATGCTGGCTTCATAGAAAGAATTTGGGAGGATTCCCTCTTCTTCAATTGTTCTGAATAGTTTGAGAAGAATTGGAGTCAGTTCTTCTTTAAATGTCTGGTAGAATTCAGCAGTGAATCCATCTGGTCCTGGGCTTTTCTTTGTTGGGAGGGCCTTTATTACTGTTTCAATTTCTGTCTCAGTTATGGGTCTGTTTAGGTTTTCGATGTCTTCCTGGTTCAATTTAGGCAGGTTGCATGTGTCCAGGAATCTATCCATTTCTGATAGATTTCCCTGTTTGCTGGCATACAAGTCCTTGTAGTAATTTCTGATGATTCATTTTATTTCTGTGGTGTCTGTTGTTACGTTTCCTTTTTCATCTCTGATTTTATTGATTTGGGTCTTTTCTCTTCTTTTTTTAGTTAGTTGGGCCAATGGGGTGTCAATTTTGTTTATTTTTTCAAAAAACCAGCTCCTCGTTTGGCTGATTTTTTGGAATGTTTTTTTGGATTCAATCCTGTTGATTTCTTCTCTGATTTTAATTATTTCTCTTCTCCTACTAGATTTGGGTCTGGTTTGCTGTAGGTTTTCTAGATCCTTGAGGTGAATTGAAAGCTCATCTATTTGGTGCCTTTCCAATTTCTTGATGTAGGCACCTATTGATATAAACTTTCCTCTTAACACTGCTTTTGCTGTGTCCCATAAGTTTTGGTATGTTGTGCTGTTATCCTCATTTACTTCCAGAAAGTTTTTGATTTCTCTTTTGATTTCTTCTATGACCCATTGTTCATTCAGGAGCATGTTGTTCAATCTCCATGTGTTTGCGTATGCTCTAGGGATTCCTGAGTTGCTAATTTCCAACTTCATTCCTTTATGGTCTGAGAAGCTGCATGGTATGATTCTAATTCTTTTGAATTTGCTGAGACTTGCTTTATGGCCTAGTATGTGGTCAATCCTAGAGAAGATTCCATGTACTGCTGAGAAGAATGTAAAATCTTTAGCTGTAGGATTGAAAGTTCTGTATATATCTGTTAGATCCATTTGGGCTATAGTGTCGTTTAAATCTACTGTATCCTTGTTGATCTTCTGTCCTATTGATCTGTCTATTTCTGAGAGTGGAGTATTGAAGTCCCCCAGTACTATTGTATTGGGGTCTAAGTCTCCCTTTAAGTCCGTTAATAAATCTTTTAGATAAACTGGTGCCCTGTAGTTAGGTGCATATACATTGATAATCGTAGTATCTTCCTGTTGAATTGATCCCTTAATCATTATATAGTGTCCCTCTTTGTCTCTCTTAACAGTTTTTGTGGTAAAGTTTATGTTGTCCGATATTAAGATGGCTACACCCGCTCTTTTTTCATTTCTGTTGGCATGGTATATCTTTTTCCAGCCTTTCACTTTCAGTCTGTATGGATCTTTGTTGGAAAGATGTGTTTCTTGTAAGCAGCAAATAGATGGGTTTTGTTCCTAAACCCAATCAGCCAATCGGTGTCTTTTAACTGGACAGTTCAGGACATTCACGTTCAATGTGACTAATGAAAAGTGGTAACTTTGCCCTGCCATTTGCCAAAGATAAGTTCTAATATATGCTTTGAATTCCCTGTGATCTTTTGCTGTGAGGTTTCCTTCCTTGGTTTCCTTCCTTTACCTTCTTTCATATTGATGACCGTGTTTCTGTGTTTCTGTGTGTAACACATCTTTAAGCATCTTTTGCAGGGCTGGACGAGTGGCAACAAATTCTTTCAATTTCTGTTTGCTATGGAAAGTCTTTATTTCACCTTCATTCACAAATGATAGCTTTGCAGGATATAATATTCTGGGCTGGCAGTTTTTCTATCTTAGTACCTGGGCTATATCTCGCCATTCCCTCCTAGCTTGTAGGGTTTCTGATGAGAAGTCAGCTGTGAGTCTGATTGGAGATCCTCTGAGAGTAATCTGACGTTTCTCTCTTGCACATTTTAGGATCTTTTCTTTATGTTTCACTGTGGAGAGTTTAATTACAATGTGTCATGGTGAGGATCTCTTTTGGTCGTGTTTATTAGGGGTTCTGTGAGCTTCCTGTACTAGGATTTCTCTGTCCTTCTCCAAACCTGGGAAATTTTCTGCTAATATCTCACTAAAAAGGCCTTCTAATCCTTTCTCCCTCTCCATGCCTTCAGGAACTCCTAGAACCCGAATGTTGGGTTTTTTAATAGTATCCTGAAGATTCCCGACAATATTTTTTAAATTTCTAATTTCCTCTTCTTTTCTTTGGTCTGACTGTATCCTTTCCTGTTCTCTGTCTTCTAAGTCCGATATTCTCTCTTCTGCTTCACCCATTCTGTTTGTAAGGCTCTCTATTGTGTTTTTCATTTGATCTATTGAATTCTTCACTTCAGTCACTATCCCAGTTTCCTGTTGTACTAGTTGTTTCGTTTCATTTTGATTCCTCCTTAATATTTCATTTTCACGAGAGAGATTTTCTATCTTGTCCATTAAGGATTTCTGTAGTTCAAGAATTTGTTTTTGAGAACTTCTTAATGTTCTTATCAATTTTTTGAGATCTGCTTCTTGCATTTCTTCTATGTCATCATCTTCATAATCTTTTTTTTTATCTTTTATTTAATGAATATAAATTTCCAAAGTACGACTCATGTGTTACAATGGCTTCCCCCCCCATACCGTCCCTCCCACCCACAACCCTCCCCTTTCCCACTCCCTCTCCCCTTCCATTCACATCAAGATTCATTTTTGATTATCTTAATATACAGAAGATCAGCTTAGTATACCTTAAGTAAGTATTTCAACAGTTTGCTCCCACACAGAAACATAAAGTGAAAAATAATAGATGATTTTTTTAAATGATGATGAAATCAGATCAGACCTATTGTCATGTTTAATCCCAGTGAGAGTCAAGTTGGGAATTGATAATTTCTTTTTTTTTTTTTTTTACAGAAGATCAGTTTAGTGTACATTAAGTAAAGATTTCAATCGTTTGCACCCCCATAGAAACACAAAGTGAAATATACTTGGGGTGTCTTTTTCATTTGAGGGCGTCATGTTGACTTCCTTGTTTTTATTACCTCGGTTTTTGCGTTTGTTATTTGGCATATTGGAGATATTTGGTTTCTTCACTGTGGTGCTTTTTCTTGTTATACTATGACTCTAGATTAAGTCGACTATCTGTTTTTGATGGAGCCTTAGGGCTTGAGATGGGTGTGGCCTGAGAGCTCTGTTTGGTGTGCCAAAGGTGACACTCCCAGGTTAGGCGTGGTAAATCTGTCTCTCTTTCTTTTTTTTTGATTCAAAAGGGAAGTAATTCTGCACAGATGAGCGAAGTTGGAGGTAGTTAGCAGGCAAATGATATACCCACAGGAGCCAGAGATCAGAAGCTCTTTCCCAAGGACCACACAGGGAATCTGTTCTGCCCTCAGAGTGGGCTCAAATTCTCCTTCAGTCTCCCACTGGGTTGCCAAAGTTACGGAATTGTAGCGTCTCTGGAGAGTGCTCACGTGAATTCCGTGGGTTCTCTCCCCCACCGTCTCTTTTTTCACAGTCTCAGTTCAGTAGCACCACAAATTTACTAGGTCCTAATCTCCTGTTAATTCGCCCCGCCCAGAGTCAGGTTTTTCTGCTAGGCTCAGGGCCGGTGCAGACCTGAGGTCGCTCTGCTTATGACGTATGTCCAAGATGGCGCCTGCTCTTTGTCTTGCTCACCCTTGAGAGGTGAGCGGAGAGAGAGAAACCCGTGTCCATACCAGTCACCTTTTTTTTTTCTCTCTCTCTCTCTCTTCCAGTTAGCCTGGTGAACTTCCACCCCCCCCCCGGGGGGTCGTTCCCTCTAGTCTCCTCACTCCGCTTGCCTGCCGGTGTCTCGGGCTATTGAGGTTCGGCTCACCTCGCGTTCCAGCGCTGGTGTGTTGAGTCTGCCGCTGGTGTCCCGAACTGTGGGCTCCCACGCTCTCCACGCAGGTCCGCTGTGAATCACGCGTTCCAGAAGAGTTTCTTCTGCTGTTTCCTCCCCTACTCTTCCTTGAACCTGCAGTATCTCCACTTTTATTAAACTATCTCTCCCCGGACTATCAGTGTGCTCCCTTCCTATTCCGCCATCTTGCCTCCTCGGTGTACTTTTTTTTTTTTTGGAGAAGTAGAGAGACAGAATCAGAGACAGAGAGACAGATAGACACACATCTGCAGACAGAGCTTCCATCTGCTGGTTTACTTCCTAATGGCCTGCAATGTCCAAGACTGAGCTGAGCTGAAATCAGGATCAGGACACTTATCCTGATTCCCCACATGGGTGGCAAGGGCTGAACTATGTGAGACATTACTGCTGCCTCCCTGGGTGTGCATTAGTAGGAAGCTGGAAGTAGGAGCTGGAGATGACAGTGAACCCAAGCACTCTGGTATGGGATGGACCACCCAACCAGCAGCTTAGCAGTTTATATGAAAGCTCAATCCCAAATATGTGTTTTCAAATAGGCTCACTAATTGCTTCTTCTGTCTGATCTATTCTACCATTGATGCCTTCTATAGAATTACTAATTTCACTTTGTGTACTTTTCAATTGAACGATTTCCCTTTGCATTATTTAATCATGTCCATTTGTCTGCTCAAAGTCAGTGTCTTATTTCCTTTCTCAGAGCTGATGTCACTCACTGAGCTAAGGCATGTCTGACCTCAGCATACCTGCATCCCCTGGGGAAGCTCCAGCTCAGAACACTGTAGCCCCAGAATCTCTGACAGGTAGCTCCTTGCAGGTTCATACCCTTTCTTTCTCACCTGCGGGAAACATGTTGCTAACACAGCCCTCTATTTTCTGTTCCTGGGGGGGGGTCTTTCTTCAATGAGGGTGTCCAGTGTGGCACCCCAGTGAGGGTGAGTTGATGAAGGATACTGTCTTCCAAATTACAGCAAAGAGCCTAGGAGTTGACATGTTCTTGGGCAAAATGTTCCAAGTGCATGGCAGATGGATCTGCTTTGTGAGAACAAACAGATTCTGGATTTGTGTGCAAAAGCATAAGAGAAATTGATGCTCCCCTAAGCTGCTGTATCTCAGGTGTGAGGAAACAAAACAGGGGAGGACAGGGAGGGAACAGGGAGGCTTGAGTGTTATTGTGACTGTCACAGCAGTGCAGGGCGTCAGGTATGGTATTGTGGTCAGGGTAGCAATTCTACCTAACTCCAGATGCGACTTCTCTGTGTCCTGCTCTTCTCCTGGCATCCTCAGCCTTCACTTCAGGTCCAGCTCTTCCTCCTCAGTGCCCAACTGTCTGCACGATTCCCACTGCACACACCTCAGAGTAGTGTCTGTCCTGCTCAGCACCTTCCTATTGGATGGAGCCTGTAGACTGGGCACCCTCTCACCACTCATGCTGACCTGCGTCCTGCCTTCAAGGTGATCATGGGAATTCTCTCCATTAGCTGCAGCCCCAATAGGCTTGTTTCTCATTGCACAAGTTCCCTGACCTTGTGGCACCACTTCTGTGGGAACAATCAGCACAGCCATTTCCTCTGTGGAAATGACATATGGGCATATCATCTCTGATCATAAATGATGTGCCAAACTCCACTCCACCCGAGCTCTTGGTCTGCTCTTCAGGAGTGTCTGTCCCCCAGGACAAGCATTAAGGTTGGAGAGAGGATCCAGGGAATGTCCATCCAAATAGCTAGGGTGGTTGCTTTGGGTCCCTGCATGCCCAAGCCTAGAGAATTGTGCCTCTGTGCTCTTCATCAGAAAAATGGTGAAAGAGCCCTGATGGGCAGTGTGTTCTCCCTCTCCCCCATGTTCTGAGAACTCTTGCACAGAACATAAGGGTGGAAGGAACTCCTTGTCATGTAGACCCCAGTGAGGCAGTCAGCAAACACACATCACATGGAACATGGGAGGACTCTATTGTTTAAATATTTTCTTTACATTTTTCACCATTCCAGGGAGACAGAGAAGCATGCATTGTTCCAAGGCTGACTTCACCCTGGGGTTGCTCACGTCAGCATCCACACTCACTGGCACAGAGCCACATCATTTCTGGGTATTCCCAGATGTCTGCTGAATAAATAACTGAGGATATTGTTGGAGGTCTGCTGACATTTTAAGGGTTGGTTTGACCCCTTCTGGGTCTCAGTCACTGGGGACTCACTGGGATATGCCTCCAATTGTCTTTTATGCATGACCACTCAACACCACCCATGCCCACACAAGTCAGCACAACTATAGAAGCCTGAAAGACATGAGGAAATGCATATAATCATGTGGACCTGAGAGCTGCATGCTAATTGTCACCTCCTTACCACGCACAGAGATGCACTCACATGCACATGCTCTTGCTAACAGCACTGCTCATAAGATACTGCTTTTGGGTGTCTTCTGATTTTTTTTTCCAGTCCCAGGAATTTATTCAAAGGAAATGAAATCAGCATATGAAAGTGTTACCTGTACTCCCATGTCTATAGCAGTTCAATTCACAATAGCTAAAATATGTGATCAACTCAGATGTCCATCAACTGATGACTGGATAAAGAAATTGAGACAAATATCATGTTTTCCCTGACTTGTGCTAACTATATAAAGAGTAAAAAAAATATGTGATTTATGTTGGTGAAATTGACATTCTGAAATTGTATTATTATTTTAGCCCTTGTCCATATTCCTGAGGAACAGTGGTTTTTCTACTGATTGCTGAATCCCTTATTTGTGGATTAAAGCTGTGATTATAAAGTAAAATAAAGTATGTCATTGCAATAATCAAAAGAAAAGGAAGGAGGAGGGAGTGTGGAAGTGAGGGAAGTTGGGAAGTATCATTTTGTTCCTAATGCTGTATTTATGAAATACATGAAACTTGTTACATTTATATAAATAAAAAAGCAATACTCCAATGCTTTATCTTTAGTTTTAAGAGATTATCTGCATTTTTTCTGTTATAAACTTAAAAGTTATCCACCCATTTATTTAGATTTGCTTATTATTTGGCAATCAAAGCATTAAACAATGACAATTTTCAACCTCAATCCTTAATATTATATTCATGATATTTGCGACTGTTCAGTTTTCTCATGAAGAAAAAGAAATCCAGGCATAAACCTTCACATCATCCACCTACTCGTCCTACAGCATAATTTTTACTGCTACACGGGCAATTTCTACAAGTGAGCAGAGAGAGGGCAGCAACAGTGACTGAAAGGGCCAGTTCTGTGAGTTAAGAGTTATGGTCCTTGATCCACTGTTCAATCCATTTCAAGATCTGACTTATATTCTCCTCTAGTTCTTCTGGTTTATTGCTGGGCAACTGATGCACAATCTCTTCCTTGTATGACTCCATTGCTTCTTCATAAAGAACTTGAAAAATTTCACACTGAATATTGTCATTTAGTTTCTTCTCACTATAACCCCTTGTTTCCAGTCTTTTGTACAACACACTGGTATCTGTTCTCAGCACAAAAACTATATGAAACCAACGTTCAGGGAAGAAATCACAGCCATGGTAATCAACAATAACTCCACCATCTCTCATTTGGTTATCTAACTCATCTATTACTCTATCTTCATCTAAAATGGGACAGTTATACTCTTCATCAAAGCCATCATATAATTCACCTTCTCGAGCTAAATCACCCACATTAACGTATTTCAGTCCTGATCTTGATGCAAGTTCTTTGCCTAGTGTGGTTTTCCCAACCCCTGGAGTACCGGTGAGCAGAATGTTCGGCAGCAGCATAGTCGTCCCGGCAGATGCTCCGAGCGCCTCTGGTGTCTTCTGATTTGCAATGTCTATGTTGTCATTTCTCTCATTCTGTCTTCTACACAAATCTAAATCCAGAATCTCTATTCTGTTGCCTTGACACCTTTTTGACTCGTGTTTCAAAAGCTAAATGTGGAGTACTTATCAATTTTTCTTGAATAACTGAGTAAACAATTGAAAAATCATATCATAATTATTACCTCATGCTGGAAGGCAACTGCTTGTCCCCTTTGTCAAATCCCTATGTATTTCAAGAGTGGCAGAGGCAGGGCCTTGCCTGTCTTACTCCATGCTTCTGTCAAGAACACAGTTAAAGAGAATGCAGTACAGACATTTCAGATGAAAGTTATGTGATGCCATGAATTCAGAGCCAACAGATGTCTATAAGGTGTAAAAGAGGTAGGTCAAGGGCACTGAGGACCAGCATGCATCAGGACAGGGCAGGAACCACATCATTGCCAGCTCTGCCCCTCCCCTTCATAACTGAACACCAAGAGAGGAAGATTGGGACAATCACAGTTCTAGATACAGCTTCACCTCTGCCTGCACTCGTCTGCCAGTCCCAGTCCTAGAAAAAAACAAACTCATACTCTCACCTCTAAGATGTATCACTTGCTCCCTGCTGCCTGTGTCCAGTACCCATGCTACTGGGTTTCCTCTTAAACCCATCATCTCAGTGGTGCCCAGGATGTCTGCCTCTCTGATGTCTGGCCTACACACATTTGCAAAGACCTGGGGCACTATTTTATTTGAACCTGACACAGTGCCAAGGCCAGGAGTAGGTACCCATTGTGTTCTGTATTTCAGGTTCATAAAAGAAATTGCAGGACTTGCCCGAGGTTTCCCAGAGCTGGGACTGGAACTGAGAGCGCTGGTATGTAAACCCATGCTCTTATCCATGTGTATGCAGAGTGTCTCTGCAAGAGTGTGAACAAATGACTGCCCCACCTTCTCCCCATTATCAAACAATGGCGGCCTTCTTTAGGTACATTGGTTTGGCAATGGCACAAAAAGATGCTGTGTAACCCGGTTCTGTGAAGTTGTTTTACTGCTCAGACCACACAGGTTTCTTTGGAGTAACAATCTTGAGGACAGAGCAGGGTGTCAGAGGTCAACAGACCTGTCTGTGTCTTGCTTTCTTCCTCTGAGTCCCAGAACATGATGGCTAGGGCAACATAGCAGTAGTCGTGAGTCACAATGGTTCTCAGAACCTTGGAAACACACTCACGGGAATGACCCAAACACCTCTGCGCCAGCCTCTACTGTGATATCACACAGATCAGACCTGGATAGAGTTAGGGGAAAGGGCATGAGAGGGAGCAGACATGGGCTATCCTGTGCACCACCTGCACATGTATTCACTGTAGAGCAATCTCAGTTATCTTGGTCTCAGAGGCTCTGCCTGGCTCACGCCCAGTGCTCCATTATCCTTCTGTGTGAGTGGTGAACGGCACCTGTGACGCTCCCTTGGGGCCACTGGACAGAGACCAACAATTGCGACCTCTAGTTGCAATCAGGAAGTTAGGCCCAGGTAGAGTCTGCACTCACTTCCTCAATCCCTGGGCACAGCCTAGGTCAGATATAACAGTGCACATTCAAGTGCATGACATATTGAATTGCAGACACTGTGGCTAAGGGCTATCATCCTCCTCACGCTGGGTTACCTTCCCAGTGTCTGCTTTACAGCATCTGCACTCTCAGCATTCAAAAGTGTCCTATGTGGGTGTTGTCTAGAAGGGGAACATGCATGGAGTATTATGGGCTATCAGAGGGCTTCTGGTCTGGACAGAACCATGTATTTAATGTAGTACTGTTCTGAGGAAGTAAAGGACTACTATGGGGTGATATGGCCATCCCCACACTGGCTGCCTCAGTCTGTCTCAGGTTACACCTGAAGAGATTGAGGAGTATATCACTGCGCAGGACCCAGATCACACAGCTTGTCTTGATTGTGAGAAGGCTGAGTCTTGCAGGTGTCCTTCTGCCAACTTGACACCTGGGGTCAGTGTAACACCAACCAAAAGAGGAAGAGGAGGTCAGTGTATTTTATATTAATAAAAAGAAGGAGCAAATTGTCTTTCCCTCCCCAAAGGATTGTCTTCCTCACAAAACCAAGGCAGTGACCTAGGAAATAAGCCTGGGAAGGTTGGTTGATATAGGTTAACTACAGAAAAAAACATATATATGCTTCCAATAACTATGTATCATAGTGGACACAAAATACCCCATTGTTGTTGGTCACACACCTTATAAAATCTCTTCACATGATTAACAATAATAATGGTGAAAACACATGAAATTTTATTAGCTGTTTCTTTGGATACTGGAACAATATTTAAAATGTCATTTTTCTAGAAAAGGCAGCCTGATTTTTGTTTAAAGATTTATATATTTATTTGAGAGTCAGAGTGACACAGAAAGAAGGAGACACAGAGATCTTCCATCTGCTGGTTTGCTCCCCAAGATGACCTCAAGGGCCAGGACTGAACCACACAAAGTTAGGAGCCAGGAGCTTCATCCGTGTCTATAACATGTGTGTCGGATGCACAAACAATTGGGTTGTCTTCCACTGTTTTTTCCCAGGCAATTGTCAGGGAGATGGATAGGAAGTGGAGCAGCCAGAATGCAAACCAGCACCAACATGGGATGCCAGCATTGCAGGTGGTAGCTTTACCCACCACACCACAACACTGGGCCTAGGCAGACTAATTTTTGAAGTGCTGTTGGTGCTTCTCTCCATTGAGCTACAAATTCAATGCAATGCCATCATGAACCGCATGTAGTACTAATGCTTTTTTCGCACATTTTCCATAAAATATTTGGTGTTAATTGTGTGTGCCAAATAATGAAAATAATGGTGGGGTGACCAAAGCTTGCCTTATGTCCCTGAAGGAAAACAAACATCCAGGAATCCTATTTCTTGATTGAGTCTACAATATAATAATATGCTATTTCATTCATGTGAATTTGTTTAATTTGTATATTGGCCATGTCTTGTAAATATTGGTAAATGGAAAATAGTGTAGACTTGGAAATGAATTTTCTTGTTGGGATCTTGTTGTTTTCCATCAGTGTATATTATTCCCATTATTTTCTCCTCAAGGTTCTATGCTCAACTCATGTGGAACTCAGTTATTTTACTTAATCTATGGACTATTTCCTGAAATTGTTTGGACTGATATTATCTTCTTTATAAATTCATCAGTTTTTCAAACTACTATGATATTGGTTAGTGACAATCCACATCAATGAGGTATACGGTGTGTATTTCATGATCTGTTAGTACTAGTGTTCACTGAAATCTGCGTAGAACCCCAAATCAGTTTCAAACTTTTGGTGCCCAAGATTTCACATGGTTTTTCAGTATTTGGCATTAGTAAGAAAGTTAGAAGAGCACAAAACCCATTGCAAAGATAAGTCCCCGTGAGACATATCCTCTTCTGGCAACTCTGGCTCCTTCCATGGAGGCAGAAATTGGTCGGCACCCAGCATCTAAGAGGACTGGCCACAGTCTGGAAAGTGTGCAGGCTGCCATGGGCCTGGCCCTGCAGTTCCAGAAGGTCTCTGCTCTTTGTGGCTTCTGTAAAGTCACTTCCATTCTGCGTGTGGATTCGCTCATGGAAATTCAGGGGAAGACATTTGACAACGCGGGAGGGAAGAACAGTGCTGAAGGTCAGTGAGCTCTCTTCTGAGATGTTCTCCAGCTGACCTCTAAACTGTGGTCTCAGTGTAACCTCGGGTCGCTCTCACTTTCTATCGACACAACTTCATTCAGAAGGTGGCGCCACAGAACCTGCAGTTCACTCTCTCAAGATCAATTTCACACTTCCTTTTTGGAATAGAAACTAAAGTGTCTGGTCTTTATCCAGCACATTGCCATCCATTCATACTCTTCCCACTGATTCTGTGCTTGAATTACTTAAAATCTTAAACTACTTGAAATCTTGGGAAGCTGAGGGTCATTGTTATTTTCCATCCAGAGAAAAATAGACCTGAGACATATGGGAAACATTTCGCCAAAACTGTGCTTGTTTTCTTTTTCCTTTTTTAAGGAAACAAGATGTTGCAAGTTTTACCAAAAAAAAAAAAAAAAAAAAAAGATTACATGATTTTTTTTTTATTCTTGCAGGCGGGAGGCTGCCTAACTGCCCCACCCAGTAGCAGCCTCAAAACAGGCAACCAACCCGGCGACCTCAGGGACGGCAGCCGCTCACTTCCCTGCCACACTGCACGGCCCACGCAGGTCTGGACTGGGAGACTACAAGATTTATTTTTCACCAGTCTGTTGTGGAATCCTTTTAATGATATCAGAATTACCTGAATCAATAATAGCCAGTGTGCATGTTCTTGTGTTTTCCACACACTGTGCCCAATTTACTATTATTGCTACTGTAGTGATGGACACGAGATTTAGCCAACATGACATAATACTCTATTTTGGATTTCCTCAAAGCTGGGAAGTTGTTGACAAGGTGACAAGTTTTGCTTTTTCTTGTCTGATCAACAACAAAGTCTGCTTGTATTCCAGTACATGCATTCCAATTTTCATTACAAATTGAAGCCTAGAGCTGTTCAACTCCAGCAGCTTTTTTTCTTCTTTGCAGCCACAATATTCCCACCTTTGGTATGGGACAGCCAAACTTTGCAACTATGATCAGCTGCAAAGATGGCCAGGAATGAAGAAAAAGAAGCCCAAGGTGTATTCCTAAATCAGACAATGTGAACGTGATGAACGATGCCTTGTGCCATAGTCAAAACCAGCTGGAAAAATGAATGTCATTGTCAGCCTTCTTTGTTACATACCTACTTGTACATGGTCCCTCTGCCAAGGCTCAGTTATTTTGCGGCTCCTTATTTTTTTTAAAGATTTATTTATTTATTTGAAAGGCAGAGTTATACAGAGAGAAGGAAAGGCAGAGAGGGAGATGTCTTCCATCCATTGGTTCACTCCCCAACTGGCCTCAATGATCGGAGCTGCGCTGATCTGAAGCCAGGAGCCAGGAGCTTCCTCTGGGTCTCCCACGCGGGTGCAGGGGCCCAAGGTCTTGGGCCATCTTCTACTGCTTTCCCAGGCCACAGCAGAGAGCTGGATCGGAAGTGGAGCAGCCGGGACCTGAACCGGTGCCCGTATGAGATGCTGGCACTGCATGCGGCAGCTTTACACGCTATGCCACAGCGCCGACCCCTGGGGCCCCTTATTTTACGTGAGGGGGTTGGGCTGTGGGGAGACCTAAATGTATAAGTCCATGGGCAGCTCTGCTCAGTATTCACATTGAAGAAGCCTTCACAAGGTAGAGGATTCTAAAATAGTGTCTCTTTCGATGTTGGCAGTCTCAGAAGTTAGTATCCCTCAAGAAAGAGAAAGCTCCTCTCCTGTGAATGGAAAATGGGATGTGGCTCTTGATACTTTCCCAGGATACATTCCTAGGCCAGCTTTCTCTCTCCTGGTGTGATTCAATACATGTCTCCCCAGAGCTGGGTATGGTAATGTGCTGTAAATGCTTGTGATATACTCTATGCCAGCCTCACACTGGCCCCAGTTGTTCTTCCTGCCTCTTTTTTACAGTGGTAATGAACAGAGAGCAGATTTTGATGAACACTTTTAGACAGAGGTTTGGATGCCACTCTGTGGATTATCTGTGTAGAATGAGACCACTGATTTTGCCAGTATTTGTTGAAATGGTGCAACACACATGACAGCCAATATACTCAATCTTTCTGGAATGACTTTTCAGATCATAAATAAAATAAGCATCATGTGGAAAGCTGGAAAGCCTACAGATATTGGGGTGAGGATAGTGAATTTAAATTCACTGCATATGCAACTTCATAGACAAAAACACATGATGACCACTGTAGAACACCTGCCTTTAGGCTATTCTATGATAGTTTCTGGTTTTTGGACCCTCGACATTGATGTATATCATTTTTTTTCTTTTTTCTTTTTTTTTCTTTCTTTTTTTTTTTTTTTTTTTTTTGACAGGCAGAGTGGACAGTGAGAGAGAGAGAGACAGAGAGAAAGGTCTTCCTTTGCCGTTTTGCCGTTGGTTCACCCTCCAATGGCCGCCGTGGCCGGCGCACTGTGGCCGGCGTACCGCGCTGATCCGAAGGCAGGAGCCAGGTACTTCTCCTGGTCTCCCATGGGGTGCAGGGCCCAAGCACTTGGGCCATCCTCCACTGCACTCCCTGGCCACAGCAGAGAGCTGGCCTGGAAGAGGGGCAACCGGGACAGAATCCGGCGCCCCGACCGGGACTAGAACCCGGTGTGCCGGCGCCGCAAGGCGGAGGATTAACCTAGTGAGCCATGGTGCCGGCCATGTGTATCATTTTAATTGATACTTCCCCACCCATGAATCTGAAAGTGTCTTTGGTGACAATTTTTTATTATATACCTATGTGATGGACCGATTATCCTTTGTGATTTGAGGGCCTCTACCTTTCACCTGGAATGTCACCTCTAGGCTTCCTGGTACCTAATTTTGATTCAAGTGTGTAAGGGTGACAAAAATGAGAACAAGATCCACAGAGAAAATGCAGAAGCATGTGTCCCTTTTACACTCCTTGCCTGCTGTGTGCATCCTGTATCTCACCAGGGACACATAGTTTTTAAAAAGCACCTTTTTCTCTGAGAAATGCTGTAGTGGTGGTGGTGGTGGGCATGATGATTGTGGTGTAGATGGTGCTACAGGGAATCAGCCATGGCTGTTACTCATAAGAAGCTGACTGCAACCAAGCACTGTGCAAAGTTCTTGTCCTTGATTTCTCATCTAATATTAGAACAGCCTCAGGAGTTAGAGCCTCCTCTCTTTTTTAAAATTATTTTATTTTGTTTCAGGAATAGAACTTCATACATTTAATATATACAGATTTGAGAACATGAAGATTTCCCTCCCAACTCCCTCCCACCCATACTCCTGCCCTTCTTTCTCCTCCCTCTTCCTTTCCCATTCCTATTTTTCAAATAATTTTATACTCATAAAATTAATCCTACACTAAGCAGAGAGTTCACTGATTAGTATGAAGAAAAAAAGAAAAAGAAAAAAAAACTTCCTTGACAGTCAAGGAACAGGCTGTTCAAAATCAAGGCATCACAAAGTGTCAGTTTTGCTTCTATAGATTACATTTTAGGTACTCTATTAGTTACAACAGGTCAAAGAGACCATATGGTATTTGTCACAAAACTGGCTTATTTCACTAAGTGCAATGGTTTCCAGTTGCATCTATTTTATTGAAAATGAAAAGATTTCATTTTTTTTACTGTTGTGTGGTATTCCATAGTGTATATATACCACAATTTCTTTATCCAGTCCTCAGTTGATGGACATCTGGGCTGATTCCATATCTTAGCTATTGTAAGTTGAACTGAGATGAACATGGTGGTACAGATCACTCTATCATATGTTGATTTAATTTCAGTTTCCAATCTATTTTGAGTGGATTTCTGTGTAAGGTGTAAGGTAGGGATCTTGTTTCATTCTTCTGCATGTGGAGATCCAGTTTTCCCAGCACCACTTGTTGAAGAGACTGTCTTGGCTCCAGGGGTTGATTTTTGCTCCTTTGTCATAGATAAGTTAGCTGTAGATGTGTGGATTAATTTCTGGGGTTTCTATTCTGTTCCATTTGTCTATAGGTCTGTTTTTGTGCCAGTACGAGGCTGTTTGGATTACAACTGCCCTGTAGTATGTCTTGAGGTCTGGTATTGTGATGCCTCCAGCTTTGCTTTTATTGTTTAAGATTGTTTTATGGGGGCCAGCACTGTGGTGTAGCTGGTAAAGCAGCCATCCGCAGTGCCGGCATCCCATATGGGCGCCAGTTCAAATCCTGGCTGCTCCACTTCTGTTCCAGCTCTCTGCTATGGCCTGGGAAAGCAGTAGAAGATGGCCCAAGTCCTTGAGCCCCTGCACTCGCGTGAGAGACCCAGAAGAAGCTCCTGGCTCCTGGATTTGGATGGGCGCAGTTCCGGCTGTTGCAGCCAATTGGGGAGTGAATCAGCAGATGGAAGATGCCTCTCTCTCTCTCTCTCTCTCTCTCTCTCTCTCTCCCCCTTTCCTCCTCTCTCTCTCTCTGTGTGTAACTCTGACTTTCAAGTAAAAATAAATAAATATTTTTTAAAAAAATCTTGTGTTAAAAAAAAGATTGTTTTAGCTATTCAGGGTCTCTTGTGTTTCCATGTGAATTTTAGTAGCATTTTTCTATATCTGAGAAGAATGTTCTTGGCATTTTGATTGCGATCACATGGAATCTATAAACTGCTTTTCATAGTATGAACATTTTGAAAATGTTGATTCTTCCAATCCAGGAACGTGAAAAATTTTTCCACATTTTTATGTCTTCTTCTATTTCTTTCTTTAATGTTTTGTAAATTTCATCACAAAGACCTTTGACATCCTTGGTTAAGTTTATTCCAAGGTATCTAAATTTTTGTAGCTATTGTGAATGGGATTGATCTTAGAAGGTCTTTCTCAGCTATGGCAATGTCTGCATATACAAAGGTTATTGGGTTTTGTGCATTGATTTTATATCCTGACACTTTACCAAACTTTTCTATGAGTTCCAATAGTCTCTTCATGGAGTCTTCTAGGTTCCCTATATACAGAATCATGTCATTAGCAAATAGGGATAGTTTGGCTTCTTCCTTTCCTATTTGTATCCCTTTGATTTCTTTGTTTTGCCTAATGGCTCTGGCTAAAACTTCCAGGACGACATTAAATAGCAATGTTGAGAGTGGGCATCCTTGTCTGGTTCCAGATCTTAATGGGAATGCCTCCAATTTTTCCCCATTCAGTATGATGCTGGCTGTGGGTTTGTTATAAATTGCTTTGATTATGTTGAGGAATGTTCCTTCTATACCAAGTTTGCTTAAGGTTTTCTTCATAAAAGGTTGTTGAATTTTGTCAAAATCTTTCTCTGTACCTATTGAGATACTAATGTGGTTTTTGGTCTTCAGTTTTTTAATGTAGTTTTATTGCATTTATTGATTTTCGGATGTTGAACCATCCCTGCATACCAGGGATAAATCCCACTTGGTATGGGTGAATGATCTTTCTGATGTGTTGTTGGATTCAGTAGGTTAGGATTCTGTTGAGAATTTTGCGTCTATGTGCATCAGAGATATTGGTCTATATTTCTCTTATTCTGTTGTGTCTTTTTCTGGATTAAGTATTAAGGTGATGTAGGCTTCGTAGAAAGAGTTTGAGAGATTCCCTCTTTTTCAATTGCTTTGAATAGTTTGAGACGAATTGGGATTAGTTCTTTAAATGTCTGTTATAATTCAGCGGTAAAGCCATCAGGACTTGGGCTTTTCTTTGTTGGAAGGGTATTTATTACTGACTCAATCTCTGTCTTGGTTATTCGTCTGTTTGGTTGTTTTATTTCATCACGATTCAATTTAGGTAGGTTGTATGTGTCCAGAAATATATCCATTTCTTCTATGTTTCCTGATTTGTTGGCATACAGTTCTTTGTAGTAATTCCTGATGATTCTTTTTATTTCTGTGGTATCTGTTGTTGCATTTCCTTTTTCATCTCTAATTTTATTGATTTGGATCTTCTCCCTCTTTTTTGGTCAGTTGGGCCAATGGTGTGTCTATTTTTTTTTTTTCAAAAAAACAGCTATTCATTTCTTTTATCTTTTGTATTTTTGTTTCAATTTTTGCTTATTTCTTCCTTAATTTTAATTATTTATTTCCTACTACTAATTTGGGGTTTGGTTTTTTTTTTCTAGGTCCTTGAGATGCATTGATAGTTCATTTATTTTGTGATTTTCCAGTTTCTTGATGGAGGCACTAATTGTTATAAACTTCCCTCTTCACACTGCTTTTTCTATATCCCATAAGTTTTGATATTAGGTATTGTTATCTTCATTCTTTTCCAGAAATTTTTTTATTTCTCTTTTGATTTCTTTTGTGACCCACTGTTCATTTAAGATTATACTGTTCAGTCTCCATGTATTTGCGTATGTTCTTGAGATTTTTGAGTTGTTGGTTTAGAGCTTCAATCCATTGTGATCAGAGTAGGTGCATGGTATGATTTTGATTTTTTTGAATTTGCTTAGACTTGCCTTATTGCCTAGTTCATGGTCTATCTTAAAGAAAGTTCCATGTACTGCAGAGAAGAATGTGTATTCTGCTACTATAAGGGGAAAAGTTCTGCAGATATCAGTTAGGTCCATTTGGTCCATAGTGTCAGTTAGTTCTGTTGTTTCTTTGTTGATTTTCTGTTTGGTTGATCTATTCAGTGATGAAAGTGGGGTGTTGAAGACCCCATTACTATTGTATTGGAGTCTATGTCTCCCTTTAGATCCATTAACAGTTCTTTTGCATAGTTGGGTGCATATACACCTATTCTTGTCACGTCTTCCTGTTCTGTTGATCCCTTAATCATTTTATAATGTCCTTCTTTGTCTCTTTTAACAGTTTTTGTGTTAAAGTCTATTTTGTCTGATATTAGGATGGCTACACCTGCCCTTTTTTCCCCATTAGCGTGGAGTATCTTTTTCATCCTTTCACTCTCAGTATGCATGTATCTTTGTCAGTGAGGTATGTTTCTTGTAGGCAGCAAATAGATGGATCTTGTTTTTTAATCCATTCAGCCAGTCTGTATCTTTAACTGGAGAGCTGAGGCTATTTACATTCAGGGTAACTATTGATAAGTAACCACTTGGCCCTGCCATTTTTCTGTGAATGTTCCTATCGTTCGCTTTGGATTTCTTTTGTACTTTTACTGGGGGGTATCTGTCTTCACATTCTTTCTTGATGATGGCTTTCTTTTTGTATTTCTGTGTGTAGTATGTCCTTAAGCATCTTTTGTAAGGCTGGACGAGTGGCTGCATATTCTTCAATTTCTGTTTGTTATGGAAGGACTTTACTTCACCTTCATTCATAAATGAGAGCTTTGCAAGAGCTTTGAATATCTAGCTCAGATATTCTTTCTTCTGCCTCACTAACTCTGTTGTTAAGATTTTCCACTGCATTCCACAGTATTCTGGGTTGGCAGTTTTTTTCTCTTAGCACTTGGGCTATGTCTCTCCATTCCCTCCTAGCCTGTAGGGTTTCTGATGAGAAGTCAGTTGTGAGTCTAATTGGAGATCCTCTGAAAGTTATCTGGTGTTTCTCTCCTAAACATTTTAGAATGTTTTCTTTATGTTTTACTGTAGAAAGTTTGATTACTATGTGTCGTGTTGAAGATCCTATCTATTGAAGATAATATCTGTTAGGAGTTCTATGTGCTCCCTGTACTTGGACATCCCTTTCTTCCTGCAAGCTAGGGAAGTTTTCTGTAATTATTTCACTAAGTAGGCCTTCTAGTCCCTTCTCTCTTTCCACACCTTCAGGCACTCCTAAGACTGCATTCTTATTTGGTCTATTGAATTCTTCATTTCTAGCATTTCATTTTGATTTCTCTTTAAGGCCTCAATTTCATGGGAAAGTTTTCATACATGTCATATATGGTTTTCTTTAGTTCATGAATTTGCTTCTGAGTAATCCATTGATTAATTTTTTGAATCCCATTTCCAGTACTTCCTCAATCTCTTTATCTTCACATTCTAATATTGAAATGTTGTAGTTTTCCTTTGGTGAGCTCATAGTGTCTTCCTTATTCTTGTTTCTTGAATTTTTGCCTTTATTTTTAGGCATTTGTAGAATGTTTTTTGTGATAGCTTTTATCTTTGGTCTGTGTCTCTGTGGTTTAGTGGGACATCTACACTTTCAGTGAATACCAAGAGGTTGTGCTGGGTGTGGCCAGGGTGCTCTGTTCAGTATTCCAGGATGGGGCGAGTACCCAGGGTAATACCCAAGTTGGGCGTGATAGCTCCCCTCTGGTTAACTAGATGGAAAGGAATGGTCGCCTCTGTTGGTGTGACCAGCCCTTCTCCCAACTGAGGAACGCCCAGATGTTAGTCCCAGGTGTGCTCAGCACTCATCTGCATCACTTTATAAACTGCACATATGATCTGTGGAGTCTTTCCTGTGAGCACAGTTCCCTCGGCTATGAGCTGCTCTAGGCAACTGAGGATTTTGGAAAGTGCAAAGAAGCACTCTGTGGTTACCTAGATCCTAGCCACACTTTACCTCCTTTTATGTAGTCACTGTTTTCTGAAACTCAGCTCCCAGGGATCTCAGGGTCATGGAGTGCCAGTGTGGTCACTCCACCCTGCTAACCAGTCCTGTCCATAAGGGAACTAAATTGTTCCCAGAGCCACTGTCTGTGTGTGCTCCAGACTGCTGGATGGAGTCTGGTCCTCGCAACCAGATTTCATGTCAGTGGAGAATGTGGATTTTTCTCTCTGGTTAGATCTGTGGTTCCCAGATGTGCAAAGTACCCACCTGCTCAGATCCTTCTGCTTCATAATTGTGCTGGGTGCCTAAGAGTCCCAGGTGGCACTTCTCACCTCCTGTTGCCCAGCAACTGGCACAGAGGAGGCCCTCCTCCTCTATTTCTTCTGAATTGCTGTAGTTGCCCTCACAGACTGGGTGTAAGGTGACCCCGGGTATTTGCTGGGTGTGTGCACAGGAGCTGAGACAGCTGCTACCTGCCTGTGTCCAAAAATGCTCCCAGCCCTCCCACTGCTAGCTGCAGAACTCTTTTTTTTCTCACCTCTGAATAATTGGTTGCCTGCTGTCTTGGGGGATCTGTGTGGAACTCTAAAAGGTTACAGTTCACCAAGCTTTCCCTCCCACTGTATCAGCAGTGCTGTGGGCCCATCCATTCTCACCTGGTTTGCCAGGGCAGGTGTCTTCCTCCCGGGATTCAAGCTGGTGGAGCTTTTGTTGCATGTGTACTCTTTCATCATGGGTCTGGGCCACTTCTACTGCTTTCATAGGATCTCCCACTGCAGTTCCCCTACAGCTTTACCCTGAGAGTGTACTTTCTACCCCCATGCCTTTTTTTATATGACAGGTAGAGTTACAGACAGTGAGAGAGACAGAGAAAAAGGTCTTCCTTCCATTGATTCACTCCCCAAATGGCGGCTACGGCCGGTGCTGCACCAATCTGAAGCCAGGAGCTTTCTCCTAGTCTCCCATGTGGATACAGGGGCCCAAGCTCTTGGGCCATCCTCCACTGCCCTCCTAGACCACAGCAAAGAGCTGAACTGGAAGAGGAGCAACCAGGACTAGAACCCAGCGCGCATATGGGATGCCAGTGCAGCAGATGGAGGATTAACCAAGTGAGCCACAGCGCTGGCCCTCTCCCCCACCCCTTTTTTTGACAGGCAGAGTGGACAGTGAGAGAGAGACAGAGAGAAAGGTCTTCCTTTGCCGTTGCTTCACCCTCCAATGGCCGCCGCAGCCAGTGCGCTGCGGCCGACGCACCGCGCTGATCCGAAGGCAGGAGCCAGGTGCTTCTCCTGGTCTCCCATGGGGTGCAGGGCCCAAGCACTTGGGCCATCCTCCACTGCACTCCCTGGCCACAGCAGAGAGCTGTCCCCTTTTTTAAATATTAATTTTGCCCCGTGTAAATCAGACCATCCTGTCACTTTTCTGCCATCTTGGAACCCCCCACCCCCACCCCGAGCCTCCTCTTATCTTCATTTCACTGTGGAAATTAAGGATTTCCAGAACCTAAAGCATGCAGAGAGGAGGGGCAGATACCATGATCAGGAAAGATGGAATGACACATTGCTGTGGCCTCTTTTAAGGGCTTATAGCCTAGAGTGGGGAAAGAGCGGGGACTGCAGTGCTGTGTAGAACTTTTCTTGGAAGATGAAGACAAGGGGTTCTGGAATGACAGCTCTCTCAGGGGCACAGTGTGTTCAAGGGAGGATCTTCTGCTCTCATTCTCTGTTCTGGCCCCACTAGAAAGCACTTTGTTGTGTGGGATTGGAAATAATACCTGTAGCAAAGGTGTGACTTCTATGATGGGGACAGATCCTTACAAGTCATTCTGCTTGAGAGTTCTAGAGTTTACTGTTGGTGGAGGCTTTGTACTTTCTGGCTCATTCTGTGACTTCCTCGCCTTGTGATAATTTGTTAGAAAATAACTCTTGGCTGTTGTAGCTGTATTGTCTCAAGTTGTCAGAACAGAGGGAAACATGAGAGATAGGTGCTGTTGTTTGTGGGTACCAATGACTGGTAGGGGAAGTGACCACTTTGTCTCTCGCACTGGGAGTGAGCTGTGTGCACCTCTAGGGACCCATGAATGTGAACTACTACTGCTGGAATGTTTTTCCATCCCCCTCCCCACTACTTCTTTCCATTACATCAAAGGCTCCAATGCCTTTGGTGAGGTCACACAGGAAGCACACCCTGGCATTGGCAGCATCCAGAATGTGGTGTGTTTAGGGTGAGGAAGGGTCCTGATGGCCTATTGTCATGTTTCCAGGCTTTGGCCAGACTGTGCTGGAGAGAATGGTTCCCAGTGCACACAGCAAGGGTGTGAGGAAATGTGAGGACTCACTCTGAGTCATGAACGGGAATGCAGGTAGAGTTTTCTCCAAGGTTTCCCTGGGAGCTTCCTGCACTCTTCTGCTGAGTACTCTGAACTGTGGTGGCAGAGTGTGTCCTGTTGGTAATTACAGTGACCAGTAAGTGAAGCTGCTATGGGTCTGAGCCTTGTGGGCATCTGCAGCTGAGTCTGGATGTCCTGGACATGTGGCTGTCACTCTCTCTGTCCAGGCGCTGGAAGCCTTTACCCAGCTATTGTGACTCAGGTGCACTTAGTTCCTCTCTGAAGCATGATGCATCACCTCAGGGAGACTTGCTGCTCTCTCAATGAGACAGCATAGATAACACAATGTGGCAGAATTTCTCTGACTTGTTCAGCCACAGCTGCTGAAACTGTGGCAGAATAAGGTGGAGTTGCAGCATGAACGGGGAGGGGCAGAATTGTTTCTGTGTCTCAGGGTCCCTGAGGTCAAGCAGGGATGTGGGCATCTCGTGAATCTGATGAAAATGCAGGGAGTTTCATGACAGGGACGTTGGTGTGGAGCTGTTGTGGGCATTCATAGTGGATAGGAAGAGCCTCCTGCCCTCTTCCCTGCCCCTCACAGTGCCCTTGTGTCAGCGTATCAGAAGACAATGCACAGGTGCATGTGATGTGAGAAAAAGCGGCCTCCTTTCTAATTTAAGTCATTTCTGATGAGGTTGAGTCCTGGTTGTCATTTTCCCCATGATGTCTCCATTGCGTGAAGACTGGCAGTGTCTACTTTCTTTTGGGTATGGCCCTAGGTATGGGAACATGAATGCAGACATACGTGGTGTCACGCTCCATTATGTTTGCATGGTATTGTGACAGGAGGGAGCTGTGAGAAGAATCCACTGTTGCTTTTGTTTCATGGCTGCAATGTCCAGAGCTGGGATGATCTGAAGCCAGGAGCCAGGAGCCAGAAGCCAGGAGTGTCTTTGGGGTCTCCCATGTGTCTCCCATGTGAGTGCCATCTTCCACTGCTTTCTCAGGCCATTAGCAGAGAGCTGGATTAGAAGTGGAGTAGCAAGGACTCAAACTGTCACCCAGATTGGATGCCAGAGCCACAGGCAGAGACTTAACCTACTATGTCACAGTGCCAGCCCCTGGTCAATGTGTTGGAAACAGATTTGAGGGTTGCAAACCATCGGTAGGATTCTCCCCATGTTACAGTAAGAAAATTAGTAGGTAACCAGATCATTCCTTATAAAGAAGTATTCTTTTTTGTATTTATTGATAAAATAATAATTGTACATATTTATGGGGTGCAATATAATATTTTGAGACATGCATACATTTTAATGATCAAATTAGGATAATTAGCATCCTTTGCTTCATATATTCAAGGTTTCCTTGTAGTGTGAACATTCAGAAGTCTTTCTTCTAGCTATTTAGAAAAGTACAGTATGTTATTTTTAACTATTATTACCCTACTGTGCAGTAGAACACCAACAGTATTGCTTTTGTAATAAGGAAAAAATACTTTTTAATTCAATAAAAGTAAACCTTTTTGAGAAAATTAACTTTGAAGAAGAACCCAAGAATGGTGCATCTTTTGCGAGTACTTAGACATTACTATAGCTTATATGACACATAATATCTTCCATTTCATATGTTAAAATGGGGTAAATCTTTGCAAACAAGTTTTACTATTAATTCTCACAATCCAACTCTTTGAAGACAGAGGTCCTACATGGGAAGTTAGTGCACAGTGACTCCTGTTGTTAATTAACAATTAACACTCTTATGTACGATGTCAATGATCTACCCGAGGCTCTTGACATGAGCTGCCTAGGCTCTGGAAGCCTTTTGAATCCACTAACTCCTTCCATCTTTAGACAAGGCCATAAACACAGTGGAAGTTTTCTCCTCCCTTCAGAGAAAAGTACATTTTTCTTTGATGATCACTTCTTTCTGCTGGGGTCTCACCCACAGAGGTCCTTCATGTAGGACAATTTTTGTCACAGTGTTTTGACTTTCCATCCCTGAAGTGCTCTCAGGTTTTTCAGCCATACAAGAATGGCTTAAGGGCTGATTCAGAAGTCAGAGTGCTGTTTAAAGCAATTGTCATTCTATGAGTCTGCTGTATGGACTGCTTCCCATGTTGGGAATATTCACTCCTCTTTAATCCTATCTATTATTATTACCAAACATTTAATCCTATTTATATGATCACTTAAACACTTAATCCTATCTATATGATCACTTTATCATTTAATGCTATCCCCATGCTCACTCTAACATTCAAAATAGTATTTTAACCACCCAGCTTAAGGGGGTTTGAGGTCCCATGGTAAGTTTTTAAACTGTAGCCTTAGAAGTCAGTCTACAGGCAGGCGCCGCGGCTCACTAGGCTAATCCTCCGCCTGAGGTGCTGGTACCCCGGGTTCTAGTCCTGGTCGGGGCGCCGGATTCTGTCCCGGTTGCTCCTCTTCCAGTCCAGCTCTCTGCTGTGGCCCGGGAGGGCAGTGGAGGATGGCTCAAGTACTTGGGCCCTGCACCCGCACGGGAGACCAGGAGGAAGCATCTGGCTCCTGGCTTCGGATTGGCGCTGTGTAGCAGCCATTTGGGGGGTAAAGCAATGGAAGGAAGACCTTTCTCTCAGTCTCTTTCTCTCACTGTCTAATTCTGCCTGAAAAAAAAAAAAACTAAAAAAAAAAAGAAGTCAGTCAGGAATGTATGGAGAACTATACAGTTATGCAATTGCAAACTTCATATGAAGAGTTAAAATTGTATATGTGCGGGTGTAAAAAAATTAAGCTTAAGCTTACAGGTTTAAACCTTCCTGGTACAGCTGTGAAAATAAGACAGAGTGAAGTAGCACCTTGACAGTAGGGACTCCATTTTGGAGCACTTGAGACTCCATTCTGAGAAAGCACCCCCCCACCGTGAGACTCTGGTCTGAAACTATAATCTCAAATAGTCGGACAATAGCAGTGCACTACATCACCCTTGGCAGAGCACAAAAACCCCCTAGCATGATTGCTCAAGCTTAAAAGTAAAAAGGTTGCACCTTGGTTACCTGGGCTAATAATAAAGATGTGATTTGTCTGTGTCTTACATTAATGTCAAGTCCTAATTGCTAATTGTAAGATTGTAACTGGTATTGTCAAGATTATGATGAATATTAATTTCACTTAGGTTTTAGGTTATATTGACCCCAGTAACCATATACTCTCTTTTGATTTTATGTACTCTCTTTTGATCTTAGCAACTGTGTATAGCAACCGTGCATAGCAACCGTGTATTCCCGCCTTCCCGGTTTTGCGGTTTTTGCCTTTATAAACCCTAACCTTTGGTTATTCAGGGCTGCTCTGCTCTTGTATGATCAGACAGCCCCAGCATGCTGGATAATCAATAAAGCTTCCCCTTGCTGTTTGCATAAGAGACGTGTCTCTTGGTGACGTTTTTCGGGCAGTCGACTCTAACACATACACTTCATAATTACAACTTTAGGAACATGGTGATTCTTCCCACCGTGCCTGCCCTCCCACCCACACTCCCACCCCTCTTCCTTCTCTCTCTCTTATTCCCACTCTTGTTTTTTACTAAGATCTATTTTCAGTTATCTTTATACACATATGATTATCTCTATTTTGAGTAAAAGTTCAACAGATAGTATTAGAAAGAAGAAAAAGGAAAAACTGTTCCTCAACAATCAAAACAAGGGCTGTTCAAAGTCATTGTTTCTCAAAATGTCAGTTTCAGTTCTACAGATTGCCTTTTAGGTGCTCTATTTGTTTTCACAGGTCAGAGAGACCATGTGGTATTTGTCCCTTTGGTACTGACTTATTTCACTAAGTATGATGTTTTCCAGATTTATCCATCTTGTTATAAATTACTGGATTTCATTTTTTGCCATTGTGTAGTATTCCATAGTGTATATATCCCATAATTTCTTTATTCAGTCTTCAGTTGATGGGCATTTAAGTTGATTCCATGTCTTAGCTATTGTTAATTGAATTGCAATAAACAGAGGTACAGAGAACTCTTTCACATGCTGATTTAATTTCCTTTGGGTAAATTCCCAGGAGCAGGATGGCTGGGTCATATGGTAAGTCTATATTCCGATTTCTGAGGTATCTCCATACTGTCTGCCATAGTGGCTTTACCAGTTTACATTCCCACCAACAGTGGGTTAGGGTACATCTTTCCCCAGATCCTCACGAGAATTTGTTGTTCATTGAGTAAATAAGTATTCTTTTGGTGTATCGTGAAGACTATAAAAACATGCGGGCCTGAGGAATTATAACAATGTTTCAGTCAACAACAGTGTGTAAGTCACTGTGGTCCCAAAAGATTCCATGCTGCAGCGATGTCTTAGCAGTCTTAGTATCTGTAAGAACACTCTATGATGTTCTCCAATGACACCATTCCCTTCTGACCACTTTGTCAGAGCACATCCCTGTTAATAAGTGAAAGTGACTGTAGGTGAATACTGTGAGTGGTGGGGGGAACCCTCATGCTACAGATGAGGAAGAGGAAGAGAGACAGGCATGGCTCTAACAGAACATCAGAAGCCATGAAGACAAAACCTGAAAGCAATGTCTTGATCAGGTAACCCACAGACAGCATTTACGATGACCAGCAAATGGGAATATCACCTTCATTCAAATTTGATTGCCATGTACACAGATGACATAAAAATAGTATTTTCCCTGAAACTATGGTGGATTGTGCAAAATTAATATGATGATTAAGGAAAGCATACAATCCTATAGCATTCATGAGTGGTAATGAATGGTAAATTCTTTGGAGGGAGATTTGTAAACAAAAATGAAATATATGAGTCATGTCTGATGGAGTCATTGTATTTCAGAGCTGAATAAAAGCTTTATGCCAGAAGTAAATGTCAACTTTCTTTTTTCACAAAACATAAAATACAACATTCACAAGTTACTACTGACTCCTGGAAGAGTTTAAATATTAAAGAAATCTGTTAACATTCCATTTTGACATCTTCATGAGGAAAAGGACAATCTCTATAATTATGCCACAGGCACTTACAATAGTCACAGGAGTGTGCAGCACGAGGTGTCTGCAGTCAAGACAGCGGCACAGTCTGCCTTCCTCATCTCTGTCCCTGGCCCCATCTTATTGCCCTGTCCTCTCAGGCCCTCTAGGCAATCTATCCTGGGGCCTGCATCTGGAACACACCCACTGCTTCCAATAAGCCACAGGGGAAATGGGGATTAGTGATTCAGGATCTCTCTTTCTGAAATGCCACTTGCTCATTTCTGATCTCTCTTGCCTCCTGTTGCTGGTGTAGGGCCCAGAAGGCAGGTCTCCCTCTCAGACCCTAACTGGGATATGGGGCCTGTAACATGCTGATCTGGAATCCTGAACCAGCCATTTCTCTCTGCTCAATGCTTTCCTCTTCCTTTCCAAGCCTCTCAATATTTGCCCCTTTTGCACAATGTCTATGTATCCCAGATTTGATTATTTATAAGCATGAGTGAGTCCTGCTTTCTCCTATCCTTTTGTTCCTGGCAGCAAATTACATGGTATAGACCAGGGCAACCCTTTAACATGACTCTGCCTTCTATTGCCTTATGACAGAGCAACAACTGTTTGAACTCTGTTCAGTGTGAGGTTCTATTGCATAGATAAGATAGAATCCCAAGTACCACCTTAATATGTTATTGTCATGTTTCTTTGTAATATACTGAGTGCTAATAATGAAACCATGCAGAGAGACTGGTACCAGTAATTAATCACAGTAACTCAATTTCAAATTCATTTCATAATAGCACAGCAGATCTAGACATGCTGTATTCCAAGAAGAATCTCAAGGTAGGTAACACATTTTTCCTTGAGACTTGGTGTGGCTATGTTATTTACTGGATAATTATCTAGATTTTACTTAGTTGTACCCCATCACTTGCTTCTGTATTCCCACCCATACTGGCAGTGTCCCAGCCCTTATCAGGAAGACTGGGTTTCTCTGTGCACAAGTCCTCAGGGTGAACCACACAAAGCGAGGAGGAGTTGGGAACCAGATGTGAGATGTGAAGCCTGTGTCTCCCTAATTCCCATTCCATATGAAGCCCAAGCCAATGACCCCTTGCAGCAGTACCTCAAAGTGATGTCCAAGGACTACAAGGACATGAGTTGAAGCCATCTAAAATGCCCCCAACCCTCTTCTCCTCTGCCAAGCACATGAGGATACAAATGGGATTTCACGTGTTGCTCAGAGATTAGAAGGGGGAATTTATGATATGCAAAGCATGACTCTTGTCGAAAACCCTATAGTGGGAGGTTGACTCAAAGGTAGTTGGACACTCAGGGCTATTCAACAGTTGTAAGGATTCCGCCCCTATTTCTTTTGTGCCCTTTCTATATCCAGAACCACAAGACCAGGCTTGGTTGCCTGGGAATCAGGCATAGGCCAACGCACCTTTAGGAGGTTGTCTATCAGGGCAGGGGCCTTAGCGTGGCCTCTGAGGAATTTGAGATTAGAGAGGTCCAATCCTATGCAGCTCTCTGAGGGATGGCTGTGGAGCACTTGAAATCTGGGGAGGAGCCAAATATTTCATTTTAATGAATTTCTGTGTTCATGGCCACATGAGGCTAGTAGCAGCCAGATGTGGTAGAGTCGTTGAAGAAGACATTTGGATGTACGTGGAAATTCTGCAAACTTTTAGATAACTGGAGGCAGAACTGGCTGTGACTGTGTGATTTTTCTGGGGAGTGAATGTACAGCTTTCATCAGATTCTCAAAAAGTAACGGGGCAGTACGCCCTCTTGTCAGCCCTATACTATGTCCCCCCTGCCATCTTCCTGTTATCAGTTGCAGGTGGCTCCCCAAATGATTTAAGAGGGAAAACAATTGCACGTTGTAATCTCAGGCCTGGATCAACTGTAAACTGTGGGAAGGGGGTGATAGACAGAGAGAAAGAGACAGAGAGAAAGGTCTTCCATTTGCTGGTTCATTCCCCAAATGGCCTCAATGGCTGGAGTTGAGCCAATTTGAAGCCAGGAGCTAAGAGCTTCCTCTGGTCTCCAACACTAGTGCAGGGTAACAAGCACTTGGGCCATCTTCCACTGTTTTCCCAGGCCATAACACAGAGTTGGATCAGAAGAGGATCAGCTGGGACACAAACCAGTGCCCATATGGATGTCACTGTCATAGACAGAGGCTTAGCCCACTATGTCACAGCACTGGCCCTCTCTGCTAAGTCGTGTACCAGTGACATAACCCTGCCACAACATGCCATGTTGCTCTCTTAGGACACAATTCACCACAAGGGGCTAGGCCACGAGGAATTTGCTATGCACTCGTAATGAAATTCATTTTGGAGTTTCCAGCAATGCGCCAGATACTGTTGTAAGAATCCTGTATCTGTTAATTTGGCTAACTTTCACCCAGAGTAAATACATGGGTACTAGTTTCATCCCCTGAAAACACAAGATGGAACTGAGGTTTGAGGCTTAGGAGAATTGAGTAAGAGGTGCAAGGTCACACTGTCCATGCCACAGGGAAGTGATGAATGGGTGAGACTAGGCAGTCTCCTGCTATCCAAATATCTAACTACATAAGCGTGCTCTTAGTGCAACCTCTGAGGTTACTGAGGAGATCAAGTTCATGACTACACAGGTCTGCACACCTATACCTGCTGCTGTGCACTGGGACCTCTCCCTGCTCTTGCTGAGAGAGCTGTTTTCTGCCATCCTTCCTGAAGGGAATCAAGACAGAAAAATGACTCTTCATGATTCTCATTTCTTCCCCTGCCCACACCCCCCTCCAGATTTCTATTAAAATGCACTCTCTGCCCTGGTATAATCCTTTACCAAGATGGTAGCACAACGTTAGGGGCAGATGAGTTCAAGTATGATAACCTGCCAGCTGTGCACGGTGACGTGTAGGCCTTCATCTGCAGCTACTTTCTAAACTGTCCTGCCCAGATGCCACTGCATGGAGAGTGAAGAGTGCACACCTGCACACAGGAAGTGATTAACTCACTTATTTTGCTGCTCAGGACTCCTTCCTAGGAAGCTTCCATTGTAATGAGCCTGTCTACTCAGGGCTTCCAGCATCAGCTCTTTGCAACTGTGGACCCAGCCATTCATCCTGTCCAGCCTTCCAGTGGCCAGCCCTCCTCCAACTAACCCAAATCCTTCCACTACACTTACCAGGAAGGGACTCTCCTTCCCAGTTAAATTTCACCACGTGACTGAAGGTTTCTCCCTAAACCCTCCTGGGTGATCTACCCTCACAGGTCCTTCAGTAAAGCTGTGTGTGACAAGAGGGCCATAGGCAATGGCAAGGGCCACATCCCTGAACATGTAAAGGTGGTTTGACATCAGACGCTGATGCTGAGGGTACAGGCCTTGAGCAGTGGTCAGGGAGGAGGTCCCTACATCCTGCTGCCATTGGGACCTGGCCCAGTGTGCAGTGAACTCCCCTGCATTCCTAGAGGGCCTGGGATGTGAGGGGTGAAGGAATTAGAGGGGGCAGAGAGGAGGCTCAGCAGGAGCAGAGAAGGGGGGAAGTCCCCAGGGTGCTCAGTGCATGTGGGAGGGGCAGTATCTGCTGGTGGGCAGTTGCAGAGTCAGCACTCTGGAACCTCTGGAGACTGAGGAGAGGCCCCTGCTTCCTGATGGCTGCATCTGCAGGGACTGGCTTCCAGGTCCTGGTGAAAGATGCCCCTGAGTTACGGGGCTGCTTATGCTCTCCAAGGGACATGGAGGCCTTGGGACAGGGAGCCCTTTAGTCAGTGCCCTGAGGAAAGCGGGTCAGGGCCTGGCCTCTGGTATGGGTTGAAATAAACAGTGCAGTGTTTGGCAGCCTTACGATTTCTCAGGTGCACACTCCATGGATGTTTGGGATCAATACAGGCATGTAGCCTTGAAGTCTTAGAAATAGTGATCCAAACATTTGTGTAGAAATTCTGTAGATCTATAGTATAGAATTGAAACCAGAAAGAGGGCACACAGGAGTCTGGTTGGAGTTTCATTGTGGGCATATGTCACCTTTATCTGTGTTCACTGAGTCACAAAGCCAGCTTTCCCCAGAGCAGAGGTAACAGTGTGGAATTGCTTCTGGTGCCCACAAGGAGGCAGTGTTGCTCCAACACTTAGTATCAGCACTGCAGTTGGATGAAAGCCCTTCAAATCCTGGCTCTGCTGCCTGCTAGCTGTGTGTGACTTTGGGCAAGTTACTATGACTCTCTGGGTCTCATTTTCCCAGTGGGTAAAAAGCCCTTCTTGGGTCCTTTGCAGGATTGAACAGACAACTGTGTGTGCATTTCAGTCCCTCTGCTGGCAGGCATAGAGTTTGCACATGAAACTGTTAGTCACTCCTCCATCAGGTTTAGCAATCTGTCACCTCTGCAGAGCTGGCTCTCAGGGACTTGTGCACTTAAAAATCCAGTTTGCACTGAGGTTTGAAGTCCCTGCCCTCAGGGCACCAGGTGAGTTTAGCTGGTAGTGAGGGCCAGGAGCTTTGTCCAGTGGGGCAGGGAATGGGTCGAGGACATCATCAGACTCATGGGGCATCTGTGTACTGGAAGAACCGCCTATCCCCACACAGGTACACACATTGTCGCTGGCAGATGTAGAACTGAAAATACCTCATTTTTAAGTCATCTCTCACATTCGTTACAAAGAGACAGGCTATGGCTTTCTCCTAAAGCTTTACCTGCAGTTGCTTCTACCAATGTCCTCTCCTTGAGTCCTGCAGTGATGGAACATGTGACACCCTGGGTCCAAGATCACATGACATAGACTGGGAGCAAGTGTTTTTGAAAAGCCTTTTCCTCCAGAAAGATCGTGATATACTGTGCACTCCTAACTAAGGCCACTGGGTACTGAGAGAGACCCTGGACCCAGGCTGCATTAGCCACTGGACATCCGCTCCCAAATGAACCCATGGGCTGCAAGGATATGGGCAAGGACCAGCCATCTGGGCACATGGGAGGAAGGGGCTTTACAATGGCCTGGCTGACACCTCCAGGACAAGGGCAGAGCTGCCAAAATGACAGAATTTCCAGGTCATGTTTCTTGAATGAGGATAGAAGCTTTCAGAAATGCTGGATTGCATTACTCTGGGGCAGCAGGAATCTCTTTCTAGAATCCTTTTATAGTTTGAACTTCTAAATGTGACAGCAGTAAAAATGAGAGTAGAATATTACCCCCAGGATGATAACCTTGACACAGTGTAGATTCAGAGAAGTTTGCCTCAGTGAGGACCCCTACCCACGCAGTTTTGTAACTTATCCCACCTCCCTCCCATCCACCTCTACTACCTGTGTCCACATCCTTCAAGCCAGGCCAACACTCACCTGACCTCAAGTTCTATAATTTTGTCACATCAATCATATTTTATAAAGGGAATCATATACTGTATGCAGTGTTTTGGGATTTTCCCCTTTTTTTACCTGGGACTCTCCTTGGGAGATTCATCCCTGTTTTTCGGAGATACAGGATAATTCCTTTTATTCTGAATAGTGTTCCATGCATTGGATGTGTCATAGGGCACTGAACCATCAGAAGGGCATTTCATTGCTTTCAGCTATGGGCCATTACCAGATACTAGATAGGAATACTCAATTTTCTGTTGAACTCTTTTATGTGGGAAACATAGAGACAGAGAAAGATTGTAAGAGACAGAGAGAGAGAGAGAAGGAAAGAGACAGAGAATGACATTGCTCCCATCACTTTGGTTCACATGTCCACACTGGCTGTCCCTGGGCTGAACTGAAGCTGGGAGCTGAGAACTTAACAGAGGTCTCCCACGTGGGTGCACAGAACCCAATTACTTGCGCCTTCACCGCTGCCTCCCAGGTGTGCATTAACAAGAACTTGGATTTAAGAGATTCAGCTAGAACTTGAATTCAAACTCCCCAATACACAAGATGAGTATCCCAGGTGGCAGTTTAATTGCTGTGCCAAACCCCATACCAAAATTTTACAATTTGAAAGATTTCTTACAAGTCATAAAAGTACCTCTTTAAAGACCTAAATATAGATATCCAAATGCAGTCACATTCTGAGATAATGGGTATTAGGGCTTCAACATAGGAGTTTTGGTTAAACATGATTCAGTCCATAACAACAAAACATGGAATTTATCCCAAAAACACAGGTTGGTTAAATATATGGGAATTAATCAATCAATATTGGACAGCTATTATTCAGATGAAGGCCAAAATTGCACTATAATCCCAACAGAAAAAGTCATTTGACATAACCCAACACCCTTTACATGACAAAATCACAAAATGAATGACATGAGAGAACTTTCTCAATCTGGTAATGGAACACATGCAGTTAACATCATACTTAATAGCGAAAGAGGGCCGGTGCTGTGGCATAACGTGTAAAGCCGCCACCTGCAGTGCCGGCATCCCCTAAGGGCACAGGTTCGAGTCCTGGCTGCTCCACTTCCGATCCAGATCTCTGCTATGACCTGGGAAAGCAGTAGAAGATGGCCCAAGTCCTTGGGGCCCTGAACCCTCATGGGAGGCCCAGAAGAAGCTCCTGGTTCCTATCTTTGGATCAGCCCAGCTCTGGCCTTTGCAGCCATTTGGGGAGTGAATCATTGGATGGAAGACCCCTCTCTCTCTCTTTCCCTCTCTCTCTCTCTCCCTCTGCCTCTCTGTAACTCTGCCTTTCAAATAAATAATAAATCTTTTTTTTTAAATAGTGAAAGACAGTGTATGTATCCCTGAAAATCAGAGATAGACAAAGGAATTTTACCTTGCCATACCTATTTATCATTGTAGCAGAGGTCCTCGCCAGGGCTGTTAGACAACGAAAGGAAACCAAAGATATCTGGATTGGGAAGGATGAAGTAAGACAATATTTTCAGATGGCACCATCTTGTGTATACAGAATAATAAGGAACATGTCAAAAACTACTGGAACTAACACAAGAGTGCAACAAAGTTGCCGGCTTTAAAAAAAATTTTTTTTGCAACAAAGTTCTTTATATATTTTAGCTCCAGGCTTTTAGACAAAAGAAAAGTCAATTGTATGGCTATATATTGGAAATGAACAATATGAAAGGGAAATTAAGAAAACAATTCAACTTACAATGCCATTAACTGGCTAAAATACTTAGAAATAAAATTTTTTTGAAAGTCAGAATTACAAAGAGAGAGAGAGAGAGAGAGAGAGAGAGAGAGAGGAGAGACAGACCCTCCACCACAGCACTGGCACTGAAGGAACAAATTATTTTACATTGCAAAATGTTTACTCTGAGAACTAAAAGAGCTGACAGAAATTAAAGATGACCTAAATAAATAAAAATATATGTCCTATTTATAGATTGGAAGATTAAGTATTTTTTTAACTTTTATTTAATGAATATAGATTTCCAAAGTACAGCTTATGGATTACATTTGCTCCCCCCCCCAATGACTTCCCTCCCACCCGCAACCCTCCCCTTTCCCACTCTCTCTCCCCTTCCATTCATATCAAGATTCATTTTCAATTTTCTATATATACAGAAGATCAGTTTAGTACACATTAAGTAAAGATTTCAACAGTTGGCACCCATATAGAAACACAAAGTGAAAAATACTGTTTGAGTACTCGTTATAGCATTAAATCTCAATGTACAGCACATTAAGGACAGAGATCCTACATGAGGAGTAAGTGCACAGTGACTCCTGTTGTTGACTTTACAAATTGACACTCCTGTTTATGGCATCAGTAATCTCCCTATGCTCCAGTCATGAGTTTCCAAGGCTATGGAAGCCTTTTGAGTTCACCGACTCTTATCTTGTTTAGACAAGGTCATAGTCAAAGTGGAGGTTCTCTCCTCCCTTCAGAGAAAGGTACCTCCTTCTTTGAAGACCTGTTCTTTCCACTGGGATCTCACTCACAGAGATCTTTCATTTAGGTCTGTGTTTGTTTGTTTGTTTGTTTTTGCCAGAGTGTTTTGGCTTTCCATGCCTGAAATAATCTCATGGGCTTTTCAGCCGGATCCGAATGCCTTTAGGGCTGATTCTGAGGCCAGAGTGCTGTTTAGGACATCCGCCATTCTATGAGCCTGCTGTGTGTCTCGCTTCCCATGTTGGATCGCTCTCCCCTTTATTTATTCTATCGGTTAGTATTAGCAGGCACCAGACTTGTTTTTGTGATCCCTTTGACTCTTAGTCCTTTTATTATGATCAATTGTGAACAGAAATTGATCACTTGGACTAGTGAGATGGCATTGGTACATGCCACTTTGATGGGATTGAATTGGAGTCCCCTGGTATGTTTCTAACTCTACCATTTGGGGCATGGAAGATTAAGTATTAAAATGACAATCCTTCCCAAATTGATCTTTAAATTCAACACAATTTCTATTAAAATCTAGATTTCTTTTTGTAAAAATCAATATGCTGATCCTAAAATTAATATGGAAATAACAAGGCACCCAACAAAGAATCTTGCAAAAGAGCAAACTTTAAGGACTCACATTTCATAACTTCACACTTAATACAAAACTATAGTAAACAAGAAAGTTTGGTACTAGCAAAAGGGTAGACATATAGATTAGTGGATTAGAACTGAGAATCCAGAAACAGAACCCCATGTCTAGGGTCAACTGATTTATTACAAACGGCAAAAGAACATTCTTTTCAAAAAATGGTGCTGGGACCCCTGGATACCCACAAGCATAAGAATAAAGTAGACCTCTGCCTCATTCCAAACACAAAATTAAGTCAAAATGAATGAAAAGAGAAAACTCCTAGAAAGCACAGGAGTAAGTCTTTGTGACCTTAGAGTAGGCAGTGATTTCTCAGAGACAATACCAAAAACACATGTAACAAAAGACATAGGCAAACACAACCCATGCAATTGTATCAGAATTAGAGCAGGAGGGCTTTTAAGGGATCCGGTGGCTGATGAGGCATATAGGGTTCCCGGAAACCGGGGCAATGAAGTTTCTGAGTAATGGGTCTGATTGGGCCAAGGAGCAGTGGGTGGTGAAGGTAGTCCAAATGAGTAACACTGAAGACTAAACTCTCTGCTGATGGGCCAGGAGAATTGAGAAACTGGAATCTCCTAAAGTTGGGAAAACATTCATAACAAAGGAGGATTGGAGGCAGAAGAGTGAGGTTACAGAGGCTGCACTGCAGAAAGTAGGATCCCAGATGGGTCAATGTGTCCACTTTCCTTACCATAGGACATCTCCTAGTGTCCAGAGTGCTTGGCCCAGCACGGCTTTCTGGAGAGAGGGCCTAGGTTGTGCCAGAGAGTGGGTGGGTGTAGGCACCGCTGGGCACTGTGGGTGGGGACTCTAGGTGCAGAAGAATAGTCCCAGACCTAGGCAGCTGTCTGGAATGCAAGGCGGGTGCTGGTGAGAAAAGGGAACAAGGAGGCTGACCACACACATGCTGACCCTGACTAGCAAGGGTCACAGTAGACTATCAATATCAAAAAAGTTATTACTTACTGGTGGGGTTGAGAAGTAGATGTCCTGCCTCTAAGTGTTTCACAGGCTTGGGGCACACTGGACACTCCTAGTGTCTGCAGCCCCAAAACTGAAGCCATCAAAGAAAACAACAGTGATGCCACAATGCCCTGCGTGGCACTACATCATCTGAGTTTGCTGTTCATATAGGCATTCTCATAGTCAGATCAACTTGATGATCCTTTCTTTTTTTATTCCCCCCAAAGAAACCTTTTTATTTAAGGACTACAGACTTCATGCATTTCATAAGTACAACTTTAGGAATATAGCGATTCTTGACACCATACCCACACTCCCACCCTCCCTCTCCCATCCCCAGTCCCATTCTCCACTAAGATCCATTTTCAATTAGCTTTATACACAGAAGACCAACTCTATACTAAGTAAAGAGTTCAACAATTTCGCCCCCCCCAAAAAAAAAACCTATTCCTCAACAGTCAAGATAAGGGGTGTTCAAAGTCATTGCATCTTGAAGTTAATTTCACTTTTTTTGAAACTTAATTAACTTTAAAGAAGCACTCAAGAATGATACATCTTTCTTTGAGGACAGAAGTCCTCATGGGAAGTTAGTGCAGTGACTCTTGTTATTAATTTAACAATTAACACTCTTATGTATGACATCAGTGATCACTGAGGCTCTTGAAATGAGCTGCCTAGGCTATGGAAGCCTTTTGAATCCACTAACTCTGTCAGTATTTAGACAGGGCCATAAGCAAAATGGAAGTTCTCTCCTCCCTTCAGAGAAAAGTACATTCTTCTTTGGTGGTCCCTTCTTTCCACTGGGGTCTCACTCAAAGAGATCCTTCATGTAGAACATTTTTTGCCACAGTGTCTTGGCTTTCCAAAGTCTCATGGACTTTTCAGCCAGACCAGAATGACTTAGGGATGATTCTGAGGTCAGAGTGCTATTTCAACCAATTGTGATGACCCATTTTAAAGTGTGTTTCAGGACCACATTGCTCAAAAGCCACAGTCAGCCCCAGCTCTCAAGAAGAGCTGAGCCCAGAATATGTTAGGTGACCCAAGTTGATGTGAAAATATGGCTTTCCCACTGTATTTCTGGTTTGACTTAACAACTGAGCAGGCATCCTTCACAAAGAGAGGGAGCTATGGGGATGGGGAGGATGGTAGGGTGCCCAGAAACAAAGGAACAGAAAATGACTTTGAGGCCATGAGGAGTGGGGAATGGTCTGGGATCCAGAGCCTGGGAACCAGCCTCCATTCTCAGCAGGTTGCAGCTCAACTTTCCACAGCCTTCCCTACTGAATCCCACAGACGTCATCCTCTTCCCCCACTAAGCAACAGCAGGGAGCCCAGTGAAATTGACTTCCGGTTTACTGACGCATTTCCGCCCTTGGTGGTAGGAGGAGCCGAGAAGTCCTGCCCAACAGTCGCCAGTCTGTCAGTGGTTTCCTGGAGCTAGCTGACTGGTGGCACAGGGCACAGGGGCGCCATCAGGGGGGGCTACTGCTTCCACTGCCTATAAAGGACCCTGACTAGAGGTTGGGCCAGGCAGAGGAGAAGGCGGAGCCACAAACAGCTGTTGTGGCGGCAGTGCCAAGGGGGACAGAGACCTCTATAGAAGCAGGCCTACCGTCACGCAGTGGCTGTGTGACAAAAGAACCATGTACCTGATTGTTTCCAAGGTTCTTGTCGTCTTCGAGGGGGCAGTAGAGTTGGAGGACGAGAATGTGCAGCCTGTGATGCTTGTGGAAGGTACCTATCCTGCCCCTTCTAAGAAGGGACCTGTCCATAGGGCCGCATCCCACTCCTGACGCGGCGTTCTGAGAGGCTCTGAGATTTAGAGGCCGGGGCAGGCGCCATCTTGTGGTGGGTGTGGTGGAACGGGACGGGTCATCCCCGGTTTTTTGTGTGCCGGTGACTGTGACTGGCATCCGCTTCTTTCCGAAACTTCAGTCCAAAGCGGCAATGGTGTAGGCAGAGAGGGCCCGAGGGGCTGTTTTTCTCTTGATCTTCTCCACAAACTGGAAATTACGTTGCGATGCCCTGTGACTGTAAGAAATTCCTCTCTGCCCACAGTTGTGAATCTGAGGAAAAATTTCATTATTTTTAAAATATTTGTTAATTTGAAAAGTGTACTAGAGAGGTAAAGACAGATTTTCCATCGTTGGTCCACTTTTCAAATGGTCCCCACAACTGGTGGAGGGCCGGGCCACAGCCAGGAGCAAGGAACTCCATCCGGGTCTCTGACGTGAGTGGGCGCAGAGACCCAGGTACTGGAATGATCGTTTGCTGCTTCACAGGGCATAAGGGGTGTACCGCGACCGAATTGGCACTCTAATATGGAATGATATTAGATATTGGGATGCCCTCATTCCGGCTGCTTGACTTTTATTTTTTTCTTTTCTTTCCAAGAGAAAAGAAGTCATGTGGACGGGTAGTACACTTGTATATATGAGTTCTAAAATATTGTACCAAAATAAGCATTTTTCCTTCCCAGGAAGCTTTTTAATAGTAGCTTTTAGTGAGGATTTCTGAAAACACAGAAGAAATTTAAAAGGGCAATTGCAGATAGCGCTGAGGTTGGATGATAGAATGAGAGGAAATTGGTTTTTTTTTTTTATTTTACTTAAGGTACACAAATTTCATCTATTTCATATATACAGATCCAGGAAAATAGTGATGATAATTCCCATGCTACCCTCCCACCCATATTCCCACCCTTCTTCCTCCTCCCTCTCCTTAAATAAATAAATAAATTCCCACTCTTACCTTTTACAAAGATCTATTATCAGTTAACTTTATACTCATAAGATTAACCCTACACTAAAGAGTTCAACGATTAGTATGAAGAAAAAGAAACACAGTTGCTCAACAGTTAACACAATGGTTGTTAAAAATCATTGCATCTCAAAGTGTCAATTTCACTCCTATAGATTGTTTAATTCTGTTTCTGCCATGAATTTTTTGAAGTACCCCCATATCTGTTGCTCATGAGAGGGCAGGGATCACATTAAATTTGTTCCCTTTTGCCTCTTTTTTTTTTTTATCTTTTATTTAATGAATATAAATTTCCAAAGTACGACTCATGGGTTACAATGGCTTCCCCCCCCATACCGTCCCTCCCACCCACAACCCTCCCCTTTCCCACTCCCTCTCCCCTTCCATTCACATCAAGATTCATTGAATGTACGTCCAGTGGATACTTTAGATGGCCTACATTTTGTTGGCAGGAGTCCAGTTAGATGTGAGAAGGTTTGCTGGGGCTGATCTCTGCTCTGCTCTGAATTGCATTAATTCTGCTTATCTTATTTTATTTTATTTTATTTTATTTTAGTATTCAAATTTTAATTCTGTTTTGGTTGAGTGCATGGATGTGCCATGCCATGGGCAAAAGCACTCAGGGCAAGCAGATCATGAATTAAAAAACTCCAGATGGAAGTCCTAGGATTGCCTTGTGGGTTTTACAGCAGAGTCAGGGAGACACAGCCAGGAAAGAGGGGACACACAGATAGCCAGTGGCCAGCAGATTCACACCCACACTCTGATCCCTCAGCCATTTACTACCCACAGGCTTCCACCACTGAAGACACTGCTGTCCACAAGAGAAAATCCCTGTGCCTTCAGGAGGGTGGTGTGGAAGAGATTCCCATTGGTCAGCAGTAGTCTCTTGGAAGGACCGGTCCTTCCTGGTACTGGCATGTCCCTATTGCTTCTCTGTCATCAGAGTTGGGACCCCCAGCAGAGGTGGCTGAGTCTTAGCAAAGTTTGCCACAGAAAACTGTTTCTTAGCTGTTGCCTGAAACCTGTCACTGCAGTGTCTCCTATTATTGCTGTTTTTGCCAGCAGGGACACATGGAAGAATCATTGACATCTGATATGTTTTCACATGCCAGAGAGTCAGTTGTTCCTTCCTCCTTCTTGGTATTCATGGTTTCAGTTAACAATTTGATCTTTGTTTCAATCTTTCAGAATTTTCATGGCTTCTGACTTCAAAATCAGTAATAATATTTCTCCCACTCATTCTACCAATTTGCCTGCCTTTACAGAGGTGCCTAAGGCACTGTGGTTCACAGTGTAGGTTTGCAATCTGGTTTCAGATTCCAAACCTTGACTTATTTCCTGTGTTTGTTCAAGACACCATAATAAACCAAGTGAGGCTGATGCACACTGGGGTGAGACTTAACTCCCCAAATCTCTATGTGCTTTATTTGGTGAGATATTTTATCTGGTGGGATATTTAAGCATTTCCACATGCTACTGCTACTGTTGTTGATAATGACAACACTGTACAGCAATAATCAATCCTTGAAGATTCTTTAGATATAAATACAACTAACCTTTACACTCTAATCTGTGGGTAATATTCGCAGTTCTAAGCAGTTTACATATGTGACCATTAATATTTATAATAGCCCTATAAGGTTAATGTCCTGGTTTTACAGATGGAAACAAGTTCAGAGAGATTACCCACTGTGCCCACAGTTAACACACATGATAACCATGATTCAACATCAGGCAGTCTGCCTTTAGATAGAATGCTCTTAACCATGCAACTACACTGGCTTGAGCAGTGAGCCATTGTGCTCTACAGAGAAGTGGTGGAACCAGCATTTCAATCTGAACACTCTACCTCCACACTCCTGTACACTTACCCACTATTGCCCTACTGGCATTGTCAGATCTAGCACTTTTTATTTCTACTTTTAGATAATTGCCTCCCACGGCTTCCCTTATAGGTCTTTTTATAGTATGTGTTTGCTTTTGAGAGTAACTTGTGAAAGCTTTTGTTGACCTATCTCATAGGTGACACCGAATTGTCAACTACTGAGGGAGCAGTGGCGAGTGCCTCTGGTGATAGCACTGTCACTGATGAAGCCATCCTCCGTGGTGCTGATGTGGTTGTCCATGTGCCTCAGAGCAGTGAGCCAGACACTACTCTTGTTGTGGAAGAAGGTGAAACATCTCAGGTATTGGAAACCATCAGTGTAAGAGTAGTGAGTTTGGAGTTCATCAGCTTTATTCCTGGAAATGCTTTCAAGCTATCTTCTATTTTCACCCTCCCTGAAGTGTCCTGGTATTGTATTTGTAGAGTGGAATTGGAAGTCTAATTTACCAAATTGTATGGGACATTTGTTCTTATCTTTCTAGCATTTCTGTTCTCAAAAGTATACATCTGTTCTTTGCCTTTAAAATTGAGATTAACAACTACAATTATTCGATTATGTACTTCCTTTCTCATACAAGTAATGGATTTCTACATTTGTTGAAGTGTAATTGCAATGTGAATAAACATGCATGCTAATTTTTTTTAAAAAATAGCTTTATTGAGGTATAATTTGTTTTATAGGATTCACTAGTTTTAAAATAAGTAAAAACCAATGGCATTTTAAGTGAAATTTACAGAAGTATGCAGCTATTACCTCAGTATATGTATTTATGACTTTACAGGGTATATTTAAATGATGCTTCAGCTATATTGTACTAATTGACACTGTCAATAGCAGGTTGTGAGAGTGCCTGCTTGCCAATATTTGCAAGAATGGAAATATTATAAAGCTTTGATGTCTTTGGAAATCTGAGAAGCAAAAAGATGTCTCATAGTTGTATTTTCACTTTTCAAAGTGTCTGAATGGAATAGCTTTCCTTTCTAGAGCTATTTATTCATTAGAAATATTAAAACTATTTGTATTTTAGAGAAATTAGAAGTTTATTAAGAAATTTATGGCATGAGTGTTTTTGTTAATATTCCTGCCAAGACTGTATTTGAACTGTGTTTCATGGAGTTTAATTTTTTTAATTTTACAGATGTGTCTATCTGATCCATATGGCTTTTGGGTTCAATAAGAATCCTTACGAAGGCCTATTGCACTGCATACTTCACAGAAATATCACTGTGCTCCCTCTCAAAGTTATTTATTTGTTTACTTCTAAATACTTCACCAGCCTGGAATTGCTTTAGGCGTAGCAACTGAGAAAAGAATACAGATTTTTGTTTTGCTCATTTTTGTCTTGTTGTCTACACACTTTTAATGCAATAGTCCATATCTCCTGTACTAAGCTGAAATGCCCCTTGTAACATACATTACATACATGCATCCCCATAGGCATTTGAAAGTGTAGGGACATCTTGTCATACTCATTGAATTGTGTTATCTTGTCCTGAAGCTATAATCAAAGATTTAAATCACTGAAGCATTGTAACATATTTATTTCAATTTTCGGAATCCTGATTTCCCTGTGAAATGTCTTTGGAACTTTCCTGACAATTTTTGCCTCTTAGTTTTTCTGTACCGTTTTAGGAAATGTTGTATTTATTTCTCCCACTCACCACAACAACTACTACACATGGTGGGTTCTAATTGGGATGGATTTGGTTTTGTACATTTAATTTAGAAAGAAATAACATCATGAAAATTGTCTTTTTCTCCAACAGGCACATCTTTCCCTAGTATGCTTTTGAATTGTTTTATACTTTTCTCCTAATAGGTTCTGTAGGTTTCCTAAGTGTATTTCTCAGACTGTTAATATTTTTATTGTTATCAACATACATTTTATTTAAATTATTTCTTTAGATTTTTGAATTTTTTTAAGATGTTAAAAACATTATCTGTATATTTTGTTTCAAACTAATATTGTCTTCATGCATGCTACAATATTGGTTTTGCTATATAATCTGCTAGTTCTTACTGAATGTTTCTAAAAGGATTGAGACATATTTTATTATTATTAGTTAGATAGTAATTGTCAATGGAATGCTTGATATCTGCTTTGTTTGAATGTGAACAGTTGCATAAACATTAAAACCATAGGAAAATAGTACAAAGTCTAGAAGGATATAAAATGAAAAATAAAATCATCCTTCATGCCCTCAAGAGCAACTATTACTCCTCAGACATAGTACTTTTTTCCCAAAGAGATTCTTTATTTAAGGAATACAAACTTCATGCATTTCATAAATACAACTTTAAGAACATAGTGATTCTTCCCACTGTACTCGCCCTCCCATTCTTCTTCCTCCTCCCTCTCCTATTCCTAGTCTTATTTTTAACTAAGATCTATTTTGAATTAACCTTATACACAGAATATTAACTTTATACTAAGTAAAGAGTACAACAAATTGCATGAAAAAAATAAAACTGTTCCTCAACAGTTGAGACAAGGGCTATTCAAAGTCATTGCTTGGAGCCGCGCCGGCATCCCATATGGGCGCTAGGTTCTAGTCCCGGTTGCTCCTCTTCCAGTCCAGTTCTCTGCTGTGGCCTGGGAGGGCAGTGGAGGATAGCCCAAGTGCTTGGGCCCCTGCACCCGCATGGGAGACCAGGAGGAAGCACCTGGCTCCTGGCTTCGGATCGGATGGGCACAGCGCCAGCCATAGCGGCCATTTGGGGAGTGAACCAATGGAAGGAAGACCTTTCTCTCTGTCTCTCTCTCACTGTCTATAACTCCAACTGTCAAAAAAAAAAAAGTCATTCTTCTTGAAGTTAATTTCACTTCTTTTTTTTTTTTTGATACTTAATTAACTTTTTAAAAGCACCCAAGAATGATACATCTTTAGCCAGCACTTAGGCATAACTTTAACTTAGGAGACATAAGAATGTTCTCCACTTAATATACTGAAACAAAGTAAATATTTAAGAACAAGTTTTACTATTAACTCTCATAATGCAGCTCTTTGAGGACAGAGGCCCTGCATGGGAAGTTAGTGCACAGCGACTCTTGTTGTTAATTTAACAATTAACACTCTTATGTATGACATCAGTGATCACCTGAGGTTCTTGACATGAGCTGCCTAGGCTATGGATGGAGGCCTTTTGAATGCACTAACTCCATCAGTATTTAGACAAAGCCATAAGCAAAGTAGTTCTCTCCTCCCTTCAGAGAAAAGTGCATCCTTCTTTGATGACTACTTCTTTCCACTGGGATCTCACCCACCGAGGTCCTTCATGTAGGACATTTTTTGACACAGTGTCTTGGGTTTCCATGCCTGAAATGCTCTCATGGACTTTTCAGCCAGACCAGGATGCTTTAAGGGCTGATTCTGAGGTCAAAGTGCTATTTAAGGGGCCAGTGCCATGGCTCACTTGGTTAATCCTCCTCCTGCGGCATCGACATCCCATATGGGTGCCGAGTTCTAGTCCTGGTTGCTCCTCTTCCAGTCCAGCTCTCTGCTGTGGCCTGGGAAAGCAGTGGAGGATGGCCCAAGTGCTTGGGCCCCTGCACCCACATGGGCAACCAGGAGGAAGCACCTGGCTCCTGGCTTCGGATCAGTGTAGCCGCGGCCGTAGCGGCCATTTTGGGGCTGACCAACGGAAAGAAGACCTTTCTCTCTGTTTCTCTCACTGCTAACTCTGTCAAATAAATAAATAAATAAATAGTGCTACTTAAAGCGATTGTCATTCTATGAGTCTTCTGTGTAGACTGTTTCCAATGTTGGAGCATTCACTCCATTTTAATTCTATTATTATTACCAAACACTTAATCCTATCCATATAATCACTTCAACACTTAAGATGGTATTTTTACCATCCAGCTTATGGGTATTTGGGGTCCCATGGCAAGTTTTTAAACTGGACCCTAATAAGTAAGTCCACAGTGTGTGCAGAACTATGCAGCTTTACAGTTATAAACTTCATATACTTCATAATTACAACTTTAGGAACATGATGATTCTTCCCACCATGGCTGCACTCACACCTATACTCACCCCCTTCCCTCCTCCCCTCTTATTCCCACTCTTATTTTTTACTGATATCTGTTATCAATTGACTTTTTTGTTTAACTCTATGTTAAGTAAAGAGTTCAACAAATAGTATAGAAAAATTGTTCCTCAACAGTCAAGACAAGGGCTGTTCAAGTCATTGCTTCTCAAAGTGTCAGTTTCACTTCTACAGATAGCCTTTTAGGTGCTATCTGTAGGTTATCACATGTCAGGGAGAACATGTGGTATTTGACCCTTTGGAACTGGCTTATTACACTAAGTATGGTGTTTCCCAGAGTCACCATTTTATTGTAAATGATCACTTTTTTTAAATCACTGTGTAATATTCTATAGTGTAAATACCCCATAATTTCTTTATCCAGTCTTCAGTAGATGGGCACTTGGGTTGATTCCATGTCTTAGCTATGTGACTTGGGCTGTAATAAACATGGGGGTGCAGATAATCTTTTCATATGCTGATTTCATTTTCCTTGGGTGAATTCCCAGGAGTGGGATGACTGGGTCATACGGTAGGTCTATATTCAGATTTCTGAGGTATTGCCATACTGTCTTCCATAGTGGCTTTACCAGTTTGCATTCCCACCAACAGTGGATTAGTGTACCTTTTTTCCCCACATCCTTACCAGCATTTGTTGTTTGTTGATTTCTGTATAAAAGCCATTCTAACTAGGATAAGCTGAAACCTCACTGTGGTTTTGATTTGCATTTCCCTGACGGTTAGTGGTCCTAAGCATTTTTTCATGTGTCTGTTGGCCGTTTGGATTTCCTCTTTTGAAAAAAAAAATGTCTTTTTAAGTTCTTGGACCATCTGTTAACTGGTTTGTTGTTGTTGTTGTTGTTGAGGTCCTTTATATCTTTGCATATTCTGGTTATTAATCCTTTATCAGTTACATAGTTTGCAAATAATTTCTTTCATTCTGTTGGTTGCCTCTTCACTTTCCTGACTGCTTCTTTTGCAGTACAGAAGCTTCTCAATTTGATATAATCCCATGTGTTAATTTTGGCTTTGATTGCTTGTGCCTCTGGGGTCTTTTCCAAGAACTCTTTGCCTATGCCAATGTCTTGAAGGGTTTCCCAAATGTTCTTTAATAATTTGATGATGTTGGGTCATAGATTTAGGTCTTTAATCCATTTTGAGTGGATTTTTGTGTAAGGTGTAAGGTAGGAGTCTTGCACTCTCCTCACTTGATGTCTTCCAACCCTGACCTCAATGCCATCCAGAAATCCATTTTTTTGGCAAAATCTTTCTCTTTCACAGTCAACATCAAAATACTTCCTCCAAGAAATTCTTATATTTTCCATATGAACTTCTGTCTCTCCTGTGAATTCCCAGAAACTAATTTTTGAACTAGCTTTTGTCATTTATCACAACTTGCTTTCAATAAGTTATTTTTTTTGTCTTTTACTCTTCTTTGTGAACTACTAGAGAGTGGGAATAGCATATCTTTTATTTTTGAAATGAATAATTTCAGTACATTAAGTCTTATAGTATGCAAATAATGTTCTTAAGCGTATTTTAAACATATATGACTATACAGCACAAAGAGTGAACCTGATATAAAGTATTGACTTTATCATGTACTGACATTGGCTCTTCAATTGTAATCAGTGTACTATAACAATACAAGATGTTAATAATAGGCGAAACTAGAGGTATAAGATACAGAGTCACTGGGAACTCTATACTCTCTGCACAGTTTTGCTAAATGGCTGTAATAAATGAACTAAAAAGATAATGAACCTCAGACATTATTTTAATTTTTTAAAGATTTATTTTATTTATTTGAAGGACAGAGTTACATAGAGAGGTAGAGACAGAGAGAGAGGTCTTCTATCCACTGGTTCACTCCTCAGATGGCCACAATGGCCGGAGCTGTGCCAATCCGAAGTCAAGAGCCAGGAGCTTCTTCCCGGTCTCCCACGTGGGTACAGGTGCCCAAGGACTTGGGCCATCTTCTACTGCTTTCCCAGGCCATAGCAGAGAGCTGGATCAGAAGAGGAGTGCCCATATGGGATGCCAGCACTTCAGGCCAGGGCGTTAACCCACTGTGCCACAGCACAGGCCCCCAGGCATTATTTTATGAACTCATGTCTGTGATGCAATTGTCAGTTGAAATGCACTCACCAATGTTTATTACAGTTGTTTCAAGTATTTCTTGAACAACAATGACTTCAGCGTATGCTTCTTTTAAATTTTGGTTATTTGTGAGTTACTCTTTCTTTATTTTTCAGGTGGTGGCTGACAGCAGTAACTCCCCTAACAGTGGACCTTCAGAAACATATAGGAGAGTTTCATTTGGCTGTCTTAACTCTCTACTGGGTGCTACTGACTGTACTAATCACACGTGTTACTTCTCTCTAGATCTTGTTTGTACAGGTACAATGAACTTTTTTTTAATTTAAAATTAAGTATGACCTGCTTTAAAGGTTTTTATTAATTGTATTTAGGGATGTTTAAAGTCATCATTTCCAGGGTCATATTTGAAGCATGCTTATTTAACGAGAGGGTGTTAGTGCTAAAACTTCTTCTCCAGTATAGTTTGCCCTGATCAGTGATCTTCTAATATGTAAAGTGTACTTTTGAAGTTAAAAACTATGTGCAGCAAGTAACAGTTTTATAATGTTTTTTTTTAATTAGTGCTATCATTTGTTGCATTTTTATTTATTGGATGCAGTTACTAATGTACTTTTATTCACATAGGCACTAAATTTTTTTGTAAATATATTTTATTTTTTATACAAAAATTAAAGCCCAAAACATAGTTTTTGAAGTAACTATGGACAAGATGTTATACTAGTTTTTTTTGCTTAGAAGATCCTAGGAACAGCATCCAGTTGTTCTTCTACTATCACCATATAATCACAGTGACAGTACTACATTTGGTGTAGAACAAACAACTTACATAAAAATAAATTTTATTAATTGTAGTCTAAACATTTTACCAATACATACTTGTTACTAAAAGGCAACAACTTCATCCCACAATCTTGGGCATGTGAATTTCTAATGCTGTTAAAAGGTTTTACTGCAATTAAAAAAATTACCAAATGATCAAATATCTAAGGAGTTGTGGATTTACACCATAGCAAGAGCAGGAGCAGAGCAGAAAAAGAGCATCAGTACTGATCTCTACCCTCTGTGATGGGGTACCATGGCTTAACATTTTGTGCTGTACTGAGCTGCTCTTTACCTTAAATGTTTCATGTAAACATAATCTATAGTATCCCCAATTTCCCACTGATCCTGCCCTCCTGATGACCCAGCAGAATCTTGCCTTTTTAGGCTGTGGCATAGACCACGTCATTGACAACTGGCCTGCCAAGTGTGCTGGCTGAGCCAGGAATATCTGATACCTCTCCATCATCACCTGAGATGATTGGAAACAGCTGTTGCATGTCCAAGGACAATAAGTTATAATGTCAAGCACCATCTATATAGTTATGGGAAGAGGGATTTACTTCGTGTCTGGAAAGAAAATGGAAAGAGAGGCGGATTAGTGCTGATTGTGTTTCTGATTTTATCATGTTAGTGGAAACTCTGTGAACTGCAACAGGAATGTTTTTGGTCTCATCCATATGTGCTTGCATGTGTAGCAGTCCACATATATCAAATATATCATGCTTTCTCCATGCTCCCGTTGAAGCTCTTGATGCTTGTTCGCAGCTTTTGGCTCCTATGGTAAAACCTGCCGAGAATGTTTGTGTACTGACTCTTTTTTGTGGACCTGTAGTTTGATTGTTGTGGCTAGTATACTTAGCACTAGGACTGAGGGTGCTGATTCATGAGTTAAGCAAAAATATAAAGCTAAGGGCACGTGGGTTAAACTTTCAAATAGGGTGTCTGGGGAAGGCTTTACTGAAAAGGTTGAGAGGTCATAAGTATTTAGCTTTGGTGGGGAGGGATTTAAACAATATTGTTGTTCAAAGAAAAACTTTGAGACTACCGAAATTTTTCCAAAGTTAATCAAACAGGGAAAACATCTGAGAAAGCATTCTCAACAAAATATGTTTCAAAATAATTCCACCTGTAATGGGATGAGCTGTATTTATAATCAAACAAATAAAATACAAGAAAAGATATAGGGAGATTACTTGATTGGCACAGTTCTGATTTTACCTTATTTGGGTGTAAATTAGCAGCCTCCATCCTGGCATTGGCTGAGGATCACTTGCTTGCCTACTAGAGGGTAAATACACTTCAGTAGGTTACAACTTCCCTGCACGTCTGGCTAGGTGGCAGTTCACTATGTATACAGGGGGCTTTGGAACACAGTTAACACCTAAATACAGAGGTTGGTTTAAGGCAATTTTAATTCAACACCAAGAGAGGAGATTAATTGTATTTTTTTAAAGATTTATTTTTATTTATTTGAAAGACAGAGTTACAGAGAGAGATAGAAATGGAGAGAGAGAGAGAGAGAGAGAGAGAGAGAGAGAGGTTTTCAATCTGCTGGTTCACTCCCCAGATGGCCACAACGGTCGGAGCTGTGCCAATACGAAGCCAGGAGCCAGGAGCCTCCTCCAGGTCTCCCACATGGGTACAGAGGCCCAAGGACTTGGGCCATCCTCCACTGCTATCCTAGGCCATAGCAGAGAGCAGAATCAGAAGAGGAGCAGCCAGGACTAGAACCAGTGCCCCTATGGGATGCTGGTGCTCCAGGCCGGGGCTTTGACCTGCTGCGCCACAGCACCGGCCCCAATTAATTGTGTTTTAAGCCCTTTTCTCTACCTGTGGCATTGAGAATAGGCTGTATGGGGCCAGACTAGGTTTGGGAAGACAAGAGTATAATGCAATAGTGGTGGTGATGGTGAGTGATGATAGGTACTTTGGCAAAGTTAGTAGAAGTGGAGGCTGTGAGGAGTGATTTGATTTTGGAAACTCTTTGGAAGTAGAGGGAATGTATTGACTGTTGGATAGACTATTTGGTATGATAGAAGAGTAAAGGGTTAGTTTAAAGTTATTTCAGCAATAGTAAGGGAAGTTTCCAGTTTTTTAGATTTGGAAAGTCTAAGGGGCAACTTGGGTGCATGAAAAGAACAAAAGACACTCAACTTTGGATATGATAATTTGATTAAGCATTTGGATCCATGAATGTGAGGTTAATTGGAGCTGCAAGTATACACATTTTGGAATTTTCAGTCTGTGACTATCACTTAAAGCCCGACAAAAGGAATAGGTATGGAAAAATAAGAGAAAACAAGAGGCAAGAATCCAGTGCTTGCCTTCGGTCATTCTAAAGTTTAGTTGTAATGGAACTAAGGAAAGACAAAGAAAGGAATATGAAAGAACTAAGAAAAGCTGGGTTATAAGGCACAGAAACATTGACCTTTAGTAGATATTGCTAGCTATTTGAAGTGATTGTACCTATTTACACTTCCAATAAGAGTGTTTGAGAATTACGTTTGCTTTAAATTCTCCCTTGTACCTTAATATTTTCAGACTCACTTGTACCTTACGATAAACCATCTGTAATTATTTAGAACTTTAAGATATAATATAATGTCCATTCTCTATCCAAAACACCTGATAAAAGAATGTCCATTTTTCTGTGCAATATGTCCTCCTGCTAATGCTACTGCTAATAGCAATCGAGATTTATTTAGTGCCGATTGTGTGCCTGGCAACACTGGTATAGGTATCGATTAATTGTCCCTGGAACTCTATGTGGTAAGTGCTACTGTTAGACTTCTCAGTTTTTAGAGGTGAACTAAAGCACAGAGAATGAGCACCTTCATGGGGGTTGCAAAGTGAGTACATGCTGAATCCAGGTAGCCAGCTTCAGGCTTGTGTTCTTACCTTTGTACTTGGCTGCCTCTCATGGAAGAGTTGTAGTTGTTTAATACATCCTCTTACTGCTCCTAAAAAGATTGCCCATGTATGATGTGCAGTTGCTGATACTTCTCACCATCTGAACTTGCTAAATCATTAGAGAATCAATGTCTACAGCATGGTAAACTTCTTTTCTTTTTCTTTTTCCCAAAGGAACCTTTTATTTAAAGAACACAAATTTCATAAGTACAACTTTAGGAATATAGTGATTGTTCACACCATACCCACCCTCCAACACACACTCCCACCCCTCCTCCTACTTCCTCTCTCCTTGCCAGTCCCATTCTCCATTAAGATTCATTTTCAATTAACTTTATACACAGAAGACAAGTCTATACTAAGTAAAGATTTCAACAATTTGCACACACACACAAAAAAAAAACTGTATGAAAACAAGTTTTATAGTTAACTCTCATAATATAATTCATTGAAGTCAGAGGTCCTACATGGGAAGTTAGTGCACAATGACTCCCGTTGTTAACTTAACAATTAACACTCTTAGGTATGATTTCAGTCATCACCCAAGGCTCTTGACATGAGCTGCCTAGGCTATGGAAGCCTTTTGAATCCACAGACTCCGTCAGTATTTAGACAAGGCCATAAGCAAAGTGGAAATTCTCTCCTTCCTTCACAGAAAAGTGCATCCTTCTTTCATGACCACTTCTTTCTGCTGGGATCTCACTCACAGAGGTCCTTCATGTAGCACATTTTTGCCACAGTGTCTTGGCTTTCCATGCCTGAAATGCTCTCATGGACTTTGCAGCCAGACCAGGATACCTTAGGGCTGATTCTGAGGTCAGAGTGCTACTTAAAGCAATTGTCATGCTATGAGTCTGCTGTGTGGACTACTTTGTAAGTTGGAACATTTTCTCCTTTATAATTCCATTATTATCACCAGACATTTGATCCTATTTATATGATCACTTTCACACTTAATCCTATCTAGATGTTCACTTTAACACTTAAGGCGACAATTTTACCACCCAGCTTAATGGGATTTGGGGTCCCATAGCAAGTTTTTAAACTGTACCCTTAGAAGTAAGTCCACGGGAATGTGTGCAGAACTATTCAGCTTTACAGTTACAAACTTCCTCCTCCCTCTCTTATTCTCACTCTTATTTTTGACTGAGATCTATTTTCAATTGACTTTATACACATATGATTAACTATATGTTAAGTAAAGAGTTCAGCAAATAGTATGGAAAAAAAAAACTGTTCCTGGACAGTTAAGACAAGGGCTGGGTAAATTTCTTTTCTGAAAGGGCAATTTATAGGGTAACTAAATCTTTTTAAATGTCAAAAATAGTGGCCAGAGCTGTGGTGTAGCAGGTTAAGCCTCCGCCTGTAGTGCCAGCATCCCATATGGATGCCAGTTTGAGTCCTGACTGCTCCACTTCCAATCCAGCTCCCTGCTAATGTGCCTGAGAAAGCAGTGGAACATGATCCAGGTGCTTGAGCCCCCGCACCCACGTGGGAAGACCAGAAGAAGCTCCTGGCTTCCGATGGGCCCAGCTCCACCCATTGCAGCCATCTGGAGTGTGAACCAGTGGATGGAAGACCTCTCTTTCTCTCTGTGTTTATAACTCTGCCTCACAAATAAATAAATAAATATTTAAATAATAATAACAATAAAAGTCAGAAGTCTACCTTAGATGCAGTAAGAACTGCTCTAGGGTATTAAAACCTGAGAGCATTTGTGAAATGCAGTGTTACCTAAACTAACAGCATTTTCCACTAAATTTCTCACCATGGCTGTTTTAGATTTTGAGCCTTATACAGGAGACTGCGTAGAAGTTATATTTTCCACAGATCCAGACACACAGAGCAGACGGGCTGTCTCAGTGAAGCCTCGGGTGTACAAGCATGTGAGTGAGGTAGGTGGTTTCAATGCTGCACTTGTTGTATGTTTCTGCCTGTCCTTTCTTTAGCGATAATTTCTGCTTCTCAGGATTCTGTTGGATTGATTGGGAAACCTAACACAAAAATATATTCATTTCCAAATTGGAGCCTATTTCCTTACCAAATAGGCTATACTTGTGAAGTGACATAAAGAATAATGTGGATCACTCAAGTAATTAATATGTGAAGTATATAGTTTATTTTATATGTGATAAAATGTTCTGAGAACAAAGGCAGAAAACAATCATTCCTTAGGTACTACTTGGAAAAAATAACAGAGGGAGTAGATAGTGGTATTTGTGTTTACCAGTAAGATCTAGGTGTGATTTGGTGGGGAGTGGAGCTTGAAAGCACAAGAAAATTCAGTTTGAGCAATGGTACATAGGAGATAGTGATCTCAGAATGTGACAAAGGAAGTAGGGAGAGATGGTGGTCTACTTATCTCCACATCTCTATCTCACACAATCTCTTCACCTCTCTCAACATTAACTTACAGAGATTATGTACACGGAGTAATATTTATCTCGAGATTTCTCAGTAGAGACATAGGACTCCTTTCCAGAGATTCTGATTTAATTGGCATGAGGTAGCAAATGGGCATGGGTGTGTCTACACTGCACCCCAGGTGTTCACCATGTGCCAACAAGACTGGAAATCACTGGTGGGCATGGATTGACCTGAAGCTGAGAGCCAGAGGGAAGTGCACAGCAGGCTTCGTGTGTGATGGTTTTACATATTCCTGCACATCACTTCCTTCCATAGGTGTGCATTACTAGTATACATGGAAGAAACGGGGTGATAGATGATGCCATCTTCTTCACCTTGGATTCTCTGAAACTTCCTGAAGGATACGTGCCTCAAATCTATCATGTCGTCAATGCTGTGGTAGTGGAGAGCTTTCATTCAGGCTATGTTTGGAGAGCAATTTCCATCACTCCAGTGCTAATGATGTAAAAGCACAACCTATTTATTCTCCATGTATTCATTCTTCTATGGTAATTAAGGAATTCTTGCAGTTGTGTTTTGAAAAAAAAAAACAATTAGTGAACTTCAGTAATTGTTTCTTATACTGTTTTTCAAATCTTGAGTCCTGAATGTGTTGACCAAATTGTATGTTCTTGAGAATGTTCACCAGTCTTCATGATTAATTAAAGGCATTTTTCTCTGAATCCTGTCTAATGACTTTCATTGCTTTTTTTTTTTTGCTTGCATTAGAAGCATGTGTATTTTAATCAATTTGTATGGTGGTTTCCTTCTCTAGACTCCTATTTTATACATACATTCATGGAGATTTTACTGTTTTTACTTTTCTCTGTGATCCAGTGGGAATTCTCAGCCATCCAGTGGTGGGTTTCCCACATCAGCTTCAGAGCTGGAGTCTAGACTGGGGCACTCACTCCCTCCTTAGCTCACTCCAGCTCACGCCAGCTGCAGAGGTTCCAGTCTTGAGCACAAGGACACAATGCTGGCCCTCATATTAGTGCCTCCTGTTAAGGCCCCTTGTTTTTCTGCCTCAGGGTACAGTAGCTTCTGGGACATATAGGGGTCAGTTGGAACTGTGGCAGTTCTGGTCCTTATGGGTATCATCATTCCAAGGTAGCTCCATGCCTGGGATACCTACAGAGAAAACCTCCACTGGACATGACAGATGTGTGGGCAATGTATTCTACCCCTCCACGCTGAATTCTCCAATTTGGCTGATGTGGAAGGGACCTCTGTGAGAGCAGGAAGCAGACTGTATCAAGTGCAGTTAAGTGGGACTCAGTCACAGCCGCTTTGTGACAAGCATCTTCCCTGCACTGGGTGAGTCACTTCAGCATGTGGGCTGCAGCAGGTTAGGGGAGAATCAATTTCATTTATGTTTTTACACAGCAAATCCAGCATCTATTGTTCTCACTGGGCAGGTGAACTGCAGTGCACTTTCAACATTTTGACTCCTGGGATATGTTAACTCCCAGGCTCTTTGCCATAATTTGGAAGACAGGATACTTGATCATAGAGGGCTGGGTTAAGCAACGTGTTTTCCGCAGGTGAGATGGAAAGGGCATGAAGGAAGCTGTTTAGCAGAGATTCTGAGGCTGAAGTGTTCTGAACTGGGACTTCCACCACGCATACAGTGCGGGGGCTGCACGTGTGCTGACATTAGACACCCCTAGGCTGGGGGGTGGGGTGGGCATGAGCCCTGAGAGAAGAAATAAAGATGCTGATCCTGAGTATGGCATGTGAACTCTAGCCCTGGGACCTAGTCTGGCCTGCTGCCTCTTTGGTTGTAAACTTCTTATTGAGGTATAGTTCACACAACATGCAGTTCACCCAACTACACTGTATGATGTATTTATTTTTAGTACATTCACAGCCCCATGCAACCAATCTGATTTTAGACCTTCCCCCCCACACACTCAAGCATACTACTGAAAGTCCCTTAAATGCATAACCAGGTGCCCAGTGCAGTCTACCTTGATTCAGACTCAACTGTTCTAAATCACAGTATCACCTTCTATCTCTAGAATCAGTTGTTGGACTCACTGTATCCCATGCTGTGGTGACTGGCACCCCCAGCCTCGTCATCCACAGGGAACATTGACTGCTCTTGGAGTATGCTCCATTCTTCCTATTGCTTTATGCTTGTTGATGTTGTTCATTGGGTCTTAGAACTTCCTCTCTATCATTTAAAACCTCGTCTATAAAAATTCCATCTCGATCAGACCAGAGGCAAATGTAAATGTAAATGTGAAAAGAAACTTAAATTAGTAACAGAAAATGCCACTAATGGCTCAAGGGAATAGAAGGTGACATAAAGCATTGTATGAAAAACAGTCATGCTGGCCTTTTCTAATAAAAATAATCCTGCTGACTGATAAGAGCTGGAGCTTGATTTATATCCCTTTTATTACTCTGTTTTATTACAGAATGAATCTTATGGCTTTGAGTCACTCCCATCTAGCTACTTTTGCCTGTTCCCTGAACCAGCAAGGGTTTTCCCTGCAGTATGTATCCCTCTGCTCAGGGACCCTCTGAGATGTTGTTTTGGGTGGTAGGAAGCTCTTAGGAGCTGAGGAGTTAGGTGAGCAGATGCCCACAATTGCCATTCACATTTGAGGTATTATTGTTAACCCCATTCTCACACTAGCTCATTCACTGGTGGCCACTGCAGGCCCTTGATGTCCCCATCCCTCTGAGTACAGAAGGGACCTATACTTTTTTAACCATTAGAATATGGCCTGGGTAATATGATGCCATACCTGTGAGTCCATTGTTTTGTATAAGGCCCCATCTTGCTGACCAACTCCCTGTAGAGGCTCTCCTGACTGATGACCCAAGCACCATGATGGGAAAGTTCACATGGCTTAGAATGCAGATGGCCTCTGTGAACTTCAACAGCCTTTAAGAGAAGAGGGCAATCTCCAGCCAACAAACAGAAGCTAGGGCCCTCAGCCCTACAGGTGTAACATGATGAATTCTTTCAACATTCTGAGTCAGGGATGGGCACCATGGCACAACAGGTTAAGCTGCCCTCCAGTACTAGAAAACCCACACTCCCCATCCTACTTCCTACTAATGCACTTGAGAAGGCAGCACATGGTGACCCAAGTAATTGGATCCCTTCCACCCCTGTGAGAATACCAGATGGGTAGTTCTGGGTTTCTGCTGGTTTCAGTCTAGGCCAATACCAGGTATGGTGGGCATTTGGGGAGTGCCCACAGTGAATGTAAGATCTCTCCCTCCCCACCTTTCAAATAAATACATAAATAAATCTTAAAAATTAACCTGAGCAAATGTAGAATTGGATTCTTCTGCAACTGAACCTCTGCATTAGCAAATCTCTGTAATTTTCAACATTTTCATTTCAGTCTTGTGAGATTCTGAGCAAAGGAGCCAGTTAAGCCATGCCCGAACTGTGAGATAATCAATGTATGGCAGTTTAGGCTAGGAGAAATAAAACCAGAAGCTCTGCCAGTGGTGTGATCTGACCTGTAATATTAAAGCATGCCTTGGGAGGACAGGAGATGAGGAATGGGATGTCTTCTCAAGATCTGTACACTTCATACATTTTATTTATTTCAGAGGTAGAGTTACAGACAGAGAGAAAGAGAGAGAAAGAAAAGGGGAGAGAGAGAGAGAGAGAGAAAGAGAGAGAGAGAGGTCTTTCATTCGCTGGTTCACTCAATGGCTAGAGCTGCGCTGATCCGAAGCCAGGAGCCAGGAGCTTCTTTCAGGTCTCCCACGTGGGTGCAGGGGCCCAAGGACTTGGGCCATCTTCTACTGCTTTCCCAAGCCATAGCAGAGAGCTGGATCAGAAGTGGAGCAGCCGGGACACAAACTGGTGCTCGTATGGGATGCCGATACTGCAGGCTGGGGCTTTAACCCGTTCCACCACAGTGCTGGCAATAAGTAAATCTTTAAAAGAAGAAGAGGAGGAGGAGCCAGTTAGAGGAACAGGATTAATGGCACATGGTGAAGTGTTGGTAGATTATAAGATATGATTCACATCAACAGCCATTGTCCTTCCTTTCACTACCCATGCAGCTTAAATTTTACATCCATTGCTGAGCAATTGCTGGAGAAAGCCTACAACAACTCTACTACCCTTCTGATGTTTTTCGTAAAAGTCTTGCCCCCAAACACAAATTCTAGAAATACTCACCTGTCAGCATTCTGAGCTTGCAAAGGAATATCTGGACACTAGTGGCCAAGTCACCTATCTTGGCCAATGGGTGTATTCCTACCACTTGCCAACTATCTAGCCATCTGTCTTTCCTTACCCAATATAGTTGGTACTGGTATCCTTTCAAGTTTCTATTCCAAGACTTAATAAACTGTCACATCAACAACTGGCTGCAGTATTCCAGTAAGGGTAGGCTATTATAAGTTACTGCCTAACACTATGCACACAAGGATACTCACCTCTCCTTTCTCCCAGATAATCCTCCCTGTGGCTGGGACAGGGCTAGCATTAGAGTGCCCTTTCCATGGGTACTGTGCACAAAGCCTGTACAGTTCAATTCTCATGACCCATAAATGTATGCTTCACCTTCTACAGTTGGGAGCAGGTGAGGTCAGCATTCAAGTCTCTCACCTTAGGTGAATTGTAAGTCCCTGTTTGTACAAGCTCACACATTTACAGCAGCTGCAAAACATCACTCAGCAAATGGCTTCCCCAAAGGAGCCGTGTTCCAGTCCCACTGTGAATAATCATGAAGCTTGGTGACCTTTGCAATTGAGCTGAAATCCCATTAAATTTCATCAAACAGCAGAAGAAATAACTCTTTGGGTTGGGAGAGGGATCATGAGGTAATACTGTCATCTGTTCTCTTATGCCTGGGCCTTGAAGAAGGGCAGGATCCTTAGAGACAATAATGGAGGAAAGGATACAAAATGCTGAAAAGGATGATGGAGAGTTGTTTGAATCCATGGCTGGAGGCAATCTTAGGTGGGTGCTATGAGTTACCTTTTTTTGTCGGTTTCCCCTAGCCTTCCCACAATTATGGCAACTTCAATTGGACTATCAAAATTCCAAGGGCAGACCTTGGGTTCATCACATGGTGCCCTGCCCAGTGCACTTTGATTAGAGATACCACACCTTTCTCTGGCAACTCAGGCCCAGTGTACCATCTGCCTGCAGGGGCCAGTGGAAGAAAGTATGGAAGATTCCTGGAAGAGAGTGCAATTGAGCTGGGACTAGATAAGCTGAGTGAAGGAAATTTCCGAGATCATAGATAACAGAAAACAGAGGCTATGGTTGTGCAAAGACTTGAGTAGTAGAACTGGACATTGAGAGAAGGACATAGGCAATGACAGTTCAAGCAGACTTGATTGATTTAAATGGGGCTTGAATTATGGGTGGAATCCTCATTTGTAGACCTGGAGACAGTGGACAATTTCTCTGTCAGTAATTTCAAACCTTCCAATGATGATGCTTGAAGACAAGGTGATAGACTATCAAAGAATATCTAGCCTGTGATCAAGCTCATTAAATGCTGGATTGAACAGCTTGGCTTCCGTGGTTGGGTCCCCCATAGGATATGGGAATATGGTGGCTCCCCTCCTAGAGATCACAATAATATGTTTAACTGATCTTAATTCTTTTTTAAAGATTTATTTATTTATGTGAAATGGCCACAAACCAGGCCTAAGCCAGGAGCCAGGAGCTTCTTCTGGATCTCCCATATGATTGCAAGTTCCCAAGCACTTGGGTCATCTTCCTCTGATGCTTTTTCAGGTGCATTAACAGGGAGCTGAATTGGAAATGGAGCAGCTGGGGCTCAAACCAGAGCCTATAATGGGATGCCAGCACTGTAGCCCATGGCTTAACCCACTTTACCACAATGCCAGCCCCAATCCTAATTCTTGAATGGTGGTCTGTGGTGTGATTTTGATCAAATCACATTACGGTGTGTTCCCACATCTTTAATAGATATGTCCATGAACTTCTGGATTCCTGACAGAAAAGATCCTTAGCCACATCAGGTGCAGTGATGTCCTTTATGTAACAATGTAATGAGTCTTTCAGAAAATGTTGTTTTTGAAATGTTAACCTTGGACTGGCCTATTGATAATATTTAGGTTTTATGGTGTTTTGAACTCAAAAATGAGGAAATGGCTGGTGCAGTTGGCTGAGCTGGTTTCAGCCCTGGACTGCACAGAGGCTGCACTAAGGACCAGATTTTGCCATTATTGTATTGGGTCATTGGGTAGATGCTACCAACTTGTGTTTGCTTATATTTTTATTTTGGCTGTTATGTTATGATATGTTACATTATGTTACGTTATATTGCATTATTCTAATCAAAATTTATATTTCCGCTACTTTTGTGCTGCAAAGAAGGAAAGTAACCTGCTTGGGATGGGGATAGCTTTCAGTCATTAGCTCCCTTGAATTGAAGTTTGTGTGTATTTAATAACTTAACTGTGTATTTTATAACATTTCTTTGACTATATTTTGGAATCTGTCTTATTCATACGTTGTGTTTAAAAGAAGCAAAAATTCCTAGTAATTTTGACTCAAAAATGAGGCAGTGGGCATCCTCACTCACCAGGGACACTTCTCCATTTGTATGTGATTTGCCTCCTTAGTAATCATTGTGTATCATCTAAGTGTGGTCTGATGCTGTTGGTGTATCTGCACTTTACAAATAATTAGAATAGTATTCTTTCAGGAGTGTGTTGCTTTAACACCTTGAAGTTAGTCAAGCTCCCAGAGATCCTATTTCTTGTTTTATTTAACGTTACAATAGCATCAGTTGTTTTCATGACATTTCAGTTACTGGAATGTGCTTAATCTTTATTTTCACTATGTTCCACAAATATTCTTCAAGTGAAAACATTTTCCTTGTGTATATTTGGAAATTGGCAGGCCAAACTCTTGACTTTTAGGGTTACTGTGGATGTCCCTTAGTCACTGTCATCAGCCAACATGGGATACTGTTGGTTATTCAATTTTACATAACATTCAATTAAATTTTGTTCCTGATGCTTCCTCAAAATTTTACTTTAAATGATAGAATGGAGAAGAGGGTATTTAGGCTAGAGAATAAGAGACAAGTTGAGACACTCAAATCCACACTGGCATGCCTGAGTTCAATACTATACTCTGGCTCTTGAGTGCAACTTCCTGCTAATGCAGACCCTGGGAGGTTCAAGTAATTAGGTTGCTGCCACCCATGTGGAAGACCTGAATCGAGTCTCTGGTTTGAATACCAGCCTTGCCCCGCCATTGTGGGCTTTTGGAGACTGAACCAGTGAATAGGAGCGCCCTCTATCTCTGTCTCTCTGTACATCTTTGCCACTCTCTCTGTCTCTCAAATAAATAAAAGATTTTTACAAAATGAAAATAAAAGGCAGTATGAAATCCCAGTCTACAGAGGAAACACAATGTCTGATTGAGTGCCTTTGATTTTACAATATAATGCACATTTGACATAATTCATATTGTTTAAATTCTGATCTGTTTCTTGATCATAATTTTGTTGAGTCCTTGACATTTTATGTCAATGAATGCTCTTAACTCTTTCTTGAGGGGCCATTAACCATGGTTAGGATTTTATTTTACAGTAGATTTCTGTCTGACATAATTTTATTCAATTAAATGTGGATCTTCACCCCTTAAGCATTTTGCATTATTTCCAATTCACAAATGAAGAAAATATTTTTCTAATTGCCCATGTGCCTTTTTGTTTCAGAATAGTTCTATTTTCAAGTGGCTATATAGCCAAATCTTTCATTTTATTTTATCAGGGAACTATTTTAATACCATTATATTTGCTGACATTTTGGTCTTTGTGTGTCTTATTTCATATATCTACTAAAAATGAAGAACGTTGTGTGGTATTTCAATGTAAATGATTGCACACTGACCATCTGGCAGAGTGTTTTTTGTTTTATGAGACTGAATACACCAAGAAGTACCAGTCACCAGCCATCACTAAACATTGTTTAGAACCATTTAGGATTTCATTTTCCCACAAAAATCATATGTTGACTATCACATAATTCAATTCAACTTCATCCAATCTTTAGAATTCTCATGCATTTCCTTTAAAAATCATGGGACATTTTTAATTTACAAATGAGAAATTCATGCCCAAATGAGTGCTCTTCTGTTGGGAATGAATGACCCTTGCCAGTCATCTTGTGTTAGTTTTAGATTTTATTTTAGAACCATAATTGTGCATTTACTTTAGTTTTATTTCTTTAAATATGGCCTAGGTCCTCCTTCCCAGCTATTCTCACATTTAAAAAATTATTGGTGTGCATTCTATTTACAAACAAGCAGGTTAGGAGCTCTCTAGGGCCAAGCTGGTCAGCACAAGAATTAAAAGGAACATGCCATTCCTCCCCCGTATCAGATGATACTGTCCCTGCCCCTTTGGCCATAAGTTCTCACTGTGATTTAATGCTTTGAGTGCTACTATATCGATTTGAGAAATAGTCAATACCTGCCTAATTATATTCATTCTTCCATCATGTGACACTTGGCCACTCAGGAGGACTATCAGATTAAAGGAAAATACTTGCGTTGCTCAAAAACCTGGGGGCTCTAATCAACTGAGAATAACCTTGAAAATTTCTCAGAAATCAAAATCTTTTCCTTGATAACTGTGATGGTTAGGTTTGCTTATTATACTTTTAGCTAGTTTGTTCTTGATATTGATGTGAATTATGTATATTAGCTCACATTAAAATGATTTAATTACTTCTCTTTTTTTTTTACTAAAAGAATAAAAAATTTTATTGAGCATTGTAAGTTGCATTCAATAACCTCCAAAACACCACACCACAGTCCATCAACAGTCAATCAAACTCAACAGCAATTCATTCTTCACAAGCCTTGAGTTAGGGCAGAACACCCTTCAACTTACAGTAAGATCTTACTTACCTCTTGTGGGCAGGGGTTGGGAAATTACACTTCATTTATGATCACTAATGTGATGAAGAGCATCAGAAGTGTATGAAAATGATAAGAGTGATTCTGATTTCAAAGTACATTGTTTGGAAACATTAACAAAAATATCAAAATGATAGAAGAATACTTGCTTCTACTAAATTCTTGATAGGAAAGTTCTCAAAACAAGCAATGTGTTTCCTGCTACAGAAAGGGTTTTTTTTTTTTAAGATCAAAGGGTTTTTTTTTCCACAGAATTTCATATCTTGCTAATACGAAAGCATAAAACAGCAACAAAGAACAATAACGCATATGGCAGTGAATACACCAGGCTAACATTGATATTTGAAATGACTAGATAATTTTGGTGGGGGGCTTTAGAATAAATGCAGCAGAGATCCATAATCACAAAATTTTAAGGTTAGACAAGATCAGTTAATTACTAAACAGAATTGACATATTTTATAAAGGACTATCACTGATTATTAACTTTTTTTGTTTGCAAATGTACACATATAGGCACAAATGGAAGAAAGGATAACATGCATAATATTAACTACCCACTTTAAAAGTTATGAACCATGCAGAAGTTTAGCTCAAGTAGTAGTATTAACGTCTACATCCAACTCAAAACCACGTAGTTCACTGATCGCAGATGCATAGTATTAATCATCAAAAGTTTCAGAACACATTGTGTGGATTTTGAAAAGTCATGTGCATCTTCTATGATTTCAGCTTTACCTCCATTTAACTTGCTTATAAAGTATGCATGATGTACTGTATATTTAAAATCAGCAGAACAGCAATATTACTCTATAATTTTTCAGTTTTTATAGTTGCATTTTTTAACACAAAAGAACCACATCAGCAGTGATGAAATTTAAGAAAGAAATACTGTGGTTGTGCTTTATTTCTTTTATAATCATAAAAAACAAAGCCTTAAACAAAGCTTCATTGTTGAACAGTAATGCAAAATCAAACATAATGGCATACATATGGTGCCAAATGCTAAAAATTATATTTTAAGCTATATACACTTAAGGACTGCCAAAATTTGTTTTCTTTATAGTTCAAGAGGCACAACTATAGGCTTTTGTTATAACCAGTTTAAACTTTATGTGTACTTCATTTTAAGCACAGAACTCAAACGCTCTTCATCATTTTCTTTCTCTTTTTTTTTATTGTAGCATTTTGACCATAACTGGTTAAAATTATATTGATGAAGCATTGATATTTTCTAAGCCCACCTCAATTGTGCTTAAAATGTGAAATATTTATTGCTGGTTTTTGAGTTTTACTTTCCCAGTGTTCTGAGGCTTTTAGGAATTGAGATACTAATTCTTCACTAATCCTAACTTTTCAGAAAGAGCCCTAGACCTTAAACAATACCTAAGTGTAGAATGAAGGTACTTTTATTAACACTCATTGTTGTATCCTAGAGACATGCTTGCTGATTAAGAGCAAATTCCACAATCTATATATTAGTAACTATCCATTTTTCAGTTGTTTTCTCCTCAAAGACCTTTGTCCAATGTCAGCATAACATTATTTATTTTTTAAATTTTGATTATTTATTTTCATTTTATTTGAAAGAAAGAGAGAGTGAGACACAGATCTCTCATTCACTGGTTCACTCCCCAAATGCCTACAGTAGCCAGGGCTGAGTCAGGTCAGTGCCAGGAACCTGGAACTCAATCCAGGTCTTCCACGTCCAGGTAGTAGGAACCCAAGTCCCTGAGCCATCACCCACTGCACATTAGCAGAAGTGCTGAATCGGAAGCAGAAGAGATGAGACTCAAACTAACTTCTCTGATATGGGATACAAGTATCCCATGTGGTGATTTAACTTTGGTGTCAAATGCTCCTCCCCACAACATTACTTACTGAAGGAATTCTTCATAAAATCGCTCTGAGTGATAGCAGATCATTTCCATGTCAGAAATTTTGTATTATCATTACTAAGGCAAAAACATAGTTGTCTAATGTGCATTTCATGGTATATTAAGTAAACCAGAATACCTGTTTGAGTAATTTGTTACCAATAATCTTACATGGTGTATTAGTGTTAGTAGTCAGTAACAAAGTGAGAATACGAAAATCATCCCAAACGTTTGTCATCTATAGGTTTTTAAAAATTTTATCTGAGAGGCTGAATGACAGAGAAAAAGCTCCCATCCGCTGGTTCAAATCCCCAGACTCCCACACCAGCCAGGGGGTGACAAAGTCGTGAGCTGGAAACTCAATCCAGATCTCCCACTTGGGTGGTGGGAACGCAATTACTTGAGCCTCCCAGAGTCTACAGTGGCAGAAAGTTGGAATCAGGAGTCAGAGCCAGGACTCAAACGAAGGCACTCGGATGTGGGACATGCATGTCTTAACTGACATCTTAACTGCTAGGCTACGTGTCTGCCCCTGTTGTCCACAGTTTTGTGTGAGCCAGCTGCCTTATGACTGAAAAGAAAAAGTGGAGTCTGAACCTCTCCTTCCAGCAAATAATTGGCAATGCTTCTCAATACAATACTTAATAATTCCTCCATGATTTTGATTAAAGCAGCAAGGACAACACTCCTTTTGAAGGGACACTCAGATCTCTGAAATTGCAGACTCAACCCGGTCTTGTGTTTTGATTCATATAGTTCCTGTTTGTTCTCTTTCCCTCTTTTGGCCTAACTCAAACAGGCTGCATGAGGGACTTGGCTGCACCAACCACTTTGAGAAGTTACTCAAGTTAGGAGAAAGAGGAAATTTACCGCACCTACTCACCTACAAACTTGCAGGCTGCAGCATTTTCTTGCAGTGGTACTAGATTGTCTCCCCCCAGGCAGGTCTTGTGGCCGATTTGGATAGTCCTCATCTTCTTCTGGATCTGTGATGGCAAAGTCCAGTACCTGTCAACGTATGGGTTAGTAGCACGAAGAGAGTGGAACTGGAAAGATTAGGCAAGATCCACCAAACAAGTAAAAGCAACCTTATGTTTTGTGCAGTGATAGGTGTTGGGTGGAGGGCAGCACCTGTCTCCTGTCTGCCATAGTGTCTTTTATGGGTATGCTGAAACCCCTTTCCTGTTGTTAGGAACTACCAATAACACCATAAAAATCAACCCATCAACACTGCTTAGTAACTGTGTGGTAGAGATCCTGTTTCTACCATCTATTCCTTTAACTAGACGGTGACATTTTTCCCACTCCTTACTTGTGTTCCTGTGCACTCTGTAAGCACTACCATTACAGACGCACTGACTTTATCAGAATGTCAACTTTCAAAAACACCTGATCTGGTGTGGGGCTGGGGCCCATTGCTGTCCGTGCCACCGCTAACATGGAGACCTTGTACCGAGTCCCGTTTTTAGTGCTCAAATGTCCCAATCTGAAGCTGAAGAAGCCTCCGTGGGTGCACATGCCGTCGGCCATGACGGTGTACGCTCTGGTGGTGGTGTCTTACTTCCTCATCACCGGAGGAATAATTTACGATGTTATTGTTGAACCTCCAAGTGTTGGCTCTATGACTGATGAACACGGGCATCATCGGCCAGTGGCTTTCTTGGCCTACAGAGTAAATGGACAATATATTATGGAAGGACTTGCATCCAGCTTCCTGTTTACAATGGGAGATTTAGGTTTCATCATCCTACACCGATCCAATGCACCAAATATTCCAAAACTCAATAGATTTCTTCTTCTATTCATTGGATTCATTTGTGTCCTATTGGCTTTTTTCATGGCTAGAGTATTCATGAGAACGAAACTGCCGGGCTATCTGATGGGTTAGAGTGTCTTTTGAGAAGAAATCAAGATACTGGATTTGCTCCTGTTAATAAAGTTTTAAAGGCTGTACCAATCCTCTACATGAAATGTGGAAAAGAATGAAGAACAGCAGTAAAAGTATCGACTAAGCATAGGAAGCATATTAAAGCTTGGACTAGAATTTCTTTGTGGTGTCAGAGACACAGTTTATCACAGTATTTTTTCCCGCTGACCTGTACTGACATACCAATAATGACTGGCATTTTCTTCTTAGTTTTTCATTTCTTAAAGTAAATATACTTGTAATATTGAATCAAGTGATTATTTTTTACAACCCCCTTAACATTTTTTGGAGATGACATTTCTGATTTTCAGAACTCAATGTAAAACACGAAGCATGATCCCACAAGCTGAGAACTCTAGACAGCTGATCAGCTTTACCTATGGTGCTTTGCCTTTAAACAGAGTGTGTGATAGTATGATGTTTCAGATATGTATGCAAGGCTTTCCTGACCAATATGATGTATGAAAGGAGCAGAAATAAATAATTTTTCTAAGTAAAAAAAAAAACACCTGATCTAACATTTTCATATCAAAGTTTTAATTTGGCCGGCGCCGCTGCTCAATAGGCTAATCCTCTGCCTTGCGGCACCAGCACACCGGGTTCTAGTCCTGGCCGGGGTGCCAGATTCTGTCCTGGTCGCTCCTCTTCCTGTCCAGCTCTCTGCTGTGGCCCGGGGAGTGCAGTGGAGGATTGCCCAATTCCTTGGGCCCTGCACCCGCATGGGAGACCAGGAGAAGCACCTGGCTCCTGGCTTCAGGTCAGCATGGTGCACCGGCCGCAGCAGCCATTGGGGGGTGAACCAATGAAAAAGGAAGACCTTTCTCTCTGTGTCTCTCTCTCTCACTGTCACTCTGCCTGTCAAAAAAAATTTTTTAAAAGTTTGAATTTAACTTTTTATCCTCTTTGGAAAGCTCTTGTTTTGCCATAAAGAAGCAGGATGGAGTAGGTGTGTGTTTCAAAACAATTTTCAGAAATCCAGCGCTGTAGCCTGAAACACTGGTTTGAGTCCCAGCTGCTCCACCTCTGATCCAGCTCTCTGCTATGGCCTGGGAAAGCAGTAGAAAATGACCCAAGTCATTGTGGCCATTTGGGGATTGAGCCAGTGGATGAAAGACTTCCTCTCTCTCTCTCTCTCTCCCTCCCTCTCCCTCTCTCTCTCTACAACTCTGCCTTTCAAATAAATAAATCTTTAAAAAATGAAAAAAAGCAATCCAAGGATTGTGGAAGTGATGGTCAGATGTCTTTCTGGCAAATATGAGAATATGGATTTGAATGTAAAGCCACCAATATCTAGGGAAAGTGAGATTTGTAGATTGGGCGCCAGAGAGTGATAGTGTTCCAGCCTCCCCCCTGTTGTGTGATGGTGGATATTTATTTGTTTTGTAGGGGTCCTGAGGGATAGGGTAACAATTCACGTACTATGTAAGTAAATATGTCTTTAAATATTTACCCCTCCACACATTGTTGGCCTTTTCTTTTCTTCACAGCATGCTGAGACCATCCATGGAATGTCATTCACAGTAACTTTCTATCATCTGAATCTCAAAGACCCTTGATTCTTTCTCACGCTCATCTTTGAGCCCCTTTGTCCTCATTTACAGGATAAGAATCATACCATTGCACCAGGGACATGGTGAGAATCATGCATGATGATGTTTTTAAAATGCCTGGTATGCAGAAGACACTCAAGGGATGAGCACGCCATTCTAGAGAACTCACATGGGAGCAGAACGTCGTGGTGCTTGCCTTAGCGCCTCTCCCTACCTGCCCACCCACACCTCCATTATATTTCATAAGATTTTTCCCATAATTTCAGCTAAATGTTGTTTCCATTTGCAGACCAACAAGATTCCTCAGAGACTACTTGGGCATCTCTTTGGAAATCGACATATTTGATTCTCATTCTGCTGTGATACAAGGAGGTAGCCCAGAATCCCAAACTTTTCCTTACTTTCAGCCACATTCTTTCCTGGACAGCTTAGCCATTTTATATCAAAGCTGACCTGACTTCCTACCCATCAGGGCATTGCAGGATTATTAAAAAGTGGGGGGGGGGCGGGAGGTTGGCACTGTGGCATAGCGGGTAAAGCTGCCACCTGCAGTGCCAGCATCCCATATGGGCACCAGTTCGAGACCGGACTGCTCCACTTCCCATCCAGCTCTCTGCTATGGCCTGGGAAAGCAGTAGAACATGGCCTACGTCCTTGGGCCCCTGCACCCGCATGGGAGACCTGGAAGAAGCTCCTGACTCCTGGCTTCAGATCAGCTCAGCTCCGGCCGTTGTGGCCAACTGGGGAGTGAACGAGCAGATGGAAGACCTCTCTCTCTCTCTGCCTCTCTTTCTGTCTCTGTGTAACTCTGACTTTCAAATAAGTAAATAAATCTTAAAAAAAAAAAGAAATGTGTGATGGAGAGTGTTTATTAAATGGCAGCACACCCAAAAGGTCTCATATGTCTCATTGTTAATATAAAGTCAGTTCTTTTCTGGGCAGTAATTAGTTTGCTGAAAATTATGTTAAAACTTATAACTATTAGGGATTGGAAGGAAAGCACTAAATATAAAGATTAACAGCTCTAAGGTGTGTTCAAAGACAATTCAATAATTCTATTGAGATAAGTGTTTCTGATTCCTCTGCTGCTGTGTTAGCACAGGATTTGTCCACAAGATGGCATCATGGAACCTGTATTCATCAAAGGTAATAAAAAAGTCTACTTTTTTATCATTAGAAACTAAAGTATCTAGCCTTTTTGAAGCATGTTGGCATTTTACCAATGTTTTATTTAGCCTTGTATTTGGTCAAATTACTTTAAAGCTGAGAAATATGGGAGTCATTGTTGTCTCCCATCCAGTGAAATATTGAGACTTTAGATGTTTAGAAAAATCTGTTCCCATAGCCACATTCATTCGCCAAATGGCATGATGAAGTTATTTGCTAATTAAAAACAGTTGTGAAATGATTGTTGCTATGATACCTCTTCCCCCCTCCACATTCAACTTGCGCCCATTATCCATTACACTCACTGTGGGCCTCTTCCTCAAGGATGTAATGGGGGAGGCTCAAAAAAACTATTGAATGGCTCATTCCGCAAAGTATTGATGTTTTAAAATCAGTCACAAGACTGAGGGTTCCAAAAGGTTCACTCTAACTGGTGAGCTATCAAGTTCAGGACCTCAGTGGTGGAGAAGTTGACCTACTTCAGAACTAGATCTTCTCTGAGTTCATTCTGAGGTCAACCTTGTCACTTATGCTCATTTGGTGAGTATTCAGTGAGTGCATACTTACTAGTGGGAATCGCAAAGTGTTGTAAATTCTTGGTATGACATCATCAAACTCAGGTTGCCTTAAAGTGTTTTTCCTGCATCTTATTTATGCAGGTATTGGAAAGACCACGGATTGTAATGAACACTTTGAGGCAAGGCCTTTGACTGATCTCTATGGATTACCTATATGGAAGGAGACAATTGATTTCCTAGCATTTAATGAAAACCACAATGTACATAGGACTGATGTGCTACTTTTTAACTTTTGAAATCGCCTTTAAAATTATAGATGGAGCCAGCGCCGCGGCTCACTAGGTTAATCCTCCGCCTTGCGGCGCTGGCACACCAGGTTCTAGTCCCGGTCGGGGCGCCGGATTCTGTCCCGGTTGCCCCTCTTCCAGGCCAGCTCTCTGCTGTGGCCAGGGAGTGCAGTGGAGGATGGCCCAAGTGCTTGGGCCCTGCACCCCATGGGAGACCAGGAGAAGCACCTGGCTCCTGTCATCGGATCAGCGCAGTGCGCTGGCCACAACGCGCTGGCTGCAGCGGCCATTGGAGGGTGAACCAACGGCAAAGGAAGACCTTTCTCTCTGTCTCTCTCACTGTCCACTCTGCCTGTCAAAAAAAATAAAAATAAAAAAATTATAGATGGAAGATAGTGCACTCATGTGCAAGGTCTAGAAATTATGCAAAAGTTTGGTGAAATTTAAATCACTGAAAATCTATCTACAGGGACATATATCCACTGTTATCATTTTGGTGGATTTCCAATTAGGCTTTCATGTCACAATATACATTGTTTTATTGTATTATGGTGTAAGGCATATAATTCTATGCTCCAGATAGCCATGAGCAAAATGCACAAAGAACCTGTGTAGCTGCCTGCTCAAGAGTAATTTCTCTTCTGTGAAAGAGATGGCATGAGGCTAATTTACAATGTTGCTATTTGTAAAAAGTGCTATAATGATTAACATTGTGCATACATCATTTCAAGTGTGCAAAGAAATATTTTTAAAGATTTATTTATTTATTTATTTGAGAGGCAGAGTTACAGAGAGATGGAGAGAGGGAGAGAGGTCTTCCATCCGCTGGTTCACTCCCCAAATAGCCACAGTGGCCAGAGCTGGGCCAATCCAAAGCCAGGAGCCAGGAGCTTCCTCCAGGTCTCCCATGTGGGTGCAGGGACCCAAACACTTGGGCCATCTTCCAATGATTTCCCAGGCCATTATCAGGGAATTGTACCAGAAGTGGAGTAGCTGAGACTTGAACTGGTGCCCATATGGGATGCCAGAGCCACAGCCAGAGGCTTAACCTACATTGCCACAGCACCAACCCCACAAGGGAATTTTTAAGATGATTTCCAAGAAGTGCTATTGCTAGATCAAAATTGAATCTGTACTGTATTTGTTATAAAAATAATTTGGAAATGTTCACTTCATCCCCCACCCACTGTTCTTTACATAGCACTGGAATTATCTATTCTTTATAGGTTTGACAGTGTTCACATGAAGACATCAAGCCTGGTGCTTTATTGGGGTTGACCATTCTGCAACTTTCTCCCTTTCTTCTGTGGGATTTGTCTGTTTAAAGGGTTTAATCTACTCCAAGATAAATTTTGGTTAGATGTGTTTTCCTAGAAAAGTATCCAGATCCAAGTATAGTCTGTTAACATTTGTGTGTGTGTTCCCTTTGTTTCTCTGATAATTTCTCATTGTCACTTCTGATATTCTGTATAGGTGTTTTTGGCTCCTTGCTCCCCACCCCTGCCATTGGATAGATTAGCTAATGGTTTATTTCACAGTCTTTAAAATGGGTATTGGGCCGGTGCTGTGGCAGTGGTTAATCCTCCACTGGTGGTGCCAGCATCCATACGGGTGCTAGTTCGAGTCCCGGCTGCTCTACTTCCAATCTAGCTCTCTGCTGTAGCCTGGGAAAGCAGTAGAAGATGGCCCAAGTCCTTGGGCCCCTACACCCACATAGGAGACCTGGAAGAGGCTCCTGGCTCCTGGCTTCAAATCGGCCCAGCTCTGGTCAGTATAGCCATTTGGGGAGTAAACCAGCAGATGGAAGACCTCTCTCTCTGTGTCTCTCCTCCTCACTGTCTGTAACTCTACTTCTGAAATAGATAAATAAAATCTTTTTAAAAAGGTATTATTTTCATCTTATTTGAAAGGCAGGCAGTGGAAAAGAGAGAGAGAGAGAGATCTTCCATTCCCTGGTTCACTTCCCAAATGCCACCACAGCCAGGGCTTGGTCAGGCCAAAGCCAGGAATCCAGAACTTCACCCAGGTCTCTCACATAAGTGGCAGGGACCATCATCTACTGCCTCCCAAGACACACATCAGCAGGAAGCTGGATTGAAACAAAGGAGCCAGGATTCAAACCAAGCAGTCCGATATGGGACATGGGGATCCCACGCAGCAACTTAAACATTGTAACTCATATCTCGCTCATATTTCACAGATTTTTGTTAAAGAACAATCTAGGATGTTTAGAAAGTAAATGATTTATTCATTAGTTTTATTATTTTCCTATTGTTCTAGCTTATTAATATCAGATTTCAACTCTAAGAATTCCTTCTGGAGCCAGTGTAGTGGCATAGCGGGTAAAACTATGGGCACCGGTTCAAGTCCCGACTGCCCCACTTTTGATCTAGCTCCCTGCTATGGCGTGGGAAAGCAGCAGAAGATGGCCCAAGTGCTTGGGCCCCTGCACCCACGTGGGAGACCTATAAGAAGCTCCTGGCTCCTGGCTTCAAATCGGCCCAGCTCTGGCTGTTGCGGCCATTTGGGGAATGACCCAGAGGGTGGAAGACTCTCTCTCTCTCCCTCCCTCCCTTCCTCCCTCCCTCCCTCTCTCTCTCTGTATCCATCTCTGCCTCTCTGTAACTCTGCCTTTCAAATAAATAAATAATTTTTAAAAAAAATTCCTTCCAAGGCCAGTGCTGTGGCATAGTGGGTAGGGCCGCCACCTGAAATGCTGGCATCCCATATGGGGTGCTAGTTCAAGACCCTGGTGCTCCACTTCCAATCCATGATACCATCTTATAAGCACTTTGTCTTCTCGACGTGGAGAGGAAGGTAAATGACTTCAACATACATTGTCCCCACAGTGATTAGTCCAAGCTAATTTATAATTCTCTAATTAACATTGGCACTAGTGTGTTTCTGGGTGGAAGGCAAGGGATAACAGAGATGACAATATCTACCATCTAAGGATGCTGTCAACCCTTTATTTTTTTAAAGATTTATCTGTTTATTTGAAAAGCAGAGTTACACACAGAGAGAAGGAGAGGGAGAGGGAGAGGGAGAGAGAGTTTCCATCTGCTGGTTCACTCCTCATGACTCTGCCATGGCCTGGGAAATCAGTAGAGGATGGCCCAAGTCCTTAGGCCCCTGAACCTACGTGGGAGACCCAGATGCAGCTCCTGGCTCCTGACTTCGGATCAGCACAGCTCCGGCTGTTGTGGCCAATTGGGGAGTAAACAGGCAGTTGGAAGACCTCTCTCTCTCTACCTCTTTTGCTCTACCTCTCTGCCTTTTAAATAAATAAATAAATAAATCTTAAAAAAAATTCCTTCCATCCTGTTTTTTCAGTTTGCCATTTTATCTATAATTTTGAATCATGCTGTACTTATTTTTAGTCTTGATTATATTGATTTAAGTATTTAAGCCTGTAAATTTTCCCTGGAGCATTGCCTTCATTCAATCCCATAGCTTCTGGTATGCACTGCTTTCATTATCACGATTTCTCAAAACTCCATACTTGGGATTTGTCTTCACCATTTGACCCAAAAGTGTTTTAAAGTGTTGAGATAAAGTTCCCTGCTAATGCACCTGGGAAAACAGGGGAGGATGGCCCAAGTACTCAGACATCTGTCACTCATGTGGGAGACCCAATGGAGTTCTTGGCTCCTGGCTTTGGCCTGGCTCAGCCTCTACCATCACAGCCATTTGGGAGAGTGAACCATCAGATGGGAAATCACTCTCTCTTTCTGTATCTTTCTATATAATTCTGCCTTTCAAATAAATAAAGAAATAAATATTTTTAAAAATTTAAAAAGAAATGTACAGGTAAAAAAGTCATTGTTGTTTTCTGATTTTGTTATTAATATTTAGTTTTATTCCTTTGATATCAGAGGATGCTGTCTACATTATTGCTACTCTTTAGAATTTATTGATGTTCCTTTGTAGATGAATATATAGTAATTTTTCCTAAATCCTTCAAGAACACTTGAGAAAAATATATATAACATTCTATCTGTTTATCAGATCTAGTTTTTTGATTGTGTGGTTAGGCTTTTAGTTACATCTGTTAGTTTTTGTCCAGTTGAGCTTTTTTTTTTTAACTGGAGGAAGTAATTTAAAACCCTCTCTAATTATTTCAATGTATTTCCTATATATCCAGCAATTTTTGTTTTGCATAGGTCAATGCTGGAAAGCACCGTTACAGTAAGAGTAGGAGAGAAGTCTGGGTGTTCGTGACGGGAAATTGTCAGCATTCTAGGAAATGTCCACCGCTGCAGGTGAACTCAGGAGGGCCAAAGGGATATGGGCAGTCTGCTTCGCGTCCTCCTCTGTGAGAGCTGAGGAAGCAGTGCTGGAGCCTAGTGCCTGGGCATCTTCTTGGTGGTTCCCTTGCATCTGTCATCCTCCATGATTTAGCAAATTTGCCAGGATCTTAATAAGATGACTGCAGCCCTTCCTAGGGGGTCACATGCCAGCTGCTATGATCAGAATGCTTGTGTCCCCCTAAAATTTGCATGTGAAATCTAAACCCCAATGTGATAGTCTCAAGAGGTAGAGCCTTTAGGAAGTGATTATTAGGTGGAGCTCTCGTGAATGGTATTAGTGCTCTTAGGATAGAGGCCTGGAGAGCTGCCCTGCTGCCTCTGCCAGGAAAAGACACAGCTAGCAAGCACCGTCTATGAGGGGGAGGGCCCTCACAAACTGAAGGATCCACTGGCACCTTGATCTTGAAGCTTTCAGCCTACAGAACTGTGAGAAATAAATTGTTGCTTATAATCCACCCGGTTATTGATATTTTTATTATATCAGTATGAATGGACTAAGACACACACACCTAGCAATTTTCACAGGCAAAAATAGGACCATCTCTCTCTGCACCTGCTCCTTAGGAAAGAGAACATCTTTCTCAGAAGCTCCCTAGTGTATTTTTCTCACCTCATTGACTCTGATTGGGTCATATTGTCATTGTTTTTCACTTTTGACAAGGAGAATTAGAGAATTATAAATTAGCTTGGACTAATCACTGTGGGGATAATGTATGTTGAAGTCATTTACTTGTAATTATTCCTTCCTCTCCATGTTGAGAAGACAAAGTGCTTATAAGATGGTATCATTCCAAACCCACTGAGAATGATTAAATGGTAAGTTTCATGATATGAGTCAGTAATTACTATCTATTCTATTCCATGGCACTAGTGTGTTTCTGGGTGGAAGGCAAGGGATAACTGAGATGATAATATCTACCATCTAAGGATGCTGTCAACCCTTTATTTTTTTAAGATTTATCTGTTTATTAGAAAGGCAGAGTTATACACAGAGAGAGGGAGAGAGAGAGAGAAAGAGAGAGAGAGAGTTTCCATCTGCTGGTTCACTCCTCAAATGTCCCCAATTGCTGGAGCTGGGCTGATCCAAAGGCAGGATCCAAGAGCTTCTTCCAGGTCTCCCACGTGGGTGTAGGGGCCCAAGGACTTGGGCCATCTTCCACTGCTTTCCCAGGCCATAGCAGAGAGCTGGATCGGAAGTGGAGTAACCAGGACAAAAACTGGCGCTTTGACCCAGCACTGCAGGCAGCGGCTTTACACGCTACGTCACAGCGCCAGCCCCTCTGTCATCCCTTGAGATAGACTTAAAGGACACTCACCAAGGTCAGATGCAGTGTCAGTCAAGAAGTATAGTTAAATACAGAATGAGTGGTGGCATTCATGAATGTAGTCCACTGTTTTGGGCTAAGGCAATAGGCTATTGGTTTGTTTTCTGAGTTCTCTAATGCCAGCCTGGACCAAATGTTAGCTTGCAATAAAAGATATTGGGGGGCTAGGAGCCCACTTGCATAATGTGGAAGAAAGTAAAAACTTCTGGACATGAGAATATTGTATTGGTTTTAACATGAGCATCCTACCCACTCACTTCCTAACTTTAATCTCCCATATCCTAAGACATCTGCCCTGTAACCCTTGCTTCAGGAAACAGATGACCAAAGAAAGCATCAGAAGCTTTCAGAACATATGCCGGATACTCTATCTAGACTGAAGATGCCAATGAGAAAAAGGTGCCATTAAAATGGACTCTATGATTTTCAGTGTGTTGAGCGTAGCCTGGAATAGATGAGTCCAGGTATAGGGGTTAACATCAGCAGCAAAGTGTGTATTATTAACCAAAACAGACAACTGGGCTCATCTGGCATGCTGTCAGTCGCAATTCACTTGTTGAAGCCTTGACCCATAATGTGACTGAATTTGGCCATATGTCTTTTTTAAAAAGATGTATTGATTGATTGATTTAAAAGGCAGAGTGATATGTGTGTGTGTGTGTGAGAGAGAGAGAGAGAGAGAGAGAGAGAGAGAGAGAGAGTCTTCCATCCACTGGTTCACTTCTCCAAATGCCTGAAATGGCTAGGGATGCCCCAGGCGGAAGTCAGAAGCCCAGAATTCTATCTGAACCTCCAACTGGAATAATAGGGGTCCAAGAACTTGGACCATCCTCCACTACTTTCCCAAGCACATTAGTAGGGAGCTAAACCAAAAGTGGAGCAGCCAGGACAAACAGACCAGACCTCTGATGTGGAATGCTGGTGTCACAAGCAGCAGCTTAACCCACTGTGCCACAGCACTGACCTTGGCCATAAGTCTTTCAAGAAGCTAACTAAAGTTAAATGAGTTCATTAGGGTGGGACTCTCCTATGGCTTGAACGATGGTGTCGCCTTCAAAATTAATGTTGAAACTTAATCCCCATGGTTGTAATATTAAGAAGTGCAGTCTTTTGGAAGGTGGTTAAGTAAGACACTCCCATCCTTTATAAAAGGACCGGATGGAGTAGTTTAGCTCTTCCACTAAATGAGGGCTCAGCATCGACTCCCTCCAGAGGATATAGCAATAAGGCATCAAATTCAAGTGAAGACTACACTCTGACTAGCACCAAACCTGCTGGCATCTTGATCTTAGACATCCCAGCCTCTTAGTCTTCTCCAGGGCTCTGAGAACTACATTTCCATTGTTTATAATTACCCAGTCTGTGGTGTTTTGTTACAGCAGCCTAAATGGACTTAGGCCCTAATCCAATAGGACTGGTTTCTTGTTAAGAGAAAGAGACACCAGATTTCTGTGCCACCTTCCACCCTCCATTCTCCCTGTGCATACACAAAGGAAAAGTCCTATGAGAGCACAGCGAATCTTTCGCAAACCAGGAAGAGATTTCACCAGGAACCAACCCTGCTAGCACCTTGACCTCAGACTCCCAATCTCCAGAACTGTGAAAAATAAATGTCTAATGTTCCAGCCACCTGGCCCGTAGTATTCTATTATGGCAGCCTGAGTAAAATAATACACATACAGACATCCCTGGCAGTGGTTGATTGCCTTTGGAGTTTCAAGAAATGAAATCTGCTCAAATAATGGTTTGATTTGGTCAACAAAGGCACCCAGCACCTTGCATTTGTGTCAGGTGCACAACAGCTAGAAGAATAGCTCACATACAGTTCTTGGGCAATGGTCCTTAATTACAAAGAGCCAGGGCTCCCAGAATGGAGGGGTCATCAAGTGCACCTTAGCAAGAAATCTGGTATAATAGCTCTGGACCTGCCCTTGGTCCTGTCCATGTAACATCAGCATTCATTGGCCTTGGCAACTGGCAAGGGTAAGTGCTAGCCCCAAAACTTTTAGACACAAACTGGAAACTACCTTTAAGTTAATGCTAGTGTCAGTATACCCAGGGTACACCCTGAAGTGGCACCTACAATAGAATGGAGGGAGTGCTTAGGACATTATGAAGAAATGGAGTTCTTCCCTGAGTTCTGTCACTCAGTAGGCTTACTGAGACCCAGAGCTCTCCTCTGGAATTATTCCATCAGTTTCTGGATATGCTTAGGACCACCAAGGACTTAGACTCCTCAGGGATGAAGTACTGAGCCTCCCCACAGCATAAAACAAACAGAATGCAGAATTGATAGAGAAGTAATAAATAATAGAACCACTTGGGGCTGGCACTGAGGTGCAGTGGGTTAATCCTCTGCCTGCAGTGCCAGCATCCCATATGGGCACCAGTTCTAGTCCCGGCTGCTCCTCTTCCGATTCAGCTCTCTGTTATGGTCTCGGAAAGCAGTGAAAGATGGCCTAAGTCCTTGAGCCACTACACCCAGGTGGGAGACCCAGATGGAGTGCCAGGCTCCTGGCTCCAACCTGCCTCAGCCCCAGCCATTGTAGCCATTTGGGAAGTGAACCAGTGGATGAAAGATCTCTCTCTCTCTATCTCTTCCTCTCTTCCTCTCTTCCTCTCTCTCTCTACTTTTCTTTGTAACTCTACCTTTAAATAAACAAAGGAAATCTTGAAAAAATAAATGTGTTTATTGAAAATAAATGGAAGTGCTATTTATCTCCTTTTGTTCAGTGCATGCTGTACATGTGTGTTGAAATATCACATTGTACCCAATAAATATATATAAGTATTGCATGCTAATCAAAAATTCTTTCAAGGGGCCAGTGCTGCCCTGTAGCAAATAAAGCCATCACCTGCAGTGCTGGCATCCCATAGGGCACCAGTTCAAGACCCTGCTGCTCCACTTCTGATCCAGATCTCAGCTGTGGCCTGGGAAAACAGAAGATGGTCCAAGTTCTTGGGCCCTTAAACCCGTGTGGGAGACCTGGAAGAAGCTCCTGGCTACTGGCTTCAGATAAGCCTAGATCCAGCCATTGTGACCATGGTGGGGCGGGGTGTGTGTGTGTGTGTGTGTGTGAACCAGTAGATGGAAGATCTCCTTCTCTCTCTCTCTCTCTCTCTCTCTCTGTAACTCTACCTTTCAAATAAATAAATAAATCTTTTAAAAAAAATTCACTGCCCTCTCTGGCAGAAAAGAAGAGGTCATAGAGTATTAAAAAAATTCAGTGGCCAGTGCCGTGGCTCACTTGATTAACTTGATTAATCCTCCCCCTGCGGCGCCAGCATCCCATATGGGCGCCGGCATCGCATATGGGCACCGGGTTCTAGTCCTGGTTGCTCCTCAGTTGCTCCTCTCCCAGTCCAGCTCTCTGCTGTGGCCCAGGAGGGCAATGGAGGATGGCCCAAATGCTTGGGCCCCTGCATCTGGCTCCTGGCTTCGGATCAGATCGGCACAGCGCCAGCCGTAGCAGCGATTTCGGGAGTGAACCAACGGAAGGAAGACCTTTCTCTCTGTCTCCCTCTCACTGTCTATAACTCTACCTGTCAAATAAAAAAAAAAAGAAAGAAAAAAAATTTTTTAAAGTTCTTTCAAATTGTGTTTATTTGAACTATCTCTGTCGTTGTGCAAATGATAGAGAGAAAATGATAATTATTTACAATTTTGCACATTGAAACCAATTTGGTTTTATTTCAGTACTTGTTATGAAGAATGATTTTAGTGTGTCACTAAAACTAACTTATTTTGTTAGAATTCCAACCCACTTTAAGTGGTTTTAAGCTCCTTGGACCCTCCACAGTACAATGGTTCAAGTACTAAGCAGTTCTAAATTGAGGTTGCCAGCCCTGTTTTCTCAAAATGACACCCACTTGGATCACAAATTTTACAATGAAACTTTAAAGGCTAACTCACAATCTCTTGAGTAATAAAGATAAAATTAAACATTAATTACATAATGAATGTCTCATATTACATATTGCATGCAGGTATTTTACCACTCTGTTACTCTATGAAAGTGCTTCACAAAGCTCACAAAAAAAGTGGAATTAAAAGGTAATGTGAATTTTCCATGGACTTCCTGAAGTCCCTGCGTACTTTCTCTGTGTTTGTTTCATCTCCTGAAAGTGATGGATAATAGCAGTCCCCCTCTCACCACTGTTGCAAGGATTAAACAAAATGATATACATAAAGTACTTAAAACACTGCATGACATATTCTAAGTATGCAGCAATATTTCCAATTATTGTTCCTTCTCTATAACCAACTTGAGTATATGAATGCATGTATATTATATATATATATATATATATATATATCTGGTGTAATGAGCCATTGATTAGCTGATTTCACAACTATTAAATTCGTTCCATATCAACAAAATATAATTCCTTATAATTTTATTTATTTTTATAAAGCATTTTCACGGACATTTAGCTTTCTTCAAGCTTTTAATGCTACCTGTGCTTTTATTTTATTTGACAGGTAGAGTTATAGACAGTAACAGGGAGACAGAGAGAAAGGTCTTCCTTCCGTTGGTTCACTCCCCAAATGGCTGCTATGGCTGGCGCTGTGCCGATCTGATCCGAAGCCAGGAGCCAGGTGCTTCCTCCCAGTCTCCCATGCGGGTGCAGAGGCCCAAGCACTTGGGCCATCCTCCATTGCCCTCCTGGGCCACATCAGAGAGCTGGACTGGGAGAGGAGCAACCGGGACTAGAACCCGGTGCCCATATGGGATGCCGGCGACGCAGGCGGAGGATTAGCCAAGTGAGCCACGGTGCCAGCCCCAATTCCCTATAATTTTTAATGGTCACATGGTATTCCATCATATAGATGTACTGGTTTTATTTAACCAAGCTCCTACTGTTGGACATTTAATTTATTTCCACTGTTTACTTTTATGATCAATATTGAAATGTAAGAACCTGTGTAAACATCTCATGGGCCCCTTGCCCAAGTTTTAAGTTTTGAAAATGTATCACATTTTTTAATTATTTTGTTTTCCTAACTTTATTTACTTATGTTCACTTTATTTGAAAGGCAGAGTGAGAGAGAGAGAAAGATCCTCAACTAACTGGTTCACTCTTTAAATGCCTGCAACAGCCAGGGCTGGGCTGGACCAAAGCCAGAAGGCTGGAACTCCATCCAGGTCTCCCACATGGATGACAGAGAACCAAGTACTTAAGCTATCACACGCTACCTCCCGAGGAGTGTGTTGCAAGAAGCTAGATTGGAAGCAGAGCTGAGACTGGGATCCAGGAGCTCTGATATGGGATGTGGGCATCACAAGTAGTATTTTAACCATTGGCCAGACAGGCACTCCTGATGGCTTTGTTTGTATCTTAACTATGACATTCTACAGATGCACTCATGCAAAGTTTCAGAGTATGCAGAAGCTCTGGGTCATGTGAAGACTACTGGCCATTTTTAGCTTTAAAGCATTTGGCCTGAAATCTTGCTTGGAAAGCAAGGGATTTAAATAGTCAAGGAAGTCATATATAGTGTGATTATTCAGGAACATTTTAGGATACACACACGTACACACACACACACACTATTGCAGAAAGATAAGAAGTCAACATGATTTGGCTCAGACTCTACCTATCTTCAGTGTCATTCCCAATCCCTCTCCCAAATTTCACTCCTAAAGGCAGTAAACTCATTTTTAGTAAGCTTTAATTTTAATCAAAGCAATAGATGCATCAGGTTCTTTTTTAAATCAAATAATATAAAAGGACATATCTAAAAAACCAAAATATCCCTATCTATCTTTCTCAACCCTTGGTTCCTCAACCAAAAGGCAGATATGTTTAGTAGTTAGCACTTTTTTTTCTTAATAATATGCTTTGGTGTGTTATTTCTTAATTCGATGGCATGAGGCATTTTCTGCTTTTTTTTTTTTTTTTTTTTTTGCTGTCTTCTCAGCTTTCCCCAGCCCTGACTAAAGCTGTATCACTATTTTTAGCTCTTCTATTGGCTACATTGTTCACTGTAATAATGTAATACCTAAATCCTTGTCTCTCAACTATAGACAGTCCCTGGACATCTTACTTTATGAGAGCAGCACCACTGTTCCATTTCCTTCCCTCTATCTGCCAATCTGTTGACTAGATTTGCACTTTGTTAGTCACATTCCCATTCAAGTCTATAACGATAACTCAGTCTTCCCTGTTTTGCCTTGTGGTTTACTCTAACAGCTGAAAACACAAGTAATATTTATATTGCAATGATTATTTAAATACCCTTTGCTTCAAAATTTAATGCTGTGATTGGATTTTCTCTTCTGTGACTCCAGAGTCTTGATCCATGTTACCAGATTCCCTTTCTCACACTTCTGGCAACTGTTGAAAACCATGCCAACTGTTCAAAGCCATGCCATATTTGAAGTTGGTTCCTATTTGAATCATGATTGTACAGTTTGAAATGTTAGTTTTTCCCTGTAATTTGTTTGCAATTGTTTTCTTCTCAGGATGGGGGGGGGGGGTGGGGGATGAAGAAACATATGCCTTCCAGATCATGATACTCACGTCCTCCAGCTTGTCACTCAACCCACCATTGAAAATTCATTCCACTCAGTTGGAAGTCTATTCACTTCTTATTCTACTTTGGAAGATTTGTCTGCTATTTAGATCATTCTTATACAGCTTATCTTTCCTTAGGTTTTTAGTTATCTTTCCCTTTTTTTCTTAAGGCAGCCTGTGCCTATTGTCATTTCTGAGAGCTCATCCTGGTGTCTGTTTGTTTCATTTATTGATATAAGATTTTCTCAAATATATCTGAAGTTCTTCAGATTTTGAAGTTTTCTGTTCCTTGAACCATTTACTTCTTTGGGAGTGAAATTTTCATTCTATCTTAAGCAATTTCAATTACATTGCTGGCTTTCCTCAAACGGTGGACATTTTTTAGCTGCCAAATTACCCTAAAAGATGAGGCAATGGAAAAACTGGTAAGTCTCCTTGCTTTAGCACGGGTGAACTGCGGGGTGAAGTTGGCTATCCTTCCAGGGATCCCCAAATGCCACAAGGTTGGTGGCCCTAGTTAATGTACCTGCAGGTGGACATTGAGTGTCACCAAGGCCATGACCTACTAGCAGGGTAAGTTCATGTACAACCTGCAGGAAAGGTAGAAGGTGAGCAGTGTGCACATGAGCCCCTTGCAGAAGGCACTTTAGCCATTCTTTTACATCTTTGCCATGCTGATAGATGAGAAAGGTATCTTGGGGCCGGTGCTGTGGTGCAGTGGGTTAAGGTCCTGGCCTGAAGTGCTGGCATCCCATATGGGTGCTGGTTCCAGCCCCGGCTGCTCCACTTCCAATCCAGCTCTCTGCCATGGCCAGAGAAAGCCATAGAAGATGGCCCAACTGCTTGGGCCCCTGTCCGCATGGGAGACCCAGAAGAGGCTCCTGGCTCCCGACTTTGGATGGGCTCAGCTCTGGCCGTTGTAGCCATCTGGGGAGTGAACCAGCAGATGGAAGACCTCTCTATCTTTCTCTACTTCTCTCTGTAACTCTTTCAAATAAATAAAAATAAATCTTAAAAAATTTAAAAGTATCTCGTTGTTTATATATCTTGACTACTAGCAAGGTTAAGCATCATTTGTATGTGCATGCACACTTGCACATTTCTGTGAAAGAGAATATCAAAGTTTTACAGTCTTAGTTTTAATAACCTTTTCCCATTCCTGTGTGAAAAGGTTCTACTAAATTCCACTTAAGGCAATAGCCAAGGCTATTCATTTCTCCACATCTTCATACGGTTGCCTCATATTGTTTTATTTATACTAATCTTAACATTAGTATTCTAATTATTTTAATTTGCTTCTATTTGAATATTATGTTTATTGGTCATTCCTGGTGGAGCAGATGACTGGTGGGCAGGCAGAGTGCTTACAACTAACATGCAGAGTAAAGGGTCCTGGAGACACAAGAGGTAGTGGCCATGACAGCCAGGAGAGGAAGTTTTTTGGCTGCCTTCCTTGCTCTTCCCCATGTCTTACTGTCCCTCAGGCTGCCTAGGATCTTGCCCTCTTCACTTAATTTGTATTAAAATAAACTGATGTGGGAAGTAGAGCATCCTAAGGTGTCAGATGCCATACTTGGATCAAGCCTCTTCCCCCTTAATCTAGCAACCATTAGCAATAATCTTTTTTTTTTTTTTTTTTTTTGACAGGCAGAGTGGATAGTGAGAGAGAGAGAAACAAAGAGAAAGGTCTTCCTTTTCCGTTGGTTCATTCCCCAATGGCTGCTGCAGCCGGCGCACTGCGTTGATCCGAAGCCAGGAGCCAGGTGCTTCTCCTGGTCTCCCACACGGGTGCAGGACCCAAGGACTTGGGCCATCCTCCACTGCACTCCCAGGCCACAGCAGAGAGCTGGACTGGAAGAGGACCAACCGGGACAGAATCCGGCGCCCCAACCGGGACTAGAACCCCGTGTGCCGGTGATGCAGATGGAGGATTAGCCTATTGAGCCGCGGCACCGGCCAGCAATAATCATTTAATCGTTAACATAAGACCAGGGAGATTAAATGTTTGCATGAGTTTGGGGAGCCAAATCCTGTTCAAACCATAACAATCGTCTTTTAGGGAAAGGTTGACTGTGATTTATTTTGTACTATTTATTTATTTTTTTAAGATTTATTTGATTTGTTTGAAAGAGTTATAGAGAGAAATAGAGCCTGGGGTAGAGGGGCTGGTCTTACATTCACTGGTTCACCCCCCAAATGGCCACAATAGCCAGGGATAGGCCAGGCAAAAGCCAAGAACCAGGAACTTCCTCCAGGTCTCCCACGTGGGTACAGGGGCCCAAGCATTTGGGTCATCCTCCATTGCCTTGCCAGGCCATAGGAAGAGAGCGGATCGGAAGAGGAGCCTCTGGAACATGAACCAGCACCCACATGGGATGCTGGTGCCACAGGTACAGGCACAGCCCATTACACCACAGTGCCACCCCCTCTTTATGTTTTGTTTGCAACCATCAACCTATCTTTATCTCTTTTCCTACTCTTCCCAGACTATAATAACCATGATTCTACTCTGTACTTACATGAAATCAACTTATTTAGCTTTATACCACAAGTTATGGATGCAGCCATTGACAGGCATTTAGGTTGTTTCCGTATCTGGGCTATAATGAATAATGTTACAATGAACAAGGGAGAGTAGATGCCTATATGAGATGCTGATTTCATTTCCTCTAGGTATACACCCAGAAGACGGATTGCTAGATCATGTGATAGCTCTATTTTTAATTTTATGAGGAATCTTCATGCTGTTTTCCATAATGGCTGTAGCAATTTACATTCCCATCAATATTGTACAAAGATTCCATTTTCTCCATAGTTTGAAAACACTTGTTATCGCTTATCTTTTTTGCTAATGGCTATTCTAACAGGTGTGAAGTGATATCTCATTGTGGTTTTGATTTCCATTTCCCTGATGATTAGTTATGTCTAATTTATTTTAAGTTATGTCTTAGTTATGTCTAACATATTTTCATATGCCTGCTGGACATTTTTATGTCTCCTTTGGAGGAATGTCTATTTGGGTCCTTTGCCAATTTTTAAAATCAGTTTATTAGTTTGTTTGCTATTTATTTTTATGAACCTCTTATATATTTTGGATATTAACTCCTTATCAGATATATGGCTCACAAATATTTCCTCTGAATTAAGAAGCTGCCATTTCATTTTGTTCATTGTTTCCTTTGCTGTACAAAAGCTTTTTAGTTTAATGCAGTCCCATTTGTTGTTTTTTTATTATTATTATTGCATGAACTTGTGGCATACTAGTCAAGAAATCATTGGCAAGGAACTTTCACCTTGTTTACTTCTAGGAGTTTAACAGGTTCAGGTCTTACATTTAGGTCTTTGGACTTCTGTGCATAGTACAAGACAAGGGTGCAAACTCTTTCTTTCACATGTAGATAGCTAGTCTTCCCAACACAATTTATTGAAGAAACTACCCTTTCCTCACTGCATCTTCTTGGTACCTTTATTGAAAACTAATTGACATATATACATGGCTTTGTTCCTAGGCTCTCATTCTATCACACTGGTCAATGTGTCTGCTGTTGTGCCAGTACCATATAGCTATATTACTATCACTTTGCAATGTCATTTGAAATCAAGAAATGTTATACCTCCAAGTTTGCTTTTCTTTCTCAAGATCTCAATATTTCTTTGGTTATTTGGTTTGTTTGTTTTTTTTGTGTGTGTGTGTGTGGTTCCATACAAGTTTTAGAATTGATTCATTATTTCTGTGAAGTATTACATTTGGGATTTTTATAGGGATATATATAACCTGAGTACCTTTTTGGGAAATAGGGACATTTTAACAATATTAAGTTTTCTTATCTTTGAACACAGAAGGATTTCCACTTATTTGTATTGTCTTCAATTTCTTTCACTATTGTTTTTGCAGTTTTCAGTATACAGAGCACTCATGTCCTTGGTTAAATTTATTTGTAAGTATTTCATTATTTTTTAAAGTTTATTTATTTAAGCCGGCGCCATGGCTCACTAGGCTAATCCTCCGCCTAGCGGCGCCGGCACACCGGGTTCTAGTCCCGGTTGGGGCGCCGGATTCTGTCCCGGTTGCCCCTCTTCCAGGCCAGCTCTCTGCTGTGGCCAGGGAGTGCAGTGGAGGATGGCCCAGGTGCTTGGGCCCTGCACCCCATGGGAGACCAGGAAAAGCACCTGGCTCCTGGCTCCTGCCATCGGATCAGCGCGGTGTGCCGGCCGCCGCGTGCTGGCCGTGGCAGCCATTGGAGGGTGAACCAACGGCAAAGGAAGACCTTTCTCTCTGTCTCTCTCTCTCACTGTCCACTCTGCCTGTCAAAAAAAAAAAATTTAAAGTTTATTTATTTATTTATTTGAGAGGCAGAGTTACAGACAAAGAGAGAGAGAGAAAGGTCTTCCGTCTGGTGGTTCACTTCCCAAATGGCTGCAACAGCAGGAGCTGGGCTGATCCGAAGCCAAGAGCCAGGAGCTTCTTCCAGGTCTTCCACACAGGTGCAAGGGCCCAGGCACTTGGGCCACCTACTACTGTTTTCCTAAGCCATAGTGGAAAGCTGGATTGGAAGAGGAGCAGCCGGGACACAAATCAGGGCCCATATGGGATGCTAGCACTGCCAGGCAGAGCCCACAGTGCCAGCCCCTCATTATTATTTTTTTAAACTTTTTAAAAAATATTTATTTTATTCATTTGAAAGAGTAACAGAGAGAGGGAGAGAGAGAGAGAGAGAGAAAGATCTTCCATCTGCTGGTTCACTCCCCAAATGGCCATAATGGCCAGAGCTGGGCCAATCCAAAGCCAGGAGCCAGGAGCTTCTTCCGGGTCTCCCACACGGGTTCAGGGGACCAGGGACTTGGGCCATCTTCTACTGCTTTCCCAGGCCATAGCAGAGAGCTGGATTGGAAGTGGAGCAACCAGGACATGAATCGGAGCCCATATGGGATGCCGGTGCTGCAGGCCAGGGCTTTAACCCGCTGTGCCACAGCGTCGGCCCCCCCCCTCATTATTTTTGATACTATCAAAAATTTGGGATTGTTTTCTTTACTTCTTTTTCAGATACATTTTATTGGTGTAAAAGTATATAACTGATTTTTGTACATTGAATTTATAGTCTGCAACTTTATGGAGTTCATTTACTAGTTCAGTTTGTATATGAGTCCATGTTATCTGCAAATGCAAATCATTTTATTCCTTCCTTTCTGGTTTGGATGCCTTTTGTTTCTTTTGCTTGTCTGATTGCTCTACTAAGAATTTGTAGTACTATGTTGAATAGATGTGGCAAGAGTGGACATCCTTGTCTTGTACCAGATCTTAAAGGAAAGACTTTCCATTTTCCCCATTGAGTATAATGTTAGTTGTGGGATTTTCATTATTACCTTTATCATGTTTAGGAAAGTTCCTTCTATATCCAAGTTGTTGGAATTTTATCAAGAAAAAGATGTTGAACTTTGTCAAATGCTTTTTCTGCATCTGTTAAGATGATCAAGTGGAAGAAGTTGTTCCATGCAAAGGGTAACCACGACAGCAAGTGTAGCTGTACATAGACAAAGTAGACTTTAAGTGAAAAACTGTCATAAGAGACAAAGAATGACATAAAATAATCATTATAGCATGTTAAGCTGCCACCTGCAATGCCAGCATCCCATATGGGCACCTGTTTGAGACCCCGGTGCTCCACTTCCAATCCAGCTCCCTGCTAATGCACCTGGGAAGGCAACAGAAGATGGCCCAAGTAGTTGGGCCCCTGCACCCATGTGGGAGACCTGGATGGAGTTCCACACTCCTGACTTTGGCCTGGCACAGCTCCAGCCATTGCAGCCATTTGGGGAGTGAACCAGCAGATGGAATATTCTCTCTCTCTCTCTCTCTCTCTCTCTCTCTCTCTCTCTCTCCCTCTCTCTCTGTGTGTGTGTCTCTGTAACTCTGCCTTTCAAATAAATAAAAATAAATATTTCAAAAAAATACCTTGAGACAAATGGAAACATAACACACCAAAACTATGGAATGAGCCAAAAATGGTTCTAATAGGGAAACTTATAGCAATAAATGCCTGCCTTAAAAATATGAAAGATCTCAAATAAACAATCTAACATTACACCTCAAGGAACTAGTAAAAAGAACAAACTAGTGGAAGAAAGGAAAGAATAAAGATCAAAACAGAAGTAAATAGAGAACAGAGAAAGTATACAGGAAAAAATCAACAAAATTGAGTTGAATTTTTGAAAAAATAAACCCAAGAAACCATTAGCTAGATTGACTAAGAAAAAAGAAAGAAGGCATAAATAAGTAAAATCAGAAATGAAAGTGAAAGCATTACAACAGATACCTCAGAAATAAAACAATCAAGAGACTATTATGAACAACTATATGCCTATAAATTGGATTACATAGAGGTAATGGATAAATTCCTGGAGACATACAAACTACCAAGATTGAATCAAAAGAAATAGAAAGCCTGAACAGACTAATAACAAAGAGATTGAAGTGGCTTTTAGAAAGCTCACAACAAAGAAAAGCCCAGGACCCTGTGGCTTCATGGCTGCATTCCACCAAGCATTCAAAGGGGATCCTTTGAAGCCTTCTTAAACTCCTTCAAAAAAAAAAAAAAATAAAACTCTAGGGAATACTTCCTAATTTAATTTATGAGGCCTGAAGTACTCTGATACCAAAGAACAACAACAAAATAAAATAAAACACTACAAGCCAAGATCCCTGATAAACATGGGTTCAAAAACCTTCGGTCAAATACTTAGAAGCCCAATTCAACCACACGTTAAAAAGAGTATATATCTAGGCATTTAATGTTTAATAACTCACTAGTTTATATGTTTGTGTGAAGTATGCAACGATACTATACAGTATGGAATATGACTTACACAGTGTTTTCACACTGCAACAAATACCTTCTGTACTATAAATGTAGAATCCAGTTTTACCCTGCATTTTATTTTTTAGAAATTTTCATATATATATATATGATGTCACAGTAATCAAGTATAGTGGTGTTAAAGAACAAATAAACACACATATCAGTGCAACAAGATAAAGAATCCAAAAATAAACCAACACATACAACTAATTAATTTTTTTATAAAGGTGAAAAAGCAAGGATAGTCTTCCAAAAAAAATGTGTTGAAATAATTGAACATCAATTGGGAAAAAGAAAATTAAAAGAAGTTACCCTCAACTTAAAAATAACACCTACTCAAAAAATTAAGACAAAATGAACTATTAAGTGTAATACATAAAAGTATAAAACTCTTAGAAGAAAACATGAAAAAAAATGTGTGACCTGGAATTAGGCAAAGGATTATTAGCCAGGACACAAAAGCTAAATCCATAAAAGAACTGGCAAATTGGATTTTATTAAAATTTATGTAAGTTGTACTCTGTAAAATATGCTATTATGGGAATAAAAAGGAAAAGTTCTGTCATTTTACAGGGTATTATATTTTACTCTGCTTAGTAAATAAAAAGTTAACCTGTTGCTGTTTCATAGATACTGGCAAAAATGAGGATCCTGGGTCAGAGATAAATGGCTTTATTATTTATGGCAAAGTCAGTAATCAGATGATTCACATGATGCTCATACTGGTGATCAATATCGCCCAAGTCCCATGGAGGTGACACAAAGAACCTATCATGGATAGCATGTGCAGTGAGCTGCAGTACAGGAGACGAATCGTGGACTTGGGAAATTCTTTGCTTATATTAAAAATGGAAGCAAGTCCTTTTTGTCTTGTGGAAGACATTATCTCATCTCTCAAGGCTGTTTTCAGTGATGTAAATAGCATTCTAAAAAAAAAATTGCCAAGGAGAGTAGTCAGGGTCTTCGGACCTGGCATATCCTACAAAAACATGTAAGAGTACTCATGATCCATGATGCATCACCTCTCCCAACAAGCCACCTGTCTGCCGAACACATTCTTAAACCAAATTTGCATTTATACATGAGTACACCCCTCTGATTAATTTAACCAACAGAGTCTGAGACTGAATCTGCTTAATTCATCTCGTAAGCCATTTCCAGTGGAGTTCCATTATGCAGGATGAGACCACCACACTGTAGTGACCTACCAGAGTCCTGGTATCACCCAACTCTGAGTAAGTCCCAGGGGGACCACTGGGTCTTCTTTGACATAGTAAGAAGGAAACCTAAAGCCAGTCTACTAGTATCTATTATTGTCCACACATGGGAGTTTAGACCATCCATATGATCTTTGGTGCCATGGCCAAAATTATAAGGCACAATATATGGGACAAAAAGCAATCCTCATGCCCAGTGGAGAGCCATTCTGTGGACCATTCTCCTCCACATAAAAACCTATAACCCAAAAAGGAAAAGGAAAGAATTTGTTGTCACCATTGCATTATTTTGGGTAAGTCACATGAGCAGTGTAACTAAATATTTGCAGCCTCAGTCTTCATACATAACAGAACCCAAGGTCTCTTGAGTGTCAAGACGAACATATGACTTTGCATTAGGTTGAAACAGTGTTGCACTGAATCCCGCATCTGTATATGTTCACTTTCAGGATCTGCCCCATAGATGGCATCACGAATAACAAAATAGTTCCAGAGCAGTCATATTCACATGAGATTTTATGTTTCATAGAACATGGAAGATTATAAAATCAGCAGGAGGTCAGATTGCCAATGCAGCTGCTATTTGAGAAAGCATTAATTGTCCAGCACCCAATCCTAGCACCTTCTAATCTCTAAGTTGTTATCTTCCAAAGTACTAAGGTGGGCACTTTCCTTCCACTGCCACATTATGAGTGTGTCCCAAATCAATATCTATAACTTCACCTTTTCTCCAATCACCCCATACTTGCCCCCAAACCTTTTATTTTGATCATTGCAAAACAGACAGCCAAGAGGTCCCTTTTTGGGGACAGATACACTCAGTGACCAAATATCCTTCTAAGGTGCATGTGAAAAGAGAAAGTAGAATCAGAAATCATACCAACAGTCAAGAATAACAGATGCCAGTGGGAGACAGGCAGTGTGAAATGCTCATCAAATGCTTTGAATATAGGTCCTTACTGTCTGACAGTTGTGAATAAAAAGCCACTAGGGTCAGCTTCATGGCACAGCAGGTTAAGCTGCAGCCTGCAACACTGGCACCCTATATGAGCACTGATTCAAATCCCAGCTGCTACACTTTATTTTTTTTTATTTGACAGGTAGAGTTATAGACAGTGAGAGAGAGAGAGACAGAGAGAAAGGTCTTCCTTCTGTTGGTTCACTCCCCAAACGGCCGCCACAGCTGGTGCTGCACCAATCCAAAGCCAGGAGCTAGGTGCTTCCTCCTGGTCGCCCATGCAGGTGCAGGGGCCCAAGCACATGGGCCATCCTCCACTGCCCTCCCGGGCCACAGCAGAGAGCTGGACTTGAAGTGGAGCAACCGGGACTAGAACCCGGCGCCCATATGGGATGTCAGCACCATAGGCGGAGGATTAACCAAGTGAGCCATGGCGCCGGCCCCCCAGCTGTTACACTTTCAATACAGCTCTTTGCTAATGCACCTGGGAAAGCAATGGAAGATGGTCCCTGCCACCCATGTGGGAGACCTGAAAGAAGCTCCTGGCTCCTGCCTTTGGCCTGGCTTAGCCCTGGCTGTTTTGGGCATTTGGGGAATGAACTAAAGTAAGAAATATTCTCTCTCTCTCTCTCTCTCTCTCTCTCTCTTTCTCTCTCTCTCTCTGTGTGTGTGTGTGTGTCTCCCTTTTTCTTCAACTCTGCCTCTCAAATAAATAACTCTAAAAAATACCATTATTGTCATGCTGCGAATGGGTCAGAAAGCTGAAAATAGAACACAGGTAAGAGTCAGGAGCCACAGTGGTGTTGTCAAAGTCAGCAAATCACATGGGAACAGCAACAGTAACTCGCAAAAGTATTACAAATGATGCAACCATTGTTAGCACTGAGGGCGGCCAGCCAAAGTTCTGATGTAGTCAATCTGCCAGGAGCCATCATCATCAGTGTCCCATGAAATGTGGCCTCCTTTGTTTCAAGCAGGCCAACTGCTGATAGGAGCCACAAGTCTGGCATGTACTCACAGTTTCTGCATCAGAAGCATCAAGATCTTTACTCTGTGCCCAGTCTCTGATGGAAAATGGGTTGCTGTGTCTGATGGCAATCTGGGCAGTGCGGCTTAATCAGCAGCTTGATTTTAGTCAGTGCTGTCAACGAGCAGACTCTTACTGTGTGCATCTCTGTGGGTGATCTGGATAGTATCCATCTGCATCTATAGTTGCTTTCTACCACTATAATCCCAACAAGAGATGTCTTTAGCCATCCAGTCTGTAGACTCTCAAGTGGAATACCAAAAGCCTACACCTTTGGCAAGAGCTCCAAATCACCCAAAATACAAGTTTCATCAAGGGTAGCATTGGTTGGACTTACGAGAACAGCCTTGAGTTCTGTCCATTGCACAGAAGTATAATTATACTATAGCCAGGGCTGCTGATTGGAAGGATTTTGATTTGTCACCTACCAGCACATCATCTATAAAGCGAAAATTCAGGACTTCAAAAGAAAGGCACTCACAACACATATTGACTGCCACCCTACCCAGTACCCACACTGTAGCAAATGGGCAGTGGGCAAAGGAGTTTGTCTCACTAGCACTCCTCTACCTGTGTCAGCGGCCTGATGGGGGAATCTCTTCTGATAACTCCTGAGCGTTTATAGGAAAAGCATTTAACATGTCAATTCCTTATACATTTTCCCAAGAGTATATTGAATTAGCACATAGGCTTCCAGCAGTAAGGTCGCTAGAACCTTTTTTCTTCACTGAAAGATGTGCTCACACTCTATCAGTTGAATTCAGGCTTTGTTTGCTTCCCTATGGAAACAGAGACTAAGAAGTTTCAACTTGCACTTCAGAAGTTGCCACAGCAGCTGCCAGGAGCTTGTGTTGTTTCCTGGCCAGGAATTCCAGGCTTGGGGGTGGGGGTGGGGAGAGTGGGGTGCACGGCAAGCCAAGGAGAGAGGACTGAAGGAAGCCAGCCTGTGGAGAATGGCTAGAGCCAGCCTCAGGATGGATGCTTACCATCTCCTCCATGTGCCTCCCAGGGTGCCTCAGACCAGAGTTCCTTCCTTTCTGCCTCCTCACATGCAATAACTCTACACTGGAGACCTCAATGCCAATGGCTAGCTCTGCACCCAGTTCATTTCCAGACTGCTCCGCTTTATGATCCAGCTCCCCGCCAATGCACCTGGGGAAAAAAACATAGCCCTATCTCACTTTAACTAGGGATCCAGGGTTTGCTGTCCCATTGTCAGGATAATAGTCCTTCCTCTGCCCACCCAGAAGAGTCTAGTAGTAAGGTACCAATCAGATAGCTTCTTGCCACTTAGCCACTAGTCCTCCTTAACAAGTGGGGATGCTTACTCCTTTTCACTTACCCACCGTTTGGAAAAGAACAGTCACTACTGGATCCCAAGAGGTCTTCTCATAATACTTAAGCTGGCTTGTGTGGGCACTTATGGTTTTGCTTCCAGAAATCCATATATGCATCAGAGGCCCATCCTCACTGCTGAAACCATCAAGCTCTGTGCAGAAACTGAGTTTATCCTAGTTACAAACTAGCAAGTTACCTTGTTATTGTTTCATGAATGCCAGCCTAAGACCTGAGATTACAAATACTTTGTTGCTCTCCAGGGCACTGCATGTTGGCAGCTGGGTAGTGACTCATGGATTCCCAGGAGGGCAGCAAGGAGCTCATTAGGCCCAGCTTCACACAAAGCAGCCTGCAGCAAGGCGAGGAGGTGGCTCTGGGCCCTCTCCAGCACACACCTTCCAGGCTGCTTATCGATGTGTTCTGGACTCTCGCTCCCTGTCCACACTGTCTTGTGCAGGCATTCTCCCTTGACTCCATTGTACACAAGCCTTGGTGTACATACACAAGTCTGAAAGGAAGGAAAGAACATGCACACCAGTTTGCCCAGGCTCTGCTCTTCCTGAAACAGCACTGTGGGCCTCACCCCCACTACAGGCTACCTTGTCCAGCTTGGCCAACATGACCCTGTTAGCTCCATCTTGTGGACTCCCACCTGGTGTTCCATCCCACTGAAACTTCAAGGTCTACCCTCAATAGCTACCGGTACACACATCCTCTAGGAGCCACTGTGTGCATCAATGGGCACAAAGAAGTTATAGTCCAATGAAAAGGAGTAAGGCAAAATGAATGCATTTGAGGCATTAAACACATGGGGCTGGAGACATGTTTTCTTTCCTCATACAATTACTTTCGTTGCTGTTACTGTGGAATGGTTTCAGGACAAAGTTTTAAAATGACAGGCGTGAAAAAGTACGTCCTTCTCAATCAATACTTTCAGTCTGCATGCTCGTAACTCAGATGACAGATGTGATCTGAACCATCATCAATGTTGGAGGTGTGCCTAGAAAGTGGAGTTAACCCTCCAGCCCCCAAGTGTCTTCTTGCTATGGAAGAATTCAAGGAAGAGTAGTGACAGGGGTTATAGGGGAGCTATTTGAGGCGCTGGAGGCCTTCCTCGCTCATTAAAGTTTTCCATAATGAGAAAATGCACTGCATCACTCATTACAAGTCTGGAGCCTTGAGGCCTCCACCTACGGGTCTAGGTGAAGATAGGGGGAGGATCCAGGGCTTCTGCCCAGGGACTCGGGGGCAATGGTGTCTGTCTGATCATCCCCCATCACAGCAACAGTTGACCTTGATGTGTGTGTGTGTGTGTGTGTGTGTGTGTGAGAGAGAGAGAGAGAGAGAGAGAGAGAGAGAGAATATGTCCTGTACTGGGTCTGTTGAACTGGTATCTGTTTTTGTGTGGTGAAATAGGGAACAGACCTCCTTCTGATACAAGGTCCTTTCATTATTTCTGAGTTACCAGCCCAGAGAGAGCAGCATTAAGAGTTGAGTACGTTCTTTGCAAGATGTAAGGCATGGTTACTATGGCAGCGGACATCTTTTCAGTGTCCATTTATCCCAGCCCTTTTCACAAAAGAAGAAACAGTGCAGCTGATGAACACAAGGGAAAATTGGTTTCACTTAGCAGTGGCCAATGAGCACACCTCTTACCATCCAGCCTATGGCACTCTACTTCTCTCCTTCACAATGCTTCACTCAATCCATAGCTTCTTGTTTATGAATTTGCTTTGTTTGCCTATGTCCTCATCTCCCTTGAACAGGAGATTGGGGTTAATAGGAATTGTGTCTGCCTTACTCCCTACTGAATTCCCAGTGGCTAGCACAGTACATGACAAATAAAGTAATCCATGCTCCACAAATGTTTCTTCTACATTTGATTGCTGAAGTGATACAATTTAAATCACCATGAAACTATGGGGTTTATCAAATTGGCAGATTTCAAAACATATGAACAGCGTTGCAAATGACAAGGCTTCAGTAGCTCTCTCTCACACTGCTGGGAATCCAATTCACAATAAATGTACAAAATCTAAAAGAATGACATCATGTTTCAGAAAGAAATTCCTCTTTAATTCATTGATATGCTAATATAGAGTTTATTATTTGTAGGCAAAAATATGAAATATACTGTACATGTTTTGATCATAACTATACTGTAGAAAATAATGCCATAGAATAATATTTAATATCTGAGAAAAATTTTCAGAAGATTTTGTTGGAATATAGAAACAAGATACTATGTAGAGAAACAGCACATTAAATTTGTCTTTAAGTTTAGTTAAAGTGAAATATAATGTGAACAGAATGCTGTAATGTTCCCAGTGGTTACAGGAGGTAAATGATATCAGGTGATCTTAATCTTCTTCTATTGGTTGTCTTTATCTTCTAAGCCTTCCACACTTTCCTAGCAACAGACTATTAGAATGTACTATATTAGAGCAGCTTTGCCCCCTGGTGGCCTGATTAGTAATTGTCAGCCTTTTTTTTTTTTTTTTTTTTTTTTTTTTTTTTTTTTGACAGGCAGAGTGGACAGTGAGAGAGAGGCAGAGAGAAAGGTCTTCCTTTTGCCGTTGGTTCACCCTCCAATGGCCGCCGCGGCCGGCGCACCGCGCTGATCCGAAGCCAGGAGCCAGGTGCTTCTCCTGGTCTCCCATGGGGTGCAGGGCACAAGCACTTGGGCCATCCTCCACTGCCTTCCCGGGCCACAGCAGAGAGCTGGCCTGGAAGAGGGGCAACCAGGACAGAATCCGGTGCCCCGACCGGGACTAGAACCCGGTGTGCCGGCGCCGCAAGGCGGAGGATTAGCCTAGTGAGCCGTGGCGCCGGCCAGCCTTTATTTTTTTAATTTTTATGTATTTTTTAAGGAATTTATTAATACATTAGATTTTCAAGGTCACAGCAAGTGCATGATAATTAGTACAACACAATCTCATCAATTCTCATGCTAATGTGACATTAAAGCAAAGAGCTCTATATAGTTGTAATACAAAGAGTTCTAAGATATTTATGTACTTTATAGATACCATTCTAAGAAAATGATACTTCCCTTCCTCCCTCCCATTGCCCTCTCTCCCCCTCCCCTTTCCTTCCTCCTTTCTTTCTTTTTCCTTTCTTTTTTAATTTTTGAGAGGAAAAGTTTTGAAGGCTTAATATTGCATTAAATAAAAAGTTCAACCAGTAAAAAGTAAAAAGACCGTCACTCAGCAGGAAAAGCCACCCTCATTGTGGACTCCTGGTACTTCACAGCTTATTCCCACATGTGAAGTATCAATACACATATTACAATGAAGAATCACAAAATAGGGGCTGCCATAATGGCGCAGTAGGTTAAGCCACCACCTGTGACACCGGCAATCTCATACAAGGCAAGGTCTATAGACAAAAATCAAATGAAAAGATGACCATTGCACTCATATACAGTAGTTTTTAAAATAATCACAGATCATTAAACCTATAGTAGTATATCAGTCTTGACCATTGGTTTGACAAAGGTATAAAATGAAGTTTGACAAAATTATATTTGCAGCAATACTGACACACACAGGTATTTATTTTTTGTTTTTGTCTTCTGATTTTCTTTTCTTTTTTAATTGTAGCTCCCACATATATGGGGCAACATGTGGTATTTGTCCTTCTGTGCCGTTTATTTCACACAACATGAAATCCACCAGTTGCATGCATTTGGATGCAAATGGCAGACTATTCCATTCTTTTCTGGAGCTGAATAATATTTTCTTTATCCATTCATCTGATACTGTAAAGTAATTGTGCGCTTTTATTCTAAGAGGAATATGGCCACCCAGGCAGATTGGAGAGCAGATCCACTGCAGGCTTTTCCCTAAGGCAAAACTCTGAAGGCTTGCATGTCCTTTGGCATGCAACTCTAACCATTTAACCATTTCACACGAAGGTGCTTTCAGCAGCCTTAAGGCCCAGAGGAACAGCCACAGCAGGAGAGGAATTGGGGTACAGCCCCACTGAAGTGAGAGTCAGGGACAGAAGAGATTTGAGGGCTGATACAGTGGCGTAGTGGATAAGGCCTCCATCTATGGTGCTGGAATCCCATATGGGCCCCGGTTCACCTCCCGACTGCTCCACTTCCAATCCAGCTCTCTGCTATGGCCTGGGAAAGCAGTAGAAGATGGCCCAAGCCCTTGGGCCCCTGCACCCACGTGGGAGACCTGAATGAAACAACTGGCTTCAGCCTGACCCAGTGCTGGCCGTTGCAGCCATCTGGGGAGTGAACCAATGGATGGAAGATCTTTCTCTCTGCCTCTGCCTCTCTGTAATTCTGCCTTTCAAATAAATAAATAAATCTTTAAAAGGGGGGGGGGGGCTTGATGACTGCCTGAGGGGGACCAGTCATAGCATAGGGATGAAGAGAACCCGGGGAAGCGTGGGAAGAGGAGAGGCGACCACCAAGGGGCTCTGAAGGGGCAGAACACAGGGAAGAGAAGTGTGGGGAGCAGCTCGGACTGGACTAAGTTACTGGAATTAAGACTTATTTTATGCATCTGCTCTCCCACAATATGGCGCTGGGAGAGAAGAAAACAGCTTTTACACAGCTGCCTCCAGTTCAACCAATAAACAGCAGGACCTGCTCCTGATTGGAGGAGAGCAGCGTACTCGGCGTGTGGGCAGCCGAGTTAGGATTGGCGGAGGAGGACTATAAAGGAGGAGAGAGACGGCATGCACCAGGAACATCTAAAGGGAACATCTAAGGGGAACACCTGTGCAGCCCCCGAGAGAGCCGGCCGGCCGGCGGTGTGCCGCTCCCCTGCGGAAGTGGGGAATGTGGCCAGGGGGAACTGCCCTTCCACGGAGGTGGAAGGGTCAGTAGCCAACCCGGGAAGAACCAGCAGCAAACCCGGGGAGGGCCGAGCAGACGAAAGAACAGCGCAGGGTTTAGTGTCGTTCCTCCACGAAGAGGGGGAGCGACATAATGGTGCCGTGACTCGGATATGAAGCCTAGGCAGCGTTTAGTGTCGTTCCTCCACGAAGAGGGGGAGTGACAAGAAGGAACACAGTTCTAGGCCAGCAGCTCCAGAATCAAGCCAGACAGCCATCTGTGGGCCTCAGCCTCCCTTCTCATGCTATCATGGAACTCTGCTCCTATTTCGTAGGGCCTCAGCCTTTACTAGGATCCCAAAAGGAACAAGGAAAATTCCAAAACCAGTAGCTTCTCTTGAAACTCAGCTCGCTCGCTCTCTCTCTCTCTCTCTCTCTTTCTCTCTCTGTCCTATCATGTTGAACCAGGAAGTGTGGGACTTCCTCAACCCCAGCTCCCAATACACAGTTCTGTACAAGGGTCTCTGATCAGCTCTAGCCTGCGATGCAGCAGAAAGGCCTGGAGCACCCCATACCACACATGTTCTATTTTGTATGCCTCTTTCATTGTATGCCTCTTTCATTACTCGCTATTTGAACCAGGCCATTTCCCATGTTGTTACAGAGCTTTTATTTTCCAGCACTGGATGTGTACTCTGCTCCATTTCTCTCCAATGTCTGGGTCCCACAGATGTGGATTTCTTTTTGCTTTTCACTTTGTTTCTACTCCTATTTATGTGTTAGAGGATGTAAGTGGTCCAGTGCACCCCACCTGGTGCAAGACAAAGCAATGTCTTTACTGCAAGGCTTTCACCACAAAAGCGGGGGGGGGGGGCATCTTGTACCAGCAGGAAGCCACCCTCATTGCGGATTCCTGGTACTTCACAGCTTATTCCCACATGTGAAGTATCAATAAGCATATTACAATGAAGAATCACAAAATAGGGGCTGCCATAATGGCGCAGTAGGTTAAGCCGCCACCTGTGACACCGGCAATCTCATACAAGTGCCGGTTCAAGTCCTGGCTGCTTCACTTCCAATCCAGCTCCCTGCTAATGCACCTGGGAAGGCAACAGAAGATGGCCCAAGTAATTGGACCCCTGCACCCATGTGGAAGACCCTGGATGAAGCTCCTGGGTCCTGGCTTCCGCCTGACAGAGTACCAGCCATTGGGGCCACTTGGAGAATGAACCAGAGGATGGAAGAGCTCTCTCTCTCTCGCTCTCTCTCTCTCTCTCTAACTCTGCCTTTGAAATAAGTACATAAATCTTTTTTGATAAGAATCAGAAATCAGATGAAAAAACAAAGCTCTTTGGGTAAGAGATGGCAGAACAAAGTATCACAGTCAAGCTTATAGTCTCAGACACCAGAAGTGTCTGCTTTAGTCTGAGGAGAGAATGCAGTCCTTCACTCACTTTGAAAACATGGGATGTGCTACCCTCTGAGTGTGAGCCATCAAATGTCATAAATTGAAACCTAAGCCCCAACAGGCTAGTATTTAGGAGGTGTGGCCTTTGGAAGGTGCTTATGTTGTGAGGACTGAGCCCTCCTGAATGGGCTCAGTGCCAAAAACCGATAGGCGAGGCCAAGCAAAGTAGGTATTTGTGTTGGCGGAGCCGTGTTGACCCTGTATTTCATGATGTCAGGACCTGAGCAGGGTGAGACAGAGGGAACAGTGCTAGTGGCAGTTCCCCTTGGGATGAGGGGGAGAGGATGGCTGATGGCAGTAGCCACGGATGTTGAAGGCACCCACACAGGGAGATGACCCGGTATGCTGTTTCAGGATCTGATGCAGGAATCAATACAAATTAAGTAATTATTTAAAAGGTTATCAGAATTAAAATTCAATTTGCAGTTTTCTTGATGAGCTTAAATGCATGGAGGCAAATTTTAGCTTTTCTGGTCAATAACACCAATATAAGAAGTTTATGTAGTCAACATTAACTAGAATTTCCATGAGCAAACAAATGCAAGGCTTATCCCCCCCAAAATACATTTGCATTATCTTCTACTGTTAACAGCAGGAAGAAAATACAGCGTTCTAAAAATGTAATGAATTGGAGTGAAATGGACATTTTGAGATTCCGTGATTGTTTGCAGCCCGTGTCTCTTCGGTTGAGGAACAGTGTTTTGTTTTTTTGTTTTTTTGTTTTGTTTTTTTCTTCATACTGTTTCTTGAGCTCTTTTACTTAGTGTGGGGTTAACTTTACAATCATTAAGTAAACTGAAAGTAGATATTTGTAAAAATTTAAAGTGGGAATGGGAGAGGGAGGAGGAAGAAGGGTTGGAGCGTGGGCGAGAGGGAGAGTTGGGGGTGGGAGTAGCACTATGTTCATCAGTCTGTATATATGAAATACATGAAGCTTGTATACCTTAAATAAAAATTTTAAAAAAAGAAAAAAAAACACAAAATTATAAAACCAGTGTGAAATGTCAAAGGACTCACTCTAAATATGTGAACTTGATTTTTCTCTAAAAATATTTTTTCAGGGTTGGCGCTGTGGTGTATAGGTTAATCCTCTGCCTGCAGTGCTGGCATCCCATATGGGCGCTGGTTCTAGTCCCAACTGCTCCACTTCCAATCCAGCTCTCTGCAATGGCCTGGGAAAGCAGCAGAAGATGACCCAAGTCCTTGGACCCCTGCACCCGCGTGAGAGACTGGAAGAGGCTCCTGGCTCCTAGCTTCGGATCAGCACAGCTTCGGCCTTTGCAGCTAACTGGGGAGTGAACCAGTGGATGGAAGACCTCTCTCTCTCTCTTCCTCTTCTTCTCTCTCTGTGTAACTCTTTCAAATAAATAAATAAATCTTTAAAAAAATAAAAATAAAGAATATTTTTCAGCTTATTATTTTATTGAGATAACATATTTTTTAATTTATATTATATTCAAAGGCTTAATGCTCCACTAAATAAAGAATTCAATAAATAAAACATAAAGATACCATAAGCAGGAATGTAAGCAGAGCTATAGACAATAAGCAAACGAAAACATGTTCTATAAAAATATTTTGATCAGATTCTACAAACATTTTCTTCTTTAGTTTACCACATTTATATACCAGAATACATCATATTCAAATTTCAGAGAACTACGACAAAAAAAAAAAAACTCTTGAAAACAGCAAGGGAGAAATGATAATTTCACTTGCAGGGAAAAATCAATTTGCAGACATTTTATCAATCATGGAAACCTGAAGAAAGTAGCACAACATTTTCCAGCACTGAAATAAAAGAGCCATCAAGACAGAATCTCTTTTTTAAAGATTTATTTATTTGAAAGTCAGAGTTATACAGAGAGGAGAGGCAGAGAAAGGGGGGGGGGGTCTTCCATCCACTGGTTCACTCCCCAATTGGCTGCAACGGCCAGAGCTGTGTCAATCTGAAGCCAGGAGCCAGGAGCTTCTTCTGGGTCTCCCATGTGAGTACAGGGGCCCAAGGACCCAGGCCATCTTCCACCACCCTCCCAGGCCACAGCAGAGAACTGGATCAGAAGTGGAGCAGGCCAGGGTGTTAATCTGCTGCACCACAGCACTGGTCCAAAGACAGAATCTTAAATCCAGTGAAAATACCCTTTAGGAATAAAGAGGAAATCAAGACATTCTCAGGGGAGATGGCACTGTGGCATAGCAGGTAAGTCACCGCCTGTGGTGCCGGCATCCCATATGGGCACCAGTTCAAGTCCCAGCTGCTCCACTTCCTATCCAGCTCTCTGCTATGGCCTGGGAAAGCAGAAGAAGATGGCCCAAGTCCTTGGGCCCCTGCACCCACGTGGGAGACCCGGAAGAAGCTCCTGGCTGCTGTCTTTGGATCAGCTCAGCTCCAGCCTTTGCAGTCATCTGGGGAGTAAACCAACGAATGGAAGACCCTTCTCTCTCTCTCTCTCTCTCTCTCTCTCTCTTTCTCTCTCTCTCTCTCTCTGCCTCTGCCTTTCTCTCTCTCTCTCTCTCTCTCTGCCTCTGCCTTTCTGTAACTCTTTCAAATAAATAAATAAATCTTTTAAAAAAATGAGAGTCAAACAAATGCACCGTGTGTGTGAAAGTTTTATGTAATTAATTATAATGAGAGAACTAGCAAGCTGACAAGTGGCTTAAAGAAGGATAGAAGGGGATGGCGCTGTGGCATAGTAATTTAAGCCTCTGCCTACAGTGCTGGCATCCCATATGGGTGCTAATTCAAATCCCGGCTGCTCCACTTGCGATTCAGCTCTCTGCTTGTGGCCTAGGAAAGCAATGGAGGATGGCCCACGTCCTTGGGCCCCTGCACCCACCCTGGGAGACCCAGATGAAGCTCCTATCTCCTGGCTTCCGATTGACCCAGCTCTGGTTGTTGAGGCCATTTGGAGAGTGAACCAGTGGATGGAAGACATTTCTCTCTCTTTCTCTCTCTCCCTCTCTGTCTGTAACTCTACTTCTCAAATATATAAGTAAAAATCTTTAAAAAAAAAACAGAAGGATAGAAACACCAATGCATGTATAAGATCAATGAAAAACCAATAGTGGCATGTGATTTTTGAATTAGTTACAAAGCTTTAATTTTATATTCTTATAGGACAAGACAACTGTAGTTATTAGAGTTATCTTCTCTAATACTCAAAAAATAATTTGTATCTTAGTAGTTTTCTAAAAGAAAACACCGAATTTTACAGAGGTTTTTAAATGCTGGGATCCAACATAATAGTTGAGCTTCTGGCTCCTGGCTTCAGATCTGCACAGCTCCAGCCATTGCAGCCATTTGAGGGAGTGAACCAGTGGATCTCTCTCTCTCTCTCTCTCTGCCACTCAAATAAATAAATAAATAAATAATTTTTAAAAAAAGTAGCACAAAAATTGTATAAAAATCATCCCTTTTCCTGAGCTAATCCAGTGTGGATAGGTTTAAGGAGGAGGAGTTATCAGGAGTCTTTGGTACAGAGAGTGGGAAAAAAATCTACAAAGCATAAGAATATCCTGAATCAAGAACACTATGGAGTTCAAGTGCACAGCATCCTTTGTCTTTACACCTGCACAAGGTTCAGTGAACCAAAACTCCAGATAGCTATAGAGACGATAGAGTCTCTTTAGACTTCCATGTACATGGGATGATTTCATTGTTAGTAAAATGGTACCATCTTCCTAAGCCCAGCCTGGCTTACTAGAAGTCAGGTGACCAAATGGCCCAATCACAAGCATCAGCTCCACCCCCACCCTAATGGGATCTGCTGCTCCCACTTCCTGACCACTGCAAAGCTATAGAAGACCTGTTCTCCCAGTACAGGCTGCTGCTCTCTCTGTCAGGTTTCCCCCACCCAACAATAAACCTTCTCCCTTACTCCAGTGTTTGGTGTGTTTTGTGGTGGCCTTTCCTTTCATTGGTGCAGAAACCCAGGACCAGGCACTTCTGTCGACCTTGCTCTCCCCTCAGGGATGGGAGCTGCTTTGGGATCCTGGATTTCTGCCAACCACAAAACTCACTCCCGGAACTCCTTCTTCACCACCGAATGTTCTGAGATCTGCATCCACACACCGGCCCTCCAAAATTCCTGAGGTAAGATGGGGTGGGTTGGAGGATCCTCTCATTGTGACTCTATGGGTTGTGGTTCTACAGGACTTCACCCCGAAGTCCCAGTACCGGGCACCACAATCTCCCATGGGCTTTCTGCCTTTCCATGGGCTCTATGCCTTACCACCGGCTTTACCCTGGGTTTTGGCACCAATGAGAGGTCACCACAAAACACACCAAACACTGGAGTAAGGGAAAAGGTTTATTGTTGGGTGGGGGAAACCTGACAGGCTGTCTCCCCGTGCACAGAGAGAGCAGCAGCCTGTACTGGGAGAACAGGTCCTCTATAGCTTTGCAGAGGTCAGGAAGCGGGAGCAGCAGATCCCATTAGGGTGGGGGTGGAGCTGATGCTTGTGATTGGGCCATTTGGTCACCTGACTTCCAGTGAGCCAGGCTGGGCTTAGGAAGATGGTACCATTTTATTAACATTCATCACCTATTGTGATGGGGTGAACTATGTCCCCTGGATTTCATATGTTGAAGTCCTAACCCCCAGTATCACAGAATGCAACTGTACTCCTATTTGATAGGGTCTTTAAAGGTGTAATTAAGTTATGAGGATATTAGAATGGGCTGTAATCCAACATGACTGGTGTCCTTATTGGAAGAGGAGATTAGGACACAGTGGGGAAGACAGTGTGAAGACATGGGAAGCCAAGCAGAGAGATCTCAGAAAAAAGCAATTTTGTTGACACCTTGATCTTAAACTTCTAGACTCCAGGACTAGGAAAACATATATTCTATTATTTAAACTACTCAGTCTACAGTACTTTGTTCTGGAAATCCTAGAAAACTAATATAACTGGGTTCTGTCTTCAAGAGAGGGAGAGCAGAAGCAAGATCATCTGAGTATTCATGGATTCAAAATGCCCTTGCCTGAGCTATATATTAAAATGGATATTGGGGGCTAGTGCTCTGGCACAGTGGGTTAAAACCCTGGCCTGCAGTGCTGGCATTCCCTGTGGGCGCCGGTTCATGTCCCAGCTGCTGCACTTCCCATCCAGCTCTCTGCTTATGACCTGGGAAGGCAGTGGAAGATGGCCCAAATGCTTGGGCCCCTACACCCATGTAGGAGACCTGGAAGAAGCTCCTGGCTCCTGGCTATGGCCTGGCCTAGCCTAGCCCTGGCCATTGTGGCCATTTGGGGAGTAAACCAGTAGATGGAATATCTCTGTCTCTCTCTCTTGTCTATACCTCTCTATGTAACTCTTTCAAATAAATAAATAAATAAATTTTTTAAAAAAATGGATATCAGAGGCAATGTCTTTGCTCTGAGACATTTTCTCCAGGAATTGTGGAACCCAGATCTTTAGGGGTATCCATTGTCGTGAATTTTGGCCCATCTAGCTAGAGGCTCACAGAGTCCATATTGACTCCTCTCAGATCCAGCTAAGAACACCAGTACCTGAAGAAAAATCAGGGACATGATTTGGGGTCCTTTCTTTTCACTATAATCTCTTCACCCTCACATCCACGCCCAAGCCTCAGAAATAAGGACAACTCCCTGGTCTTAAGGCCATGTTTTTCCCTATCTCTCATGGGTTAAGGTAGAATGTAACTTAAAATGACCTCTATTGTCGCTCCCCCTCTTCGTGGAGGAACGACACAGAGTCCTGCCTAGGCTTCATATCCGAGTCACGGCACCATTATGTCGCTCCCCCTCTTCGTGGAGGAACGACACAGGACCCTGCGCTGTTCTTTCGTCTGCTCGGCCCTCCCCGGGTTTGCTGCTGGTTCTTCCCGGGTTGGCTACTATCCCTTCCACCTCCGTGGAAGGGCAGTTCCCCCTGGCCACATTCCCCACTTCCGCAGGGGAGCGGCACACCGCCGGCCGGCTCTTCTCGGGGGCTGCACGGGTGTTCCCTCAGCTAGATGTTCCCCATAGATGTTCCTGGTGCATGCCGTCTCTCTCCTCCTTTATAGTCCTCCTCCGCCAATCCTAACTCGGCTGCCCACACGCCGAGTACGCTGCTCTCCAATCAGGAGCAAGTCCTACAGTTTATTGGTTGAACTGGAGGCAGCTGTGCGGAAGCTGTTTACTTCTCTCCCAGCGCCATATTGTGGGAGAGCAGATGCATAGAATAAGTCTTAATTCCAGTAACTCAGTCTAGTCCGGTTTGCTCCCCACATCTATGACTTCTGTGAATGAAGGGTTAAAACCTTTGAATCCCATTGGGGTTCTTTTTTTAAATATTTATTTGTTTATGTGAAAGTCAGAGTTACATAGAGGGAGAGACAGAGAAAGAGAGATCTCGCATCCACTAGTTTATTCCCCAAAAGGCCACAATGGCTAGGGCCGAGTCAAGCCAGGAGACAGGAACTTCATTCACATTTCCCACAAGAAATGGCAGGGGCCCAAGCACTTGGGCTATCTTCCACTGCTGTTCCCAGGCCATTAGAGGAGAGATGGATTGAAAGTGGAGCAGCTGGGACACAAAATGGCATCCATATGGGATGCCAGCATTGTAGGCAGCCCCTTTTCCTGTTATGCTACAACACTGGTCCCAGAAGCCAAGAATTTATAACAACACTGGTCCCAGAAGCCAAGAATTTAATCCAGATCTTGCACATTTTTGATTTTTTGCTATCTAAGGCCTTGCCTATACTGGAGGTATTGCCTGTCCTGGTGCTAGCCTATTTCTAGAGGTAGTAAAGGTCTCTCCTATATCCATGCCTTTCACACACAAAGCAACCAATCCAGAGCCCATATCTCCAACAGCCAACCACATGTATAGATCTCTCCCAACCTGCCCTCATCATCGCAGGTCCAGGTAATAGACATCTAGAGACAGCCTCTATGAACTAGAGGCCATCAAAATTATTCAGACTAGCCAACCTAAACCTAGTTACCCTTTCTTGCTCATTTTTTCCCATGTCAACCACAATAAACACTTTGCCCAGCAAGTACCCCTTCTTTCTGCCTCCTGCCCAACCCAGTCTTTCCCTAAAAGCCCCTACACCCTATCCCCATGTCATCACATGCTCCTTCATCTTGGAACCTGCAACAATAAATATTTTCAATGGCAATTGTCTCATGATCTGTTGGCTTTACTAATACTCAAGTAATAATAAAAAATCTATATTAAAATAAGAAGACCTAAATAAGTGGAAACATTTACCAGAATCATGAATTGGAAATATTACAATGACATTCCTTGGCCCAAAATAGACATGCAGCAGCAACGCAATCCCAACAAAAACATCAACAGTTTGGGCAGCTTGCAATGGGCTGGTCTACCACGCATGTGGTAGCACCCTGCGAATACTTGAGTAGGACTAGGGTGGAGCTAACATGGGGTACTGGAGCAGTGCGAGGTGTTGGGCAGCCCCTGCGGTGCTCCTTCATGCTCAGAGCCCACCAGAGGCAAGAGTCATGGAAACAGGAGAACTTTGGTGTTCGCAGTGGCTCCATGCATCATTATGGAGGATGGCAGGAAAAGTAAAATGGGTCACTGATATTGAGAAGTCCATGCTAATCAATAACTTCTTGAAGAGAGGATGGGTACAAGTGACACAAAATGAGGATTGGAACTTTTCCTAGATTAGGATGCAGACCATCTGGAATATGTTCCGTGTGGAAGTTGGCTATAGGCTCACAGGCCATCAGATCGTCAACCATTTCCTGAACCCCTACGAGCTGACCCTGAAGGACTTGGTGGTGAAGAACATCAAGAGGTTCAGGAAGGTGCTGGAGAAAGAAGAGAGTCCCCTGGCAGAAAAAAAGGACAATGGGAAATAGATCCACCTGGCCTTCCTTTTGTTCACTTATATGCTGCCCGAGCACTATGCTCTGTTATCAAAGAAGTTCTGGAAGAGCCAGTCCAGTACCTGGATCATGAAGCCATGCAGCAAGGCACAGGAGAAGGGTATCTTCCATCAACAAGCTCTCTGACATCATGAAGTGGCCGGGGACAGCAAGATGTCCTCGCTTGTGTCCCAACCTACCAAGGAAACCTACATGATCTCCCTGTACATTAACAACCTGTTGCTCAACAGGGCAAGGAAATTTGACCTGTGCCATCCCTTCTGGTGTTCACGTACCACCACTGCACTAGTACATGTACAAGCTTGGCTTCTGCCGATTCTGCATGGTGTACACCCCAAGGACCAGTGAGCTACACAACATGTTCCTGCATTGCACCAGTGTGGCTATTCAGAAGGACTACAACCACATTCACTGGGCAAGGGGGCTGTGAGCAATCTGCATCTGTACCTGGTAAGTACCCACGACAGGGAGGTGACCAGCAAGCTGTCTGACAAGGTCCACTGCACCATTGTGCAGTCCCTGAAGACTGTGGTGCCAGTGGTGAGCAATGACAAGCACTGCTTTGAGTGCTATGGCTATGACATCATCGTCAACGATGAGCTGAAGCCCTGGCCGATGAGGTTAACACATCCCCATCTCTTACTTCCAGCACCACCAACGGCCAGATCCTTAAGTACAACCTGATTCATGACACTCACATATTGTGGTCCCCAGTGGTAAAATCCCAGATTTCAGATGGAACAAGCCTCCCTCCTCTCCCCTCTCCCACCACACACACAAAAAGAAGTCCTTGGCAACTGTGAGAGTCTATACAACAAGGGGCTGGCCCAGGGCGATGGGGCTGACCATCAGCTGAGAAGTCATGCAAACCAGTCAGTGGGGCCCAAGGGGAGCCAATCCAGAGACTCAGGGAGAACTGCCCTCAGTACCTGTAAGTGACCATGAGGAGAACAACAGACCCTCCCCTGGGCCTTCTCAACACTCCCCTCTCTACTTGAGCCCCTGCTGAAGTCCTGTTTGAAATTCCCTTTTGCTAGAGCTGGGTTCCTTCCCCAAGCCCTGTGATGAATAAACGCACTTCACTGGGGACAAAAAAAAATCAGGAACCTGTGCTGTGGCACATCTGGTTAAGCTGCCACCTGCAGTGCAGGTATTGCATATGGGTGCCAGTTTGAATCCAGCTGCTCAGCTTCCAATCCAGCTCCCTCATAATGTGCCTGGGAAAGCAGCAGAAGATGACCCAAGTGCCATCTCCCATGCTGGAGAATAAGAAGAAGCTCCTGACTGCCAGGTCTTTGCAGCCATTTGGCAAGTATAACTCTCTTTCAAATAAACAAATGAATCTTTAAAAAAAAACAATGGTGTGTGTGTGTGTGTGTGTGAGTGAGAGAGAGAGAGAGAGAGAATTGCCATGTTATTCCTAAAATTTATGAGGAAAGGCATGAGACAGGAATAGCCAAGGCAATCTTGTCTTGGATGACTTACACCAGCAGATGTCAAGACCTATTACAAAGTAACAATCAACTCAAGTAATACTTACACAGAGATAGACAAATTGACTAGTAGAATTTAACAGTGATTCCATAAAAGAAACTCAAAGAGATATGGTGACTTGATTTATGACACTACAATGACTCATAGTGCACTGAGAAAAGGATGTGCACTTCAATAAATGGTGCTAGGTAAATTAGATGCACAAATGTCAAAAAGTGAACTTTGACCCCTATCATACCTGATACATACTAATTAATTCCAGATGAATTCCTGAGCTAAATGTCAAAGGTAAAACAGTAGAACGTCAGGCTGGTGCTGTGGCAAGGTGGGTAAAGCCGCCACCTGCAGCACTGGCATCCATATGGCTGCCGTTTCGAGTACCAGCTGCTCTACTTCCAATCCAGCTCTCTTCTATGGCCTGGGAAAGCAGTAGAAGATGGCCCAAGTCCTTGGGCCTCTGCACCCACATGGGAGACCTGGAAGAAGCTCCTGGCTCCTGGCTTTGGATCAGTACAGCTGCAGCCATTGCGGCCATCTGTGGAGTGAACAAGAGGATGGAAGATCTCCCTCTCCCTCTCCCTCTCCCTCTCCCTCTCCCTCTCCCTCTCCCTCTCCCTCTCCCTCTCCCTCTCCCTCTCCCTCTGCCTCTCTATAACACTGCCATCATCAGAGTATGGGATTTTGGCTGTCCCACATTCTCACACATGCTTATTATTTTCTGTGTCTTTGTAAAATGTAGCCATTCTTGTGGATATGTGTTAGTATTATATTTTTTTCATTTTGTTTTTAAAGATTTATTTATTTGAAAGTCAGAGTTACACAGAGAGGAGAGGCAGAGAGAGAAAGAGAGAGAGAGAGAGAGAGAGGTCTTCCATCCACTGGTTCACTCCCCAATTGGCCACAATGGCCGGAGCTGCACTGAGCCAAAGCCAGGAGCCAGCTTGCGAGGAAAGATGAAAGAAAAATGAATAGTTAAAATATGAAAAAAGCTCCACCTTACTGGCAATCAAAAAAATGGAATGAAATAAATTATTAGATACCAATTTTGCCTATCAAATAGTATGGTAAGACTGAGCTTCAAAAAATTCATGAAGGGGCCAGTGTTGTAGCACAGCAGGTTAAGCTCCTACCCATAATGCCGGCATCCCATATGGGCACCATTTGAGTCCAAGATATTCTACTTTTTTTCCAGGTCCCTGCTAATGTGCCTGGAAAAGCAGTGGAAGATGACCCGAGTCTTGGGCCCCTGCACCCATGTGGGAGATCCAGATGGAATTCAAGGTTCCTGGCCTTGGCTTTATCCAGCCCCTGTATCTCCCACTCTGTGACTTTGATTTTCTTATTTTTAAAATTTCTTTTATTTATTTGAAAGGCAGAGAGAGACTGATCTTCCATCTACTGGTTCACTTCCCAAATGGCCATAACAGCAGGGGGTGGACCAGGTGAAAACCAGGAGCCTGGAACTCCGTCTGGGTCTCCCACATGGGTTGCAGGGGCCCAAGTACTTGAGCCATCATCTGCTGCTTTCTCCCAGGCACATTAGCAGGAAGTTGGATGAGAAACAGAGTAGTGGAGACTCAAACCAGCGCTCATATAGAATGCCAGCACCACAATGGTTTAACCTTCTGTACCACAAGGCCAGCCCCAACTCTGCCTTGCAAACAAATACATATACCTTTTTTATAAATTTCATACAAATGCCTGTTACGAACATATGTAGATTTCTAATTTCTTTTGGGACTGAGACGGAGACGGAGACAGAGACTGGGACTGTCCCTGCCTTACGATGCTTAGTCAGCTTTGACTAAGGAGAGAAATATAAGGGCGGAAAAGGAACTCACTGACACAGGAACATTCTCCCGTGACTCAGGGTTTAATGCCCTGGCAAGGACACAGAGAGCCGGCAACAATCCACGACTGGGGTGGCTGCCTGAAGCTTGGGAATGAGGGAAGTGGGGAGGACAAACAAAAGCCACCAATGAATGAAGTGAATACGCCAGAAGTGAATACGTGTTGGTGAAGGTTTCTGAAAGTTGAAAATTTCAGAGATGTGGAAATACCAGAATAGAGTTACAATGTGAGACCAGACAAGCCGCCACCTGACCATGATCCCTGCGAAGGCTCAGAAGAGATTCCTTCACCATGACTGCACTAGGAAGCAGCCATACCAGCTTTTTTTCTTTTACAGGCAGAGTGGACAGTGAGAGAGAGAGAGAGAGAGAGAGAGAGAGAGAGAAAGGTCTTCCTTTTCCGTTGGTTCACCCTCCAATGGCCGCCATGGCCGGCGCACTGTGCTGATCCGAAGCCAGGAGCCAGGTGCTTCTCCTGGTCTCCCATGGGGTGCAGGGCCCAAGCACTTGGGCCATCCTCCACTGCACTCCCGGGCCATAGCAGAGAGCTGGCCTGGAAGAGGAGCAACCAGGACAGAATCCGGTGCCCCGACGGGGACTAGAACCCGGTGTGCCGGCGCCGCTAGGTGGAGGATTAGCCTATTAAGCCGCGGCGCTGTTACCAGCTTTTAAAATAAGATGATTACATGGGGCCAGCATCCCATATGGGCGCCGATTTGAGAGCTGGCTGCTCCACTTCCGATCCAGCTCTCTGCTGTGGCCTGGGAAGGCAGTAGAAGATGGCCCAAGTCCTTGGGCTATTGCACCTGCATGGGAGACCTGGAAGAAGCTCCTGGCTCCTGGCTCCTGGCTTCAGATTGGTGCAGCTCCGACTGTTGCGGCCATCTGGGGAGTGTACCATCGGATGGGAGACACCTCTCTCTCTCTCTCTCTCTCTCTCTGTGTGTGTGTGTGTGTGTGTATGTAACTCTTTCAAATAAATCTTTAAAAAAATATGATTACAGGTGGCTTCCTGCAGACCAGTATTGCCAGTAGGAGATGTTACAGTGGAACTGAGACCCTAGTATCGATGGAGATGAGATTCCTGAGCATATCAGCCAAATAATTATATTTAGCGGACCTAGGAAAGATAGAAGTATGCTAATTTCCTTGGGCTAAATTGTTTCCATTCCCAAAAAGTCCAATGAGGAAGTCCTAGCCCCTAGTACCTTGGACTATGACTATATTTGGAAATGGGGTGTTTAAAGAGGTAGCGAAGGTAAATGAGGACATTAACATGGGGCCATGCTGTGGTTTGAATGCGCTTTCCAAAACTCATGTTGAAATGTCATTGTCATTGCAATGGTATTAAAACACGGGTTGTTTAAGAGGTAATCGCCTCTTAAACATGTCATGAAGGTTCTGTTGTTACAATGAGAGTGGATTAGTTATTATAGAAGTGAGTTCTTGGCGCTGGCACTGTGGCGTAGTGGGTAGGGCAGCCGCCTGAAGTACTGGCATCCCATATGGGTGCTGGTTTGAGACCTGGCTGCTCCATTTCTGATCCAACTCTCTGCTATGGCCTGGGAAAGAAATAGAAGATGGCCCAAGTCCTTGGGCCCCTGCACTCACATGGGAGACCCAGAAGAAGCTCCTGGCTCCTGGCTTTGGATTGGCACAGCTCCAGCTATTGCAGCCATTTGGGGAGTGAACCAGCTGATGGAAGACCCCTCTCTCTCTCCCCCTCTCTCTCTCGTGTGTGTGTGTAACTGACTTTCAAATAAATAAATAAACCTTTTTTTTAAAAAAAAAAAAGTGAGTTCCTGACAAACAAGATGAGTTTGACTCAGTTTTTTCTTTCTGCCTTGCACATGCTTGCTTGCCCATCTGCCATAGTATGACACAGCGTGAAGGCCCTTAGCAGATTTCAGCACCGTGGTCTCGGACAACTCAATCTCTAGAATCATAAGCCAAATGCATCTTGTTCTTCATAAATATCCCAGTCTAGGGTGTTCTGGTTATAGCAGCAGGAAGCAGACTAAGACATTCTTAACCCAATACGACAGACGTCAAATAAAAGAGGACATTAGGACATTGAGAGATGTGGAAGGAAGACCATGTGAGAAACAAGGGAATAAAGAGCCACCAACAAGCAAGGAGGCCGCCCTCGGAAGAAATCAACTCTGCTGATACCAGATCATAGGTCTCTCGGCTCCAGAACTGGGAGGAACTACATTTCCATTGTTGATGTCACCAAGTCTATGCTACTTTGCTATGGCAATCTAAGTAGACCAATAGAGGCCATAAGGCTAGAGTAGCACTGAAATTCCTTGAGTTAAAAAGCTGTAGCAAGCTAACAGACTAGGTGCTCTTAGGGTCAAGTGAGATGGATAGCCAACTAGAGTGATAGGTGACTCCTACACTCCCTGGAAATTAAAGCTGGGGAGCAAAAGGCTGAGGTCAGCCACTGCAATGGAAAATCGTGATCTCTCATCCAGTTTCCAAATCTGAGTCAGTTCACAGAGTTAGTTGGGAAACTGAAGGGAAGGCCAGGCTCCTTTGGGGAAGAGCTCTGCAAGATTACTGAAAGTATATGAAGGCTAGAGGAAAAATTGAAGTAAAAAACAAGTTTATTTTGGTGCAAAAGAAATTGAAATCCATGCCTATTTTTTCATAATATGCATTTCCATGAACTTTTTGAACCACCCTCATGTGATAGATCTTCCCCAACACTTCCCTCAAAGGCACCAATGTCCATTTGCTTTCAGTTACATTTAGAAGGAGGTTGAGCCAAGCTGGTCATTCACCAAGGTCAGCACTTACAGACAGTGGAAGAAAGAGAAGCTAAAGATAGAGACAGAAGTATGTCATATTTGAGTGCTTCATCCCAGTCCCAGGTATACAGCCTCCAATCCAGCTTCCTGCTGAAGCACACCTTGGGAAGCAAACAGTGATGTCTCAAGTACTTCAGTCCCTGGCATCTACTTGAGGGTCCCAGATGGAATTCCAGGCTCTTGGCTTCAACCTGGCTCAGCCCTGGCTGCTGTAGGTATTTGGGGAGTGAACCAGCAAATGGGATCTCTCTCTCTCTCTCTCTCTCTCTCCTCTCTCTCTCTCTCTCTCTTACTCTGCTTTCAAATAAATAAAAATTAACAAACATTTTAAAAAATGTATCAGGTTATTTTTTTAAAGTTGGAGAAATCAGACCCCTTACACGAAGAAGGCTTGGATTAGCCAATATTGCTGTTCAAGAAAAAGAGATTATAAATGTTGGCTACACTGTTTCACAAGTTCATGTCAACAGAGTTTGGTTGCACTCCCTAGCACCCGCTTTTCAACACAGAAAATCCTCAGGCCTAATGAATCTCGCTTTGGCAACATCTATGACATTGGACTGGATGAAAACATGGTGAAACTCCTAATTGTAACATCTTCATTCATGAATGCTGATTGTTTACTGCTATCCATTATGCTTTTCAGAGAGGAATTTATTTTAAAGATTTATTTACTTATTTAAAAGGCAGAGTTACAGAGAAGCAGAGGCAGAGAGAGAGAGGTCTTCCATCCGCTGGTTTACTCCCCAGTTGGACGCAATGGCTGGAGCTGTGCCAATCTGAAGCCAGGAGCCAAGAGCTTCTTCCTGGTCTCCCATGTGGGTGCAGGGGCCCAAGCACTTGGACTATCTTCTTCTGCTTTCCCAGGCCATAGCAGAGAGCTGGATTGGAAGTGGAGCAGCCGGGACTTGGACCGGAGCCCACATGGGATGCTAGCACTGCAGGCTGCGGCCTTACCTGCTATGCTACAGTGCCGGCCCAGAATTTTAACATCAGCATGTGTGGAATTCCTGTGAGTACTTTAGTAAAGTTATAACTCATGCAGATACCTAGCAAGAAGCTTAGGGTGGCGGTTTCTGTCTTTACTAGGGCTAGAGTAAACATCTGCGTATAATGATTGTCTCCTATCATGGAAGAAGAGGTTTTGTTCTGGACATCTGCTAGGTAGCACAGGACTTCTGTAGCTTACTAACTTATGCCCTCATACTGAGGTGACACTTGGTAGGCAACATTTATATCAGATCGCAGGGCCATGCCCAGTTTACTGCAATGGAACCGCAGAGACTGGGAAGACCTGAGAAGCAGAGCTGGGATGTCCCCATGGGAAGCAGGGAAGGCATTGAGGGTTGGACACAGTTGTGTAGTCTATCACATAAATGCTATGCGTAGAGTAGCCTGGACAAGGGGTCAGCCTCAGTTTGGGTGCACGATCACTGTGGGATGAAGGGTTCGAACTTGAAATGACAAGAAGCATGGGGGGGGGGTGGCACTGTGGCGCAGCGGGTAAAGTTGCTGCCTGCAGTGCCGGTATGCCATATGGATGCCGGTTCGAGACCCGACTGCTCTACTTCCCATCCAGCTCTGCTATGGCTTGGGAAAGCAGTGGAAGATGGCCCAAGTCTTTGGGCCCCTGTACCCACGTGGGAGACCTGGAGGGAGCTCCTGGCTCCTGGCTTCGGATCGGCTCAGCTCCAACCGTTGCAGCCAACTGGGGAGTGAGCCAGCGGATGGAAGACCTCTCTCTCTCTCTCTCTCTCTCTGCCTCTCCTCTCTCTGTGTAACTCTGCCTTTCAAATAAATAAATAAATCTTGGAGAAGAAGAAGAAGAAGAAGAAGAAGAAGAAGAAGAAGAAGAAGAAGAAGAAACGACGACGACGACGACGACGACGACGACCATGGGGACCCTTTAAGAGCAAAGGACCAACTAGAACTTTCTCAGGGTTATTCTGAGGAACAAGGCTCTGCTAGCTAAAGAAGGAGGAAGGGCAACAAGCAGAAGGGGACAGGGACCTAACACGTGACTCTCACCACTACCACATGCTGATGCCTTCTCCCTTCTCTCACTGACACATGCATGCAAGGATGCCAGGGGTAGAGGAAGAGCATGGCTTTCACAGCCAAGCGAACCTGGGTTCAAATCATGATTCTGTCATCTGTTCATCCACTGTGTGATCTTGGACAATCACCTCACTGGTCTTCAGTTCCCTCTTCTACAAGGTAGGAATATGAGAGCACCTTCCTTGGGGTCGGCGCTGTGGCATAGCAGGTAAAACCACCTCCTGAGAGGCTGGCATCCCAGATGGGCAGCGGTTCATGTCCCAGATGCTCCACTTCTGATCCAGCTCTCTGCTATGGTCAGGGAAAGCAGTAGAAGATGGCCCAAGTCCCGGAGCCCTTGTACCCATGTGGGAGACCCGGAAGAATCAGCTGGCTCCTGGCTTCTGCCTGGTCCAGCCCTGGCCATTGTAGACATTTGGGGAGTGAACCAGTGAATGGAAGATCTCTCTCTGTATCTCCTCTTCTCTCTGTAACTCTGACTTTCAAATAAATAAATAAATCTTTAAAAAAAAACACACAACACTTGTATTTTAGGGTGTGTTCAGGATTAATGGAGGCAATGAAAGCCTAGCAAGCTTATTGAGGTGTCTCATTCACTGGGAGTATATACAGAGTGTGGCTTATTTTATTTATTTCATACTTCCTGGTAAATATCCCTCAATGGCACTATACTGCTGATGGAAGCATAACATCACATTCCTAATGTGTTAAACTGTGTGCCCCATACTCTGGGAGTTTGTGGCAAAACCACATGTTCAGAGACAAATCTCAGGCTTGCAGGCATAATGCCACATATGTCTTACCTTCTCAGGAATCAGGAAATTGAGGCACCTGTCCCTGGTAGCTTCTCTACCTGACAGCTCCCTAGGCACCTCTCTCTCTCTCTTTCTCTCTCTCTCTTTCCAAAAGTCTCTTCCAGCATCATCAGGCACAGGATCAGTGCAATGGTTTTTCTACTTTCAGAGAAAAGATAGATACCACCCTCTTTTTTAGTAAGAAAGGGGGTTACAGGGCTGGCGCTGTGGTATAGTGGGTTAAGCCTCCACCTGCAGCGCTGGTTCATTTCCTGGCTGCTCCACTTCCAATCCAGCTCTCTGCTATGGCCTGAGAAAGCAACAGAAGATGGCCCAAGTCCTTGGGCCCCTGCACCTGCATGGAGACTCGGAAGAAGCTCCTGGCTCCTGGCTTCAGATTGGCTCAGTTCCAGCCATTGCGGTCATTTAGGGAGTGAACCAGTGGATGGAAGACCTCTCTCTGTGTCTCTACCTCTCTCTCTCTGTAACTTTGTTTCTCAAATAAATAAATAAAATATTTAAAAAAAGAAGGAGGTCACTTTTAACAACTACTATTTTTGTGAGTGACTACCTTAGAGCTTCTGTTCTCTTGGCTTGGGGGTAGGGAAACACTGCATGGCCCCAAACCAGACTTGCCATTTCAACTGTGTGGCCAGGGCATGAAGCTAATCTTTCCACAGCAAGATCTGTGGGCTGGTGGTTGCCCTAATAGCTGTTGGTGAGCTGAACTTAGAATGTGAGCTGCTGCTACTACATAACCTTTGCTTCAAGCTCTGAGCCTTCACTGTGCTCCCCCCCCCAAAAAAAAAAGATAAGCTACAGGGACATAGGTCAGTGGCTGTTGGGGGTACAAGTTTTGAGGTAGGGCGGCAGACTGCAAAAGGACCTAAAGAAATTTTTGGAAGCAGAGGAAACATTCCCTCTCTTATTTTACTGGTGATTATGTGCTAAAACCCATCAAACTGCACATGAAAGGATGAATTTTACTGTGTCAAAGCCATACCTTAGTAAAAGACAAAAGAATAGGGAAGCAAATCCCTTTGGGCACCGTCTTCAGTCCCTTCGTGCTGCTACAGCAGCACCCCACAGACTGGGTGATTCATAAAGAACATAATAAGTGCATTTCCTCACAGTTTTGGAGGGCTGTAATATCCAAAACCAAGGTGCTTCCTCTGGTCCGGTGAGCGCCTTCCTGCTGCATTCTCACATGGCAGAAGACAGAAAGGCAAGGTAGCCAAACACTAAGTGCAGCCTCTTTTATAAGGGCCTGAATCCCATCCATGAGGGAGGAGCCCTCCTAGACTAATCACCTCTTAAAGACCCCACTTCTTACTACTGTCACATTGACAACACCTGAATTTTACCCACTATGCCACAGGGCCGGCCCTGACACCTGAATTTGGAAGGGGACACATTCAAATCATTGCAGACATCTAACAGAATCCTATCACAAGGTAAAGCACATGGTACCTGGGACAGTGTTCAAGAAGTGGTAGCTGCTGTGTGGGGGGTGGGCCAGCTCCACTGGAACTCTGCCACACCGTCGCTGTGGCAAAGCTGTGGCTCTAGTCACCTCCCCTAAGCTGCGCTTCAAGTCTCACTGCTTCTGGTTGCTTGTCTCTGTTACCTGTGGTTGTTGCTGTGGCAACACGAATGCCCACACTGGTGAAGAGGCTGCGTCTATGGGTCTCCGCCAAAGGAGCACCACTTCGGCATTCCTGCTCTGGGTCCCTAAAGGGTTAGATCTGTGGTGCAGGTAGAGAATGTTCCAGAGAGGCCCCACTTACTGACCTCCAGGAAGGCCCACCCAGGGCCTCCCAGGGGATTGGGCAGGTTGGTGCTTGGGGCTATGTTCTCAATACTGTCTCCCCGCTGCCCACCCTGCCTCCCTCACCCCACCCTGTGTACTTGTGCCTGAGCCACATTCCTTTATTCTCATTCCAAGAATTCCTGAGACAAAGAAGATAGAGCTTCTTTTATTTATTCATTTATTTTTCTGACTCATAACTCACGATCCTGGCTAGTAAGATCCTACTTATAGCTTTGTACTGTTTTCATCAGAAAGTTTTCAATATTTTATTTAAATATTTTAAGCTCCAGAAGCTTTGTACTTTGTACTTTGGATAAAGAAGCTTTATCCAGAGTATTAGAATAGTAGTTCTAGGGTAAATAAGTGACCAAGGCATCTCTAAAGTCAGATGTCGACCTGACTTGGCCTATCACTTCCAAGTCCCATACGATTGGCTGAAACTCTTGACCCACATCCCTAGGAACCCCAGCACCTATCCAGGAACTCTGAAGGGAACCACATTTTCTCCTAATCACACAACTTTGGCTCTGAGAACTTGCTTGGGCTGGATTAGCTCAATAAACAGACCCTCTGCGCATCTCACCCTTACTCTTTTCCCCATGTTGCAGACTGTACAGTTGTAATATTGAAGTTAAAAGCATAGCCCTGGTGGTACATTTGCCTTATCTTAGGAGCTTTGAAAACTCCCAGTGCCCAGGCTACACCTCATGAAGAATCCCAGGGGTTGGAACCCAGGTATCAGTATTTTTGAGGTTCTCTAGGAGTCTATGTTCCGCCATCAAGACTGAGAAACAGTGTTTCCCAAGTTCAAATAGACTTGATTTTAATCCTGGCCCTACAACTTATAGGTTGATGGACTTTGAATAAATCACCTATGTTTCTGGATCTCAATATCTTCCTTTCTAGATGGGTTGGTACAAAGAGTCCAAGAGTTAATCCAGAGAAATCACGGTGCCTGGCAAGGTAAGCACCTAATAAATGGAAGCTGTTAATGTAATTTATAAGACAGCCTGTTGTGACTATTAATTGCAGAGGAAGAGCAATTTCATACTCTTAAAAATACTAGCTTAGGAAACTGGTACTCCAAATGGGGGAACAGAAGATAAATGCTAGCCACAATTTTTTTTCTTTTGAGATTCTAACTCATGCTAAGCTTTAAGGGAATCAAGAGAGATGATGTGGGGGCCAGCACTGTGGTGTAGTAGGTTAAGCCTCTGTCTGCTGCACCAGACAGATGGTGTCCAAATGGGCACCGGTTAAAGTGCCAGCTGCTCCACTTCCAATCCAGCTCCCTCCTAATGTGCCTGGGAAAGCAGCAGAAGATGGCCCAAGTGTTTGGGACCCTGCACCCTTGTGGGGAACCCAGAAGAAGCATCTGGCTCCTGGCTTTAGATCAGCCCAGGTCCGGCCTTTGTAGTCATTTAGGGAGGGAACCACTGGATGGAAGATCTCTCTCTCTCTCTCTCTCTCTCTCTCTCTCCCTCTATCTGTCTGTAACTCTGCCTCTCAAATAAATAAAAAGATTTTTTTAAGATTTATTTTTTATTAATTTGAAAGGCAGATTTACACAGAGAGGCAGAGGCAGAGAGAGAGAGAGAGAGAGAGAGAGAGAGAGATCTTCCATCAGATCATTCACTCCCCAAATGGCTGTAATGGCAGGAGCTGGACCAGGCTGAAGCCAGGAGTTAGGAGCTTCCTCTGGGTCTCCCATGTAGGTGCAAGGGCCCAAGCACTTGGGCCATCTTCTGCTGCTTTCCCAGGCATATTAGGAGGGAGCTGGAACAGAAATGGAGCAGCCAGGACTCAAACAGGCACCCATATGCGATGCCAGCACTGCAGGCAGTGGCTTTACCCATTACACCACAGCGTCAGCCCCAACAAATCTTAATTTAAAAAGGGAAAAAGAGAGAGAGAGAGAGTTATGATACAATCCATGCTCTCCAGGGACTCACAAATGTAATTGTGGAGAGTATAGGCATATAGACCAAAAGAAAAGTTAGTCTCAACTTCTGCCACAGGCAATAAATAAATTAAAACTCTGCTGGGACAGCCAGGAGAGTTTTCACAAGAAGGATAACCTTGGCTTGGAAATATGGGTAGGATTTGGACCGGCAACAAGTAATGGGGAAAGTGTTTCAAGGAGAGCAAACAGTTCAGCAGAGACTTAGTGACTATAATACAGATGAGTGGAATCTGTTGATTGGAACAGTCATATAAGTCAGGTTGACCAAGAAATGGACAAAAAAAGAAAGACAAGTTGTAAGACTACTGCAGGGGCCAGCGCTGTGGCATAGTGGGTAAAGCTGCCACCTGCAGTGCTGGTTCGAGTCCCAGCTGCTCCACTTCCAATCCAGCTCTCTGCTATGGCCTGGGAAAGCAGTAGAAGATGGCCCAAGTCCTTGGACCCCTGCACCCACATGGGAGACCCGAAAGAAGCTCCTGGCTCCTGACTTTGGATCAGCGCAGCTCCAGCTGTTGCAGCCATCTGGGGAGTGAACCAGAGGATAGAAGACCTCTCTCTCCTCTCGCTGTGTAACTCTGACTTTTGAATAAATAAATAATTTTTAAAAAGACAATATGGGGAGAGAGAGAGAGAGTGAAAGTCCCTGTTACTTTTCATGGAGCTTACATTCTATTGGATTTACATGTATTTTACTCCTTATCTAATCAATGATATGCGTGCTGTTGTCTTAAACATTCAATTGCATGGAACAGTGTTCTATAGATAGACAAGATGTGCCCATTGGTGGAATTTGGGTGAATATCTGGTTTATTTCTTACAACTGCGTGAATCTACAATTAACTGAACAATTTTCTTTTTACAAAGCAAGTTTCATCAAGCATTATGTGTAGTACAATTCTCTTTGTTTCAATTCATGCATATGCATACATGCTAACATACGTACAAATCATTTCTAAATAATTACACAAAATTGTTAGTGGTAACTGTTTTGTGGGCAGGTGCTGAGAAGTAGATCTAATTTTCACGATGTATCCTTTTGTACTCTGAATTATTTTAACAAGGTACATACATTCTTTTTCAATTTAAAGAAAATTAGTTGTAGAAAAGAAATTGTTGTAGTCACTGGAATCATAAGTGCTACTTTATCATCAGAGCCCCAGCTTCTGATTCCTCTTCCTTTGCTGCACTCTGAAGAGTGACCCTGATCTTGTCATTGTTTAGACTGTTGGGCTGCAAAGGTGACCACAAACTGGACAAAGAAATGTGTATCTTTGTTGGATATTTTTACTGTAACCAATGTACTATATGGTTAAAAGTAATAATTCACCTCTTGTTTAAATTTTTAAAAAATGGGTGGATCTATAGGGGATGATATAAAAATATATTTTAATTGAAGAAAAAGATTATAGAACAATATTGTGTTTTCAAAAATCTTCATGCCTTTTTCCACTACAGACAGGTCTAGGATGAACTTTTCTCACTCTTGCTTAGAGGTACCATTTTCAGTTTTTCTTTCTCATTTACGGGCAACTCATTGGCCCTCTCCTGATGGGTATTTCTCTATGTGGGGCAGCCCACACTTGCCCATGAATGTATGTTTATTCCCTCATTGTTAAATAAAGTCTGTTCCTATTTGCATGTAAAAAAATCTGCATGTGTACATGAACACTTGAGTGTGTTGCACACACATGAATACTTATATATACATACAATGTTTCTGGAAACAAATTATTAATGGAGGAAATAATAATCCTCCCAGAGATATGAACATCCTAATCCCTGGAATTTGTGACTACACTGTGGTACCTGGCAAGGAGGCATTATGATTATAGATGAGAAAAGGTTGCCAATCAGGTGATCTTGACACAGGGAGAATCTCCTGGATTGGTCAGGCTTGCCCAATGTAAATCACAAGAGTCCTAAAACTGAAAGAAGGAGGGTGGGGAGCCAACAAGCCCCAAGACCTACAGGATGAGACAACAAGCTGAGCACCCCAGAGTTGATGGTTTACTTCTAGTCTGAAGGCCTGCAAGTCTGAGACCCAGGAAGAGCCACTGTGTCCAGTCAAATCCAAAAGAAGGATACCAGCCAGTGTCGCAGTTCAGACACCATCAACTAGAAAGAATTCTCTATTAACTGGGAAAGGGTCAGCCTTTTTATTCTACTTAGGCCCTCAGTTTATTGAATGAGACCCACCTAAATTATGGAGGACGATTTGCTTCACTCCGTCTAACACTTTAAGCATCAATCTCATGCATTAACACTCGGAGACCCACCCAGGATAATGTTTGACCACACATTCTTGAATCTACGGCCCAGTCAAGTTGAAACATAAAAACAACCACCAGTAAGCATCCACCATTTTATCCATGAGAAATCTGAAATCCTTCATCTTCTGCTCGTCCTTATTCAATTTACTTTTGCTAACCCGGGCTAGGCACAAGGCTTCACTTCACTGCCTTCCAAGGCTCCTAGGGAGAATCCATTCCCTTGCTTTGTCCAACTTCTAGAGCCACCACAGTATCCTCAAAGGCATAAACTGAGCCTTCCTCACAGCAGATCACTCTGACACAAACTCTTCTGCCTCTCTCTTTCACTTGGCCCTTGTGATTATATTGGGCCCACCTGGATAATCCAGGAGCATCTCAAAGTCATCTGATTGTCAACTTCAATTCCATCTACAACCTTAATTCCTCCTTGACAAGTAATAACATACTATTCATAGATGCTGAGGATTAAGAAAGAACATCTTTGGAGATTCATTTTTCTGCCTGGCACAATCCTATTGCTGACCTATGAAAGAGGCTGTCTTCACATTGCAGACCTATTTCCAGAGAGACTTTGGCCCCCTAGCTCAGGGCTGAACCCTTTCCACTTTCTGGCATCCAGGCCCTTCTACAATAGGACCTCACTCTATTTAGCCAGAATGATCTTCTCAGTATTTCTTCTTTTGTCCTACCTAGAAAGTGGTCATTTCTCTTTGGGCCCAGACACAGAGCTAAAATCAACCAACCAACTTGAGGTCAGCTTTTTATTATGAAATGGTACATTGAACCCAAATTCTAGTACTTTCTATACATATCAGGGTTTTTATACTTACTGTTCCCTCTGCTTGGAATTCTCTTCCCCCACATTTTCTTATGACCACTTCACTTCCTTCAGTTCAGTTTCCACAGATCACCATACCATAAATAACACATCTCTGCTCCAACTTCTCTTTATCTGCCCCCTTACTCTGCTGTATTTTCCTTCTTAGCATTTTCCACGATCTCAGATAGATCATATATAAAAATTGCTTACCTTGTTTGTTTTTCCTCCTTCTGCCACTAGCCTGTGAGCTCCATGAGAGAACTTTGTATACATTCACTGCTGCTTTCCCAGAATCGAGAACTAACCTTACCACCTACCAACATGCTTAATAAATACTTGTTTGAGCTAATCTCTTTCTATCACCACTGCCACATTTAAAGAGTCATTATCACCTCTCCATTGAAATGGTCTTTTAAAAATATATATTTATTTTATTTGAAAGGCAGAGTTACAGAGAGAGAGAGAGAGAGGTCTTCCATCTGCTGGTTCACTCCCCAAATGGCCGCAATGGCCTGAGCTGAACTGATCCAAAGCCAAGAGCCAGGAGCTTCTTCTGGTGCAGGAGCTTCCCAGGTGCATTAGCAGTGAGCTGGATCGAAGTGGAGCAGCTGGGACTTGAACTGGTGCCCATATGGGATTCTGGCACCGCATGCAGCACCTTTTCCCACTACACCACAGCACTGGCCCCTGAAGCAGTCTTCAAACTGTTCTCTAGGCTTCCCAAATGTCCATTCTGCAATCAAAATTATCTTCCAAAACCACAGATCCGATCATGGCTTTCCCATGCTCAGAAGAACTTCAATAAATTCTTGTTTTCTTCAAGTTAAACTATTTTGGCATCAAGGCCTTCCATAACTTGGTCTCCATCATTTGATCATGAAATAAGCACCTTTTGAACATCTACTTTGTGGCAGATACTGTTATGGGTTCCGGAAACACAGAAATGAGTGAGATTTGTCCCGCATTCTCACAAAGCTCATAGGAAGAGTTCACAAGTCTTAAAGTTCACAGGTATGGGGAAAAGAGCAAGTTGAGTGTCAGATATCAAGGTGAACCAGCTAGGACAGAGGGTCTATGCTTCTTAGGTATGAGGAGCAGTCTTTATAACCAGGGCCTACTGCAATAATTTCTTCTTTAATAAAGTGGACAATTTACTTTGAGTGGGCCCTGCAAATGGGTATTGGAACAAAAAAGACACATACAGATCCTGGAGTCACTTCCAGCCTCGACTGCTGACCCAGAGGGGAAAAAGGAAAGGAAGTTGCACCCAAGGGTCAGATAAATTGAGAATAAAATCCTCAAGGCCAGGGTTGTGCAGCAGTGGGTTAGCAGAGTGCCAATTTCAGTCCCAGCTGCTCCCCTTCCAATCCAGCTCCCTGCTAATGCAACTGGCAAAGCAGCAGAAGATGGCCCAAGTGCTTGGGCCCCTGCACCCATGTGAGAGGTTAGGATGAAGTTCCTGGCTCCTGGCTTCAGCCTGGCCCAGCCCAGGCTTTTGGGGAATGAACCAGTGAATGGAAGATATTATGCTCACTTGCACTCTCTCTCTCTCTCTATCTCCCTCTGCCTTTCAAATAAATAAATGCATACATCTTTTTAAAAAAGAATAGCGTTTTCCTTGCTTTGAGAATGAAGGTGTTGGGAGGCCGACCTGACCTGGCTTCCCTGCCAAAGGGAAGCCTGCTTATGCAGGGACCCATCTGGTTGTACAGAGGCTGCCGGCCGTCAAGCAGCGCTTTCATGGAAGATTACTGTGGGGTAAATAGATCTATACAAAGGCAGAGCTATTTTCTCCTATTCATCAAAGTCCTCCAATCATAAACATAAAGGGTCAGCCAAGGATGACCAAATATTTTGAGAAAACAACAACGTAAAAGAAGTCCAAGATGAACAAAGAAACTCATGATCCTGCAGGAAGAAGCTGATAATGAAAGACTAGAAAAGGTCCCTAAAGAGATTGGAAAATATATAATGTATAGTAAACCAGAAAAAGTAATCAGTAAAGAAGAAGTTGTTAGAAAAATAGATACGACTCGAAAATAGTCAACATGAAGGAACAAACATAAGAGTTCAATTAGATTCTCAGGAAGACATAGCAAATAGGAAACAGATTTCATCCTTAACATCAAGCTTGTAATAGGAAAAAATATATATCTATTTCCAAAGCAGTTTCCACAACTGTTCAGAGGAATCCCTGTTTTAGCATTCAATACTGATGAGCTCTTGCACGCAGTCTATATTGCCTACAACCAGTTTTCATATTTGAGGACACAAACATATTACTGTGAAAAATAGCATCTCTCAAATTTGGGGGAAAAAACTCTTTGGCAGTTTTATCTTCAATGTCCCTGGTAATATTCAGACTTAGTAACTGATAAAGATATCCATTTATGAGAACTAGAATTATTTAAGTACTTAAAAAATCCAGGAATATTTTAATCTATGCCATCAGAGTTGAATGGAATCTTAAAATGTCATCTTAATCTTAGCTACAGAAAGCTAAGGATCCTAGGGAGGATGTGGGCTGGCCAAGGTCATCAGAGCATGATGTGGAAACTGGCCTCCAAGTTTCTAGCCCATTATAATATGGGAGTCAGTTTAAAGCTCATCATCAGCATTTCTGAAGTTACATGAATTTTGAAACATCAGCCATCGCTTGTAGTAGACAAACTTCATTAGTAGCAAAATAATAGCTACCTTACAAAAATAACTTTTTAAAAAGAACCTACACAAATAATTTTAGGGAAACACAAACAATTCAGTTCAACTGCAGTCAGGGTGACAGAGGAGCCAGCTTGGCCTTGACCAGAATTTAAATGCCTATTCTCAAATCAATGTGCCCATCCATTCTAAATGACATTCTAGGGCTTTTAGACACAACTTTCCATAGAAATAGGATAACCAATAAAAATTGCTTCTTGGTGCTCATCACATTTTATGAGTGATGTCTATGTAGCCTCACCAATGCAGATTCTGATTCTGGGTCTGATACTTTAGAGTTAAGCTTTGAACAAGGGACCTTTCTGAGCTCTTAGACACTCAAGAAGTTACAGCTATTATTGCTGTTGTACTACTGCCATTATTAGTGTGATAAATTCCCACTTAAATGGAGATAATAAACAACTACCTCATAGGATTGTTATAGTAATTAAATGAGAAAATGCACTTTAAAAGACACTTAACACTTTGGCATACAGTACTCACTCAGTAAATGGTACTATTAGCAGTAGCAGTAGTAACAGTGCTGGAGTGTTACATTTAATGTGAGAGTTAAGTTATAAAGTCAGCATGTTAACTCAAAATAACATTACAATTATTACTGAGAAGTCTACAGATTTTCCAATAAGCATACTCTATGCTTTAATTATCCTATGCAGGTGACTTGTTCCTATCTCATGCTCATTCTATGGCATCCACAAGTACTTATGGAATGGAATGGCAAATGGAATTGCTTTTTTCTATTATTTGTATATATTGGGGATATAAGCATATACAGTTTAATTTGCATAAATTAACTATAGTAGATGAGACACCACTGACTTCTTAGTATTATGAAGCTATTTCCCTTCAGTATCATTCAATGTGAACTCTAAAGCTATGGCTTGGATATCAGTTCAGGTGTCCCCAACTTCTCATGTGTTAAAAGTTTGGTCCCCACTAACCCACTGTTGGTGGGAATGCAAACTGGTAAAGCCACTATGGAAGTCAGTCTGGAGATTCCTCAGAAACCTGAATATAACCCTACCGTACAACCCAGTCATCACACTCCTTGGAATTTACCCAAAGGAAATTAAATTGGCAAATCAAGGAGAGAGGCGCCTTTCTCTGAAGGGAGGAAGGAACCTCCACTGTGATATGGCCTTGACTAAACAAATTCAGAGTTGATGAACTCAAGGGGCTTCCATAGCCTAGACAGCTCATAGCAAGAGTCTCGGGTGATTGCTGACGTCATAAATAAGAGTGCCAATTGTTAAATCAACAACGGGAGTCACTGGGTTCATGCTCCCCTCGCAGGATCTCTGTCCTTAATATGTTTATCTATGAAACTCAAAAGCAACACTACTAGTCGAACAATACCCTATACCTGGTTCGGTTGTGTGAGTGCAACCTGTTGAAATCCCTGCTTAGTATATACTAAATTGATCTTCGGTATATGAAGGTAACCGAAAATGAAACGTGATGAAGGGGGGGAGGGGAGAGGAAGTGGGTGAGGGGAGGGCCACGGGAGGGAGGGAGGTCGGGGGGAAGCCACAACAATGCAAAAGATGCATTTTATATTCTACTTAAAACTATTGGTTGATCTCTGTAATTAATACACAATTACTCTTAGGTGTTTAATTAATGCTATAACTAGTACTCAAATAGTATTTACACTTTATGTTTCTGTGTGGGAGCAAAATGTGGTAATCTTTACTTAACATACGCTAAATTGATCTTCTGTATATAAAGATAATTGAAAATTAATTGTGATGTGAAGGGGAAGGGGAGAGGGAGTGGGAGAGGGGAGCGTTGTGGATGGGAGGGAAGACACGGGGGGGGGGGAGGGGGAGGCTATTGTGGTCCATAAGATGTACTTTGGAAATTTATGCTCATTAAATAAATTTTAAAAAAAAGAAATTAAACTGGCAAATAAAAGAGCTGTCTGCACCTCAATGTTTATTGCAGCTCAAATCACAATAGCTAAGACCTGGATTCAACCTAAATGCCCATCAACAGAAGACTGGATAAAGAAGTTATGGAATATGTACTCTATAGAATACTAAACAGCAGGAAAAACAATGAAATCTGGTCATTTGCAACAAAATGGAGGAATCTGGAAAACATCATGCTGAGTGAAATAAGCCAGTCCCAGCTGGCGCTGTGGCTCACTAGGCTGATCCTCTGCCTGCGGCGCCAGCACCCAGGGTCCTAGTCCTGGTCAGGGCACCGGATTCTGTCCTGGTTGCTCCTCTTCCAGTCCAGCTCTCTGCTGTGTCCCCAGGAAGGCAGTGAAGGATGGCCCAGGTCTTTGGGCCCTACACCTGCATGGGAGACCAGGAGGAAGCACCTGGCTTCTTGTTTCGGATGGGTGCAGCAACAGCCATAGCAGCCATGAGGGGAGTGAACCAATGGAAAAAGCAAGACCTTTCTCTCTCTCTCTCTCTCTCTCTCTCTCTCTCTCTCTCTCACTGTCTGACTCTGCCTGTAAAATAAATAAATAAAAAGAAAAAGAAACAAGCCAGTCCCAAAGGGACAAATATCATACGTTCTCCCTGATTGGTGACAACTAACTGAGCACCCAAAAGGAAACCTGTTGAAGTGAAATGGACACCATGAGAAACAATGACTTGATCAACCCTTGTCCTGACTGTCGAGGAACAACTTACTACTTTATTGCTTTTAGTATTTTTTTGTTCTACTTAATACCATTGGTTGAACTCTTTAATTAACACACAATTATTCTTAGGTGTTTAAATTAAACTGAAAAGTGATCCCTGTTAAATATAAGAGTGGGAATAAGAGAGGGAGGAAATGTACAGTTCGGCACATGCTCAATCAGAATTATCCCTAATGGTAGAGTTAGAAGCATGCCAGAGGATTCCAATTTAATCCCATCAAGGTGGCATATAACAATGCCATCTCACTAGTCAAAGTGATCACTTTCAATTCATAATTGATCATAATGATAGGATTAAGAGTTAAAGGGATCACATAAACAAGAATAGTGTCTGCTAATACTAACTGATAGAATTTAAAGAGAACGATCCAACATGGGAAGCGGGATATACAGCAGACTCATAGAATGGCAGATGTCCTAAACAGCACTCTGGCCTCAGAATCAGCCCTTAAGGCATTTGGTTCTGGCTAAAAAGCCCATGAGAGTATTTCAGGCTTGGAAAACCAAGACACTGTGGCAAAAAAAAAAAAAAAAAAAAAAAAAAAAAACCACCAAACCAAACCAAACCTAAATGAAAGATCTCTGCAAATGAGATCTCAGTGGAAAGAACGGGCCATCAAAGAAGGAGGTACCTTTCTCTGAAGGGAGGAGAGAACTTCCACTTTGACTATGGTCTTCTCTGAATAAGATCGGAGTTGGCAAACTCAAGAAGCTTCCATAGCCTTGGAAGCTCATGACAAGAGCCTCGGGTTATTACTGACATAAACAAGAGTGTCAATTGTTAAGTCAACAACAGGAGTCACTGTGCACTTACTCCCCATGTAGGATCTCTGTCCTTAATGTGTTGTACTATGTGAATTGACGGTATAACTAGTACTCAAATAGTAGTCTATACTTTGTGTTTCTGTGTGGATGCAAACTGTTGAAATCTTTACCTGGTATATACTAAATTGATCTTCTGAACATAAAGATAATTGAAAATGAATCTTGATATGAATGGGATGGGAGAGGAAGTGGGAGATGGGAAGGTTGCAGGTGGGAGGGAGGTTATGGGGGGGGGGGAAGCCGCTATAATCCAAAAGTTGTACTTTGAAAATTTATATTTATTAAATAAAAGTTTAAAAAGTTTGGTCCCCAAAGTCTTGTGTTAATGGCTTTTAGATTAAGGGTGAAAGCTTAATTCAATTATGGTATCTGAAGATGAGCTTTCTGGGAAGTGATTAGATTTTATTAGATTGTTGGAGTGAAGTTCCCATGACTGAATCATGGTGGCTTTATAAGAAGGAAACACATAGACATAAGTGCTCTCTATCCCTCTGCCTGGGTTGGGCCCAGCTGCTCTCTCTCTCTGCTTCCTGACTTGCCATGTAATCCCTCCTCTGTGCATACTCTGGTGAAGACTATCCTTACCAGATAGTCTGCCTGATCTTGGACTGTGAACCTCCAAAATCAACCTCCCTCCCTCAAAAGTAACTCCTCTCAAATTTTAGAGTAATGAAAAGCTAAATAATACACCTACACTTTACAATTATGTTATTCTGTGACATAAAACAGGCAGAGAATTTTTAAAAGGCTGGCCATAGACTCTGTTATATATGTGTAGAAACTAAAAGATTTTTGGAGTTGGAAAGGATTTTTGAAAATGTTGATCTATGCACTGGGTGAGACAATAGCGTTCCAGATGTGACTGCTATATACAAGCCAGATGAGTCACTTAACCTTTGACTTTCATAAGCTCACTGATAAAATACTAGCAAAGCCTTTGCTGCTTGTCTTCTAAGGCTGTGGAAAAGATTCTACAGAGAGTGATTATTACAATAGAGAAAATTTTCAAAAAATAGAGAAAAATAGTAATACCCAACACTTACTGAAGGCTAAGCTATCTCATTTAATTCTTTTTTTTTTTTTTTTGACAGGCAGAGTGGACAGTGAGAGAGAGAAACAGAGAGAAAGGTCTTCCTTTGCTGTTGGTTCACCCTCCAATGGCCGCCACGGCCGGCACACCACGCTGATCCGAAGGCAGGAGCCAGGTGCTTTTCCTGGTCTCCCATGGGGTGCAGGGCCCAAACACTTGGGCCATCCTCCACTGCACTCCCGGGCCATGGCAGAGAGCTGGCCTGGAAGAGGGACAACCAGGACAGAATCCGGCGCCCTGACCGGGACTAGAACCCGGTGTGCCGGCGCCGCTAGGCGGAGGATTAGCCTATTGAGCCGTGGCACCGGCCTATCTCATTTAATTCTTACAACATCTTTGAATGACATAACTCCCATAACTATCCCAATCTGCACATTGAGAGCTTGAAACACCAGGAGGTGTATTAAAGTACTTTGAAATCTTAAATGCTAGGAACTCATGGGGAATGTTTGGGATGAGGATGTTGAGGGATGGAAATAAAAATGTGACCTTGAACAAGTCACATCCTCCCACTTTGCCTAGTTTTCTCATCTGTAAAATTAGAAGGTACATCCAAAACTTCAAGAGTCTAAATTCAAAAGCTTGGAATATGGCTTGTTGTGTAAATACTAAAAGTAAAATAAATTATTTCAAGAACAAATTCTAACAAATCCACTCATCAAGCTGTGTGCAGCAACTCTATCAGGTTCACATGCTGAAGCATGCATGACATTTCACCCATTGCCAAACTGTCCATTTTTTCTATGTATACTGGACAAACATGAATGCTTCAAAGTGTTCTGAATATTTTCTCCTTAGGATGCAATAAATGCACCAAGGAACATTCCCAGTAAAGCCTGCTTAATGTGGATTATAACTTAGCAACATATTTGTGGTTCCTTTGTCTGCCTTCCTAAAATATTGAGTGTACATTTTTCTGCAAGACAGATGCACTTTCCCTTCATGCCTTAATTGTAAATATAATCAATGTTAAAATTTTTTCAGCAAGCGTGAAGGAAGGAAAGAAGTACAGAAGGAGGGAAGGAAGGAACTAAGGAAGAAAGGAAGGAAAAGAAAGAGAGTAGGAGGCAGAGAGGGATGTAGGAAGGGAGGAGGGAAGCAAGGGACAGTCTCCTATAACCCTCATGCTCTAACCCAATCCCAGTATTTCTCATTTCCGGATGTTTTCTTCAGTCCTTGTTCTGCTGCTTCCAGAGTTCTTTCATTCATCCCACAGGCATTATCCCATGTACCAGGTGACACTTCCTGTTCTAGGGACTGGACATATACAGTGAGTAAAACAAAGGCCCTGCCCTGACTGCAAACTCCAGATACATGCACTTTTACTTCCCGCCACCATTTTTTTTCTTTTGGCTTACATTGAATCTTAAGCATTTTGCATGTATCTGTTCTTAAATAATGACAGAAGAAGTTAAAGTAGCTCTGTGGTCCAAGGAAATTAGTTAGTTAATAAAACATGTGTGCAGTGCTGCTAGGGGAGATTTGAAAACGATAGTAATGACTGCACATTGAACATCTCCTTGTGATAAGCACTGTCTAGGTGACGTACAATTATCTCATTTACTTTCATCTTCACAGCCCTATGAGGTTGGAAATACTTATTCCCATTTTACATATAAAGAAACTGAGGCCCAGACCACATAGCTTATAAACTGCAAAGCTAGAATTGGAGTTTCTGTCTGCATTGCCCCAAACATTTCCCTTTGCTCTTGGAATGGAGTGAGAAGCTTTGATTTCATTTCTTTTCTTTCTTTGCAGGGAGAGTATGGAATGAAGATTCATTCTGAACTGCTTTTTGCCCAATTGCATAACTATGTCACAGTTTGAAAAGAGATGGAACTAGAAAGAAAGGAAGTAAAAAAAAAATGGGAGCCGTTCCTTTCTTTTTCTCTTTTGTATCTTTAATCTCTGCCATTGACTCCTTTTTGTTTGCAGAAATACCTGAGAAAATGGTACAAACAACTTATTATCAGTAGCACAAAATGCAAATTATTAAGATACAATAACTAGATTGAATAGGTAAGGAATGCCGAAGACGTATTGCATATATACAATATATAGCCTTGCTGCATATATGCATCCGTGTTCAGTGGAGGCTAGGGTCACCTGAAACCTTTGCAATATCTTTACAGGAATAATGGCAGCAAAACCAAGGTTCTAATAATCAGACTCCCTGGAGACTCATATAGATCTTTATGCTGTTGACAACTAGCAGCTTCTCAAATATGAGTAATATGTAGACACTTTGCATCAAAAAGAGCTTTTTCAGTTTCTTAGTGTTCATTATAATATTACTTAAGCGTATGATAACAAAAATGAGCTTAGGCCGGCGCCGCGGCTCACTAGGCTAATCCTCCACCTTGCGGCGCCGGCACACCGGGTTCTAGTCCCGGTCGGGGCGCCGGATTCTGTCCCGGTTGCCCCTCTTCCAGGCCAGCTCTCTGCTGTGGCCCGGGAGTGCAGTGGAGGATGGCCCAAGTGTTTGGGCCCTGCACCCCATGAGAGACCAGGATAAGTACCTGGCTCCTGCCATCGGATCAGCGCCGTGTGCCGGCCGCAGCGCGCCGGCCGCGGCGGCCATTGGAGGGTGAACCAATGCCAAAAGGAAGACCTTTCTCTCTGTCTCTCTCTCTCTCTCTCACTGTCCACTCTGCCTGTCAAAAAATAAATAAATAAATAAACAAAAAATGAGCTTAAACAACTATAACACCAGAATGATTTTGCATATTAAATGCAAACCAAGCTAAAAAAATCAATATAACTCAAATCACTAACATTAATTTAATATGAGGGCTGTGGTATTTTCCTAAAACCAAATCTCTTCTCCCAATGCAAATACCGATATGTGCATTATTAAACACTTCCTCTGAATTGACTATGGCATTAGCTGCCTTCATTTGAGCAAATACATTATGCCTTAAGTCTACCTCTGTTCTTTTTTCTTGAATCCAAAACAGTTATAGTACTATTATGATATTATTGTAATTGTAAACAGAAATGCAAATTCTGACATTGAGATTTGCATAACTGTGCTTGCTTATAGGGTGGACATTCACTTCTTGCAGTTCTAGGAAACATCTTGCAGACGAGTTTCAGAAATACTGGTGATTAAGAACGCAAGCTTTGAATCTGATAGATCTGGGTTAGTATCCTGGCTCTGGCTCTGCTATTTTCTAGTTGTGCGAGCTTGGACAAGTTATTTAGCCTCTCTGTTCCTCAGGTTACCACCTCTATGAAATGGGGATGATAATAATAGTGCTTGAATTTTGCCAGCAGAAACAGGCACCATGACCCAATTTCTAGATATGCATAATGGTTAAGCCTGAAACTATAGAGAAACTTCAAGTCACTCAGTGTTACTTCAGAGTTCCTTTGCAACCCAAGAACTGCACGGAGTTGGGCATGTTGTAAAAAGATGTTTCTCTGGTCACCTACCCTACATTCCCAGTATCTCATATACTGTCTCAGGTTCATGTTTTAGGATGGTACTGGAAAATGCAAGTGAGCCTGAAAAGCAATACAGTGAAAAGGCAATGCTAGTAAACAGCCAATTGAGATTCAGTTGAACCGGTGCCACCAAGCAGCTATTTTTATTTGAAGCCCACCAGTATGGGCTTGATTTTTTTGCTTCCTGGCCTGGCATGAATCCCTTGGTTCCTGAGGCCCCCAAGGTTGAAAATAGCCCAGCCACCTGCCAATGGCTGGTATATTTTTAGGACCAGTGGCATTGGAAACAGGGCTCTTTATGCCTAGGACTTGAGCCAGGCTGGTGGCTGGATCCCTCACCTCCATTGGGTGTATTTGATCAAATCCAGCAGCCAGTCATGGAGAAGACAGAACTGTGAGAGGAGCAGATTGGACTAGTGGAAGAAGGTGGGGTTTATTTGGGGAAGAGATGGATATAGGGAGAATGGGATTAGTAGAAGTTCATAGCAGGTAGACACTTGATTAAAAGCTATAGGGGAAAATGCATCGATGATAGGATGCCAATAACAAGCAAAAATAACAGCATTAGACTCTTTATAAAAGTGTAAGGGTTCATGTCAAGTCTAGTGGTTAAGATGCCTATATCTCACATCAGAGTGCCTGGGTTTGATTCCTGGAATAGCTCTTGATTCTAGCTTCTTTTCAATGCAGACTCAGGGAGGCAAGAGTGATGGCTACCAGTCTCAGCTACTGTGGGCATTTGGGGAATAAGCCAATATCTGCCTTTCAAATAATGTTTAAAAGTTTAAATGTAGTTAAAATTGACCTTATTATCACCTACGAATCTCTCAAACAAAAAGCTTGCAATTGTCCAGGGGGCTGGCGCTGTGGCATAGTGGGTAAAGCCACTGCCCACAGTGCCAGCATCCCATATGGGTGCCAGTTCAAGACCCAGCTGCTCCACTTCTGATCCAGCTCTCTGCTATGGCCTGGGAAAGCAGTAGAGGATGGCCCAAGTCCTTGGGCCCCTGCATCCACATGGGAGACTTGGAAGAAGCTCCTGGCTCCTGGCTTCGGATTGGTGCTGCTTTGGCTGTTGCAGCCAATTGGGGAATGAACCAGCAGATGGAAGACCTCTCTCTCTCTCTCTCTCCGTGTGTGTGTGTGTATGTGCATGTGTATGTGTGTGTGTCTGCCTCTCCTTCTCTCTCTGTGTAACTCTGACTTTCAAGTAAATAAATAAATCTTTATAAAAAAAATGATTGATTGATTGATTGGTTTGAAAGGCAGAGGTACGAGAGAGGGAGAGAGAGAACTTCTATCTGCTGATTCACTCCCTAAATGGTCACATAGGCTGAAGCTGGGCTAGGCCAAAGCCAAGAGCCTGGAATTCCATCCTGGTCTCTCATATGGTGGCAGGGGCCCAATCAGTTGGGCCATTTTCTGCTGCCTTCCCAGGAACACATTAGTAGGGAGCTAGATCAGAAGTGGAGCAGCTAGGGCCAAACCAGTGCTCATATGGAGGCAGTGCTCATTGCAAGTGGCAGCTTAACTCACTGCACCACAATGCTGGCTCCCAGATAGAGATTTTCCATTCACTGGTTCACTGCAAACACCTGAAACAGCCAGGGCTGGGCCAGGAAGAAGCCGGGAGCCTGGAACTCAATCTGGGTCTTTTACATGAGTGGCAGGGACCCAAGTACTTGAGCCAGCACCTGCTGCCTCCCAGGGTGTGCATTAACCAGAAACTGGATTGGAACTGGAAGAACAAGAGCTTGAATCAGGCATTCCACTATGGGATGCAGGTGTCCCAAACAGTGACTTAACCCCTGCACCAATGTGTACCCCAATCAGAAAACATTTCCCTGAGAAAATAATAGGATTAAAGTTGATTTTACACAAATACTCATAGCAGCTTTATTTGTGATAGCTGCAAGGTGTATATAACACAAATGTCCAACAAATGGTGAGTGGCTAAGCAAGCTGGAGTAGCTATACTTTGAAATACTGTTCAGCAGTAAAAGGGAATGAACTCTTGATAGAATGACAACATGTAAGAACTTGCAAACAATTATGCCGAGTCAAAGAATCCAGATCAAAATAGAAAGGATATGATGTACAATTCCATTTATACAAAACTCTGAGAAATGCAAATGAATCTTTTGTCACAGAAAGCAGAACAGTGTTTGCCTGGATGAAGGTGGGAGGGGAGACAAAGGGGCATGGGACACTTCTAAGGGTGACTTCCGCATTCACTATCTTGATTATCTTCATGGGTATAACCACGTGTCAAAACTATCAAATTGTACACTTTAAATTGGTTTGAAAAGTATTTTTTTCAGACTTAACTGGAAACCTGAAGGACAAACAGTGGGAAACTGTGGTGCTGGTGTGGGTGGAGGGGCTGAGGCAATGCAAGTGGGAGCACTCCAGGTAGAAAACAGTGTGCAAATGTCCTGAGTCGGGCAACAGTAGGACATGTTGCAGACGTTTGGAAAAGTCCTGTTTGGATAGGGTTGAGAGAGCAAAGGGAAAAGTCTCAGGGCAAGAGGTCACAGGAGGCACCGGGGGCAGAACATGCAGGCCCTCACATTCACCTGAACCTTCAGCAAATATTTGCTACAGTTTACCATGTGCCAGGGGCTGTTCTAGGTGTTTGGGACTGTGTTGGCGTGCTGGGCTGCCCGATAACAAGGTAGCACAGACTGGGTGGCTTAAATAATAGGAATGCATTTTCTCACAATTTGGGAGGCTGGAAATTCTGAGATCAAGGGGTCAGAAGGAATGGTTTCCTCTGAGGCCTCTCTCCTTGATTTGCACATGGCTGTCTTCGCCCTGTGTCCTCACGTGATCTTTCCTGCGTCTGTGTCTGGGTCCTAATCACCTCTTAGTAGGACATCAGTCACATTGCATTAGAGCTGGCCGATATGACCTCATTTTACTCCAAGTACCTCTTTAATGTCCTTATCTCAAATATAGTCACATTCTGAGATACTGGGGCTTAGGACTACCACATAGAAATTTTGGCATGGAAGAATGAGAGAGGAGACAATATAGCCCAAACTAGAGCTCCAGCTGGTACACAAAACAAAATCCAGGATCTCATGGAGCTTACTTCTAGAGGGAAGAGACATACAATAAACAATATTCTGAATAAATTATGTAGACTATTAGAAGGTGATAAGCAGTATGAAAAAGAGAAAAAGTAGGACAGGATGGGAAATTGGGAATATGAGCTGTGCAACAGAGGGTGTGGATGAGGGTACAAGGAGTGGTGACAGATTTTGTTCTTTATCCTAAGGACCCTATTGAAGGGTTTTAAACAGAAGTATGACTTACTGGCTTTTGGAAGAAGTCACCCAAAATGCTTATAGAAAATAGAATAATAATTTGGAGAAGCAAAGAGTAGCCTACAGTAATAGTCCAGATGAAAGTTAATACTGGGCTGAACTACAGAAGTAGAAGGGGGGAAGGAATGATGTGGATAGATTTAATATATGTTAAGGAAGTAAAATCAACCAACTGTGAAGATTGGTTGAATACAGAGGATGAGGAAAATGGACAAAGCAAGGATGAATCTTAGAGCGATGTATTGCATAATAAGATGGATGATGGTGTCATTCACTGGGATAAGGAACACAAGGAGAGGTGGTGTTTTGGGAGACAGGGTCATCAGTTTAATTTTGGATGTGGGGAGTGAAATGCCTGTGTGACACCTGAGTGGAGATATACAATGGTCAGCTAGATGTATGTTGGTCAGGAGGTCAGTGGAAATAATTGTACTGGTGGTATAATCGGAGAACCAACAACATATAGATAATGGAAGCAATGGGAATGGAAAAAAGAACACTGCTTGGCAAGAGTACTTTTTTCTGATCTGTTTGATATCTTATTTTCTACAGAGACAATTTTACACTTTGTCCACCCTCTGCAAAACTTCTACCACTTCTGCTCAAGCAACAAACGCGTACTGTGACTACTACCACCATCACATCATCAACTCAGCCCCGTATCTCTCCCTCCTCTGCTTAATCTTGCCCACTGTTCCCTCTCTCATGTATTATCAGTCATATTGCCTTTTTAAATGATTTTTTATTTGAAAGGCAGAGTTACAGAGAGAGAGAAAGAAAGATACCTTCTACCCAATGGTTCATTTCCCAAATAGCTACAATGGCCAAGGCTGGGCCAGACTGAAGCCAGGAGCCAGGAGCTTCTTCTGGGTCTCCCACGTGGGTGCAGGGGCCCAAGGATTTGGGCCATCTTCTGCTGCTTTCCCAGGCCATAAGCAGAGAGCGGGATTGGAAGAGGAGCAGTTGGGGCTAGAACCAGAGCCCACATGGGATGCTGGCACTGTAGGCAGAGGCTTTACCCACTATTACGCCACAGTGCCGGTCCCTACATTGTCTTTACTTTCTCCATTCCATAACTATTTTATATGTTCAAGCATCCCACATCTTTACTATAATTTTGCTGACCCCACACTCCCTTGAGCTATCATTCTTTTTTCCTTTCATTTTTAAACTTCTCCAAAGAGTTGTCTATTCTCACTGCCTCCAGTTTTTCACCTTCTACCCATTTCTCAATCTACCTTCATCTTAAGGGGGTATTCTACGCCCTTAAGACCCCTGAAATCTTCCAAGAAGTTCATCAGGACCTGTGTGTACCTAACTCTAATGGGGGTTGGGGGGGGTGTTACAGCTTCCCTGGCATCTGAGGAGCATTTGTAACAGACAAGAGTTGAGAATAAAGCTTGTTCATTTAAAGTGATGAGCTCACTTTATTCAAAAAAAAAAAAAAACCTACCGAATACTGAATAATCACAGTCTGTCATTCTTTAAAGTAAAAATGGAGATCCATGAAAAAAGCAGCTAGTTCAGTCTGGAACTCAAAAAAGCAAGTTGCTGTCACAGAATATTGGGATCTGTGCTGGAAGGCTCAGCTTTAATAAAGCTGATACATCTCACTGATCTTACTGCTTCGTCACATATGATTGGATTATTTTCCTTCTTCATGTGTGTGGTGATGAAAATTACAATGACTATTAGTACAGTCTGATGTCACTGCTTTGCTTTGTGCTAGGACACCAATAGCCTCACCCACTATCACTTTTGCATCATCAATGAAAATGTCCACATAGTAGGGGGCGGGGCAAATAATGATTACTATTCTGCAAATAATTTGGATTGTGTGGGACTTTGGGAAAGGATCTCTACCCACCACAACTTGAACATCATCATTTTAGACTCATCAGGAAAAAAATAGGGTTCTGTTAGCATGGAAGAGAAACAGAACCAACAGAGAGAGAGAGAGAGATCTGCTGGTTCACTCCCCAGATGGCCACAAAGGCCAGGGCTAGGCCAAGCTGAAATCAGGAGCCAGGAGCTTCTTCCAAGTCTTCCACATGGGTGCAGGGGCCAAGCACTTGGGCCATCTTCCACTGCTTTCCCAGGCCATTAGCAGGAAGCTGGATCAAAAGTGGAACAGATTCTAAAAATCCTATTTAATTATTTTAAATTGGGGACCAGCACTGTGGCATAGTGGGTGAAGCCACTACCTGCAGTGCCAGCATCCCATTTGGGCACCGGCTTGAGTCCTGGCTGCTTCACTTCTGATCCAGCTCTCTGCTATGGCCTGGGAAAGCAGTAGAAGACAACCCAAGTGCTTGGGCCCCTGCACCCACATGGGAGACCAGGAAGAAGCTCCTGGCTCCTGGCCTCAGCCTGGCCCAGCCCTAATTGTTGCAATCATTTGAGGAGTGAACCAGCAGATGGAAGACCTCTCTCTGCTTTTGCCTCTCTATAACTCTGTCTTTCAAATAAACAAATCTTTTTTAAAAATATTTTAAATTGTGTGGATTTCTACCAGAGCACCTATTCAATTACAAGAAATTACTCTTATGTGTTGTAAATAGAACAAAATTTCAGTTTTTCAAAATGATATGAGGGGTCGCTGCTGTGGTGTAGCAGGTAAAGCCACCGTCTGCAGTGCTGGCATCCCATATGGGCACTGGTTCAAGTCCCAGCTGCTCCTCTTCCAATCCAGCTCTCTGCTATAGACTGGAAAAGCAGTGGAAGATGGTCCAAGTCCTTGGGCACCTGCACCTGCATGGGAGACCTGGAGGAAGTTCCTGGCTCCTGGCTTCAGATCAGCACAGCTCTGGCCATTGCGGCCATTTGGGGAGTGAACCAGTGGATGGAAGATCTCTCTCTCTCTCTCTCTGTCTCTCCTTCTCTCTGTGTGTAACTCTGCCTTTCAAATAAATAACTAAATCTTTAGGGAAAAAAAGGCTATGGGGTTGCTATTATCAATAGGACGAAGAAGAGCCATGATAGACCATGGTTTGAATATTTAAGGTATTGCTCCAAAGTAACAGATTTGTTACCACTACCAAAATAACCTCTACAGTTGTATCTGAAACAAGTCACTTGGTTTGTCCTGCTGGTTTTTTTAGGCAATCTGACTAGAAATTATGGCTTCCATTGTGGCCAACCTTACCTAAAATGCTATAGCTCTAGCAGATGATTAAAGGTAAGAAAATGGTTCAAGCTGCTGATGGGTAAATTGCTCTCACAATTTTCTCTCATCTATATTTAGAAGCCTGCTAATGTGGCCACAAAAGAGCAACACTGGACCTGGAACTCATCTGTCCTTTACAGTTGCAAAGGGACAAGCAAACATAGGCGCTTTTTTTTTTTCACTGCTGAAAATATGTAGTTAAGCCAACTCAGGCATCACAGTTTACGTTCCATGAGCCATGAAGCAAATGTTGGACCTAATGATCAGGATGCCAGTTGGGACTCCTGTCTCCCAAGTTAGAGTGCCTGCGTTTGACGTCCAACTCTAGCCGCTGATTCCAGTTTCCTGCTGGTTTGGACTCTAAAAGGCAGCAGTAATGGCTCAGGTGGTCGGGTCCCTGCCACCCACATGAGAAACCTTTATTGAGTTCCTGACTCCCAGCAGTCCTCTGGGGACTGTTGTGGGTATTTGGGAGAGTGAACCAGCATATGAGAGCAATCATCCTCTCTCTCTCTCTCTCTCTCTCTCTCTCTCTCTCTCTCTCTCACAGACACACACACACACACACACACACACACACATTTTAAAGAGTACCACTGGCTAAAGTATATTCTGGTGACATAATCATTTGTAACTTAGTTTTTATTGCTTAAATATGTTTTTGTTTGAGGGTCTTGCTTTAGAGACTAGAAGCTTGTTTGGGTGTGCATAACCAGATTAAACAAATGCTGGCTTCTTAAGCATAGAGTTTAGGTTTTAAATGTTGAATTCCACTTGTTTAGAAAATGTGCTAATTCCAAATACATATCTGGACTCTGATTTCATTCAAAATGGCCAAATTAAAAACTCTGTTCTGTGGAGTTATACAGAGAGCTTCCACATTTACAAACGGCCCCATTTTACAAATAAGAAAACTGAGGCTAGAGGAGGCAAGCTTGTCCAAGGTCATGAGCAGGTAACAAGTGTCAAAACTGGAGTTTGAACCCAACTCTGAATGCCTTTTACCCAAGCTCTGAACCACTGCCCCGCCATATAGTACACCTGCCTCCTGCAGTGGACATTTAGAAAAATACTTACAACTGGATTATAAGGCTGGTCACTTTTGAAGTACAAAATCACGTAGGCTAAAGTGGAAGATAATTATATACAAGCTACACCTTAAGTATGCGTTATTGCAGGATCTCCTTGCCATGGCTTACTCATCCCATTCAGTGAAATCTGGGCCTTGTGAGCAAACCTTCCCAGAAGTGCTGTGGCGTCCACACTTGCTCATCTTAGAAATGTGATTTGTTTTTCAGGTGTATCACTTCAGTTTGCCTTCCAAGTTTGCCATGAAGAAAGTAGATAAGTAGGTGAGTGTTATATTGTGGATGCTTCAAGAAATCTTTTAAATTACTGTGTACTTATTCATATTTTATTTGAAGAAAAGGAGAGAGGAGAGAGAGAGAGAGAGAGAAAGAGAGATTTTCTATCTGCTACTTAAGTCCCCAAATGCCTACAACAGCCAAGACTGAACCTGGCCAAAGCCAGAGCCCAAATTCAATCTGGGTCTCCCACATGGGTTGCAGGCATCCAAGTATTTGAGCTATCACCTGCTACCTCCCAGGGTGCACATTACCAAGAAGTGGCTTGGAAGTAGAGCTGGGACTCCAACCCAGGAACCCTAATATGGGATGTGGGAGTCCACATGGCATCCTAACTGCTGTGCCAAACACCCCACCCTGATGCTTAATGAAATTTTAATTTTGCCCTTTGCCATGTTCCCTTAGCAGTATGTCCCAAAATTCTTAGTGCATTGTAAAATTTTAAATACAAATATATTTTATTGAGTACCTAACAAATTACTAGATAGAAAATTCCAGATTAGCCTTGTGGGTCTGCTATGCATGTAAAAATCCAAGGAGCTAAGCATGAAGGGTAAGGTAACAGGAAGTACAGAGTTTGGGAAACGAACTCAGTAAAAAGGTGGAGACAGCAAGATAGTAGAAAGCTACCCAGGGCAAAATGTGGGAACTCTTCACTTGCAGTGAAGATACCAAATTTAGACAATACAAAGTGTGTCTGATTTCTCTTGGAAAATGGCAAAACTCATGAGGGCTTGATATGAGCTAGAACCAAAATAGCATGCATGATCGTCCAAGAGCATGGAGGTACCACAGTGTGAGGAGGAACAGGCTGGAAATCCTCTGGAGGGTGCTGACATGTGAGCTGGAGTTGCATGTGACCCAACCCAGTATCTAGGCTACAACATCATAAGATGGTATGGACTCCACTCAATTTTTTCTTAATAACTTTATGTTTGTGGAGTAGTTTTAGGTTCACAACATAACTGAGAGGAAGACCCAATGATATCCCACACAACTCCTACCCCAACACAGGCACGGTCTCCCCCATTATCAATATCCTCTTGAATGTTTATAAGTTGACTAGTCTCAATGGCCCACGGCCTTTTTTCTTCCTTTCTTCATGAAGTTCCAGATTCTTCAGAATACTCGAATGTACTGAATGTCCTCTTTACAAACACGCGTTATTTTTTCCATATGGGTCACCCTATGAAGGAAGGTGTTACAGGTGAAGAATGTGAGCGCAGAGAAGTAAGTGACTTATCTCCATGTCCATAGCTCATGACTCCATGTTTCTTCCAGTAAACCACACTGCTTCACAGACCTTATTCCACAGTTGTCTTCTGGATGCACAAACAATTCCTGATTTCACTTCCTTTTCCTTTAATACTATGCCTGAGGCTTTCTCCTTGTCTTGGTCAACACTCTCTGGCATGATGAATAGAGAGCCTTGTGTAACAGTGTTGTAACCTGACAAGTGCAAAGGGTACAGGTGCCCTGGTTGCCACAACAAAAGGTGAAAAGGCACAGTTGGCTCTGCCCACTGGCTCACTAAGTCATAAGTTCCTCTTGGTATCCCTGAGGCTACCTCCAGCTCCTGGAGCATGGATAATGCTCCCACTACATAAATCATTCCTACGGAGGGTGGACAGATAGCAGGCAATTCAATAAGTGTTCTTGATTTGTTCATAGTATTTTTATATAATTAATATGGCTCATTGGGGTGGAGAGAATGAGAAATACAGGACAAGTTCTCTGTGGTTTCACTCTCTGAGTTTGGATAGAGTATCAGGGCAGGAGAAAGTCTAGTTCTGGGACTTTGAACAGCAATTTCTGACCACGTCTGCCACAACCTCATTGTATAGGTGAGTGAATCTTGAAGGCAAGGAAGAAGAATTTGCCTGGGGTCATACAACTCCTTGGTGTGACAAGGGAAATTGGTTTCTACTTTCGCAAAAAACACTCTAGGCATTTAAAACAGTCTCTCATCTCTGCTACCACATGACTACAATTAAGATTCCTGTTATTTAATTTCTCCCAAAAGGAGCTATGATAAGAACTGATAGAAGAGGAACTCTGGGCAAAGGCTACCAGAATGAACTAGCTATGCACCATGTCTGAACAGTGTAGAGTAGAAGGTATGGCCTTAAATATGTTTCTATGGCTGGTTTGACAATGTATCTGGATTGTCAGTGGATAAGAATGCAGCTGAAGCTCTGTTGGTGTCCAGCCATGTTTTATCCACATCTTCCAGTCCCCAGCCCTGGCCTCAAGGTAATGGAGGAACTAGAGAATATCCTCCAGTCCTCTCATAAACCCCTTCTCAAAGTAACTTCAGCTTAAAAGCAGCACACTTATAAATGCTATGAGCAATAGGGCCTTACTGAGTCCTAAGTCCAAGACTGCCAGTGCCAATGGCTAGCAGTCTCTGCACTGGAATAGTTAACATAGGCTTTATCCAAAGGGAGACTGTTCACTCCTCAATAAATGTTTTCCAATGAATGACCGTGCTTGACATGAGGCTCCATCAGGAAGACACAGAGCTGAACTATGGCTGCCCTCAATAAGTATGTGAGGCACACAGCAAACAGGCACTCACACAGGTCAGCTCAAGATAAGCACCTACAATAGATCAGGTAAAATTTGAGGCCCTGTGTGATTCTGGGTGCCACGGTGGCTAAGAATAAATCCAGCCCCCACTACTTGAGAGATAGTTCAACAAAAAAGCACAGTGTTTACTTAAGGAAAGAAGTCTGCCCAGGAAGCTGGGAGAACTCTGCAAAGAGAGATCTAATGCGAGCGTTGGTTGATCAAAGTCATTGTGGCACTGAGAAAGTTCTGGAACATCACCAAATAGACTGAGACAGTAAAGGTCCTGTTTTACACTTTGGCTTCAGTTGGTAAGCCAGATTAGCTGCAAATCACATAACCTGTCAAGCCAGGTGCTAAGAGTTTGGGGAAGGGACATGGGAATTTGAGGGGAAAGTTTTGGCTGTACTAACCACAGGAGCAGTTTTACCAGACTTTGTCGGCTATGCTGGAGCCTCTGCCCAAGATTCCCACAGGTTTTATCTCTGTTTATCAGAAAGGCCTTTCCCAGAAAGGACCCTAAACTAATTCAGCCTGATGTTGCACCAACTGGTAATAGCAGGGTTTTGTAGAGCTGACTGAGGCTAAGAATCACCTAGTGTCATTCCTAATTGTATGAGAGTACCTTTAAAAGCTCATGGGAAAATGAAATTGAACGATGCCTCCTTTTGTAAAAGGCAATAGTCCATGCAGTTTGTGTGTTAATATTTTTTCATGATCTTTTTAAAGACTCCTGTATGCATGAATTCCAAAATTTTTCACAACAAAATAAACATATATTTTTATTCTGTTTTCATGATTGTTTGAAGTTCCCTCATACTACCAGTCTTGTATTTCTCCTGGAAATTTGTGGTCAATAGATTCGGGATATGGCCTGGGAATCTGTTTTTAACAAGGGCTCTAGGTGATTTTTATCCCAAGGAAAAACTGGAAGAACAAGGTATAAAGCATGATCCCTAGGATTTTTTCAATAAAGCCTTCTATTTCTAAACTGGAAACTCAAACATGTATGTCTAGGCAGTACTGTGTCAAGGTTTTTAAAAAAAATGTAATAATAAAATAGATATTATGTTTGAAGAGCATCCTATAACTTCCATTATATATACCACATACCTTACCTCCGTTAGAACCTCATAAGAGCCTGGTAAACTGGCTAAATGGGTAGGGCAACAATCCTTGTGCCCACTTTAGCGACGAGGAAAATCAACAACAGTGTGCTTGTAATGTAATTGAAGAGAAAGCTAATGTACCTTAAATGATGCTGGATCCACATAAAGATGCCCACTTTCACAGAAGAATACTTTACAACACAGACAATGGACAAAGTATGAAGAGATGCAGAGCCCAAGGGTACCTTGAAGTAAACTGGAGTCAAACACCTCTCAAAGCTAGGAGCTATGTCTGTGTCTGAAAACTCAGTTAATTCCTATGGCATCATGCAATTTTTCTGCACTGAATTCTCATGAGATCAGTACCAGTTACATTTTTCACAAGTGCATATTTTACCTCAAACCAGTCTGACCAGCATGGGAAGTACCAGCTTTGGTCCTTTTGCAATACCCTGCTACCTAACCAGTTTCTGTTTGCCAAAGTGACACATTGGGCCAGGTGAAGATGGAGATGTTGTTCTCTGAGGCCTTGCCTAAGATCCTCTCCAAGCCTACGGAAGGTCTCAGATGAAGCAGACGTGAAAGATTTCATTTCTTTGAATTGCATTCATTTCTTTTGGGGATCAGACATTACAGTGGCAGGTGTGAGCTGGCTAAAAGGAATTCATGGTATAGGTAGGAAAGAACAGAAGACATAACCATGACTAGTGAGTACCTAGGCCAGAAGAATGACAAAGCAAAAGAAGCAACATTCTATGGTGATAAAGCAGCCAGAGAAGGGTATTATGAACTGAGACAATCAGCGAGTAACAATATCAGCGGCCAGAGCCTAAGGCAGGTCTACTGGTAGCCCATTGCTGGGGTAGCAAATCAGAGACTTTTTTGAGATTTACACTTGTGGAGAGGGGAGCTGTGGATGCTGCCCGTTACTCTGCCTTTCTGAAGGTCATTAAGACTTAATTTTGAAAATTCCATCTTTAATAATACTCCAAGGTGGACCAGCGCCATGGCTAACTTGGTTAATCCTCTGCCTGCGGCGCCGGCATCCCATATGGACGCCGGTTCTAGTCCTGGTTGCTCCTCTTCCAGTCCAGCTCTCTGCTGTGCCCTGGGAAAGCAGTAGAAGATGGCCCAGGTGCTTGGGCCCTGCACCCACATGGGAGCACCTGGCTCCTGGCTTCAGATCACTGTAGCTCCAGCTGTAGTGGCCATTGGGGGAGTGAACCAACGGAAGAAAGATCTTTCTCTCTGTCTCTCTCACTGTCTATAACTCTACCTGTCAAATAAATTTAAAAAAATAGTAATAATAATACTCCAAGGTGCCTATGGAAGTTACTGACTGTGGGACCTCCTTTCAAGGGGGTGCATTTGAGGCAACTGGTGCTGGCTGAGTTGTCTCAGGATCTGCTGCTGTCTTGCAGGAATTACCAAGTGTATTGAGCACATCGGAGGAGGATTGCAGAGGCACTTGTATAGGGTGATGAGGTTTGAAGCAGAAGAGTAACAGTCAGAGCCACACTTCAGACAGAGCTTCTGGCTACTACCTGGAAAACGGTTTAGACAGCAAAGAGTGGCAGGCAGAGTTCAAACGGGAAGCTAAAAAGTCCTGGAGCCCACGGCCACTGAGACAAGTCACAGAGATACAATCCACAAACCTCGAGCACTCATGGTGGCATGAGGGAGCGGTTTGGGGATGTGAGGGAAGAAATCAACTGCAAAATAAGAGCTCTGTGTGACACTCCAGTTTCCCCCAGGGGGCTGCAGGAGGGAAAGGGCAAATCAGAGGACGGAGAAGGAAGAGATTTGGAGCCCAGAGAAGAAAGAAACCAGGCAGCAACACCGAGGCCCCGCCCCCAGACCTGGCCCCGCCCTGGCTCCGCCTCTTCTTCCTTCCTCTTCCCACCCACCTTTCAGCCACAGCTCATCCTCGAGGGCGGGGAGAGGTGGCATTTGAGTCCTCCGGTATCCCAGCAGGCAGTGCAGCCTGGAGACGCTGACAAAGGAGCGGAGGAGCAGTCGCAGCTGCTTTCCGAGGAGCTAGTGTTGCCGAGGTGAGAGTCCCCCACCGTCCCGTCACCCACTTCCTCCGTCTTCGGGAAGACGTGGAAGTTACGTGGCCGAGAACCCCCGCGGCAAGAATGACCCATACCCAAGCGGGAGCTTGGCTGTGTGACTGACAGCTGGGCTGCGAGGCGCCGGACTGCGGTGGGCGGTGGGGAGGAGGCGCTGGGTTGCTTTTCTGCCCCATCTCCGACTGTCAGCGGCCCTGCCGCCAGTGGCTGCCCGCCGCAGGCTCTGATCAGCTAGTGTGTGGCTCGTTCTTGCCCGAACGAAGGCAGGCTCGGGAGCTTCCCGGTGCCTGCCCCGCGGAGCTCGGTTGCCCCGGGGATGCGGCTCCTGGGACAACTCTTCCGCGGACTTGAGAGGAGGGCTTGGGGCGGGAGATTGATTCCCAGTCCAGGGTGACACCGTCCTCGCCCTTCCTCCAGCCTAACAGCCCGCCACAGACATACACTCACACACATCCCCCCCTCCCGCGAGCAACTGGAAGGAAATCGCCGGGGCTGGGAGCGAGGCGTCCCGGGATGGCTTCAGCTCTGCTCTCCGCCTGGAGGGAGATTAGAGTAGGTTGGACAGGCGGGAGGCGGGAGGGGGGAGGGGGGAAGCGAATGCCTTCTCGGAATAATGAGGGGGAGGTGTGGGGGGTACGTGGCCTGTTCTTCCCCTCCCTGGACCTCCGCACGGATCCTGATGGTTGCACCAGCTGCTCGGCTGTAAACAGGCTCACATGACCGGTTTCACATGGAGTGAGCCGCCGGAGTGGGGACGAGGGCTGAACGGCTGGGCCCCAGTCAGATGGAGCAGAAGTCCTGGGACGGACCGTTTTAGACTTCCTCCCCGATCCTCCAGGCCCTGATCAGTGTTCTGCGATTTCTCCTTCGGGGAAAGTTACTGTTATCTCTGTCCTGCCCGGACTGCAGGAGCCTTTCCACCCTCGTGGAATCGAAGGAGGCTAACGTCGAGGGGAGAGCAAATAGTGAATGAAAATGGTCCTGGCTTTTTGACCTTTGGGGGAGATCAGAAAAGAACAGAAACCTGCAAAATTGGGCCCTTTGGGTCTTGCCTAAAGAGCAGTCCTGTCGGAATTCACTGCACTCCAAATGAGAATTCCAGACAAAAGGGGAAAAGTGTGCTTTTTTCAGGCAAGGCACACATGGGGCTTAAAATATTCTCGCTGATGAAGATCTTGTCCACACTTCCTCTAAGTACTGGGAAATCTTTTTGCCTATAAAGTATTATATTCAGGTTGTTGAATAGGCGGTGAACACCAGCTTTTAGATGATATGTATATTTGAGTGTACAGCAGTGGAAAGTTTGGAAAACAGGAAACAGGGCCAAATGTGACTTTCAACTTGTTCATATCTACATATCCAAACAGGATGCAAGATTAAACTAGTTTCTGAAACATTTCTGGAACCGTTAAAACAACAGTGGTTTACTCCAATGCCAGGATATGTGAAATTTGGGGTTTTTTTAAATCCATGAGGAGTAGTTGTGATAGATTCCCTTCACATTATAAGCAAATGTTAACAGGCAGTATAAAGCTATCCCTTTGCAGACAAGGATAGGATATGGAACACATAGCTTACAAAATAATGTGTTTTTTCCTTGAATTGTCTATGCACATTTTCTCAGAATTGTTATTAAATATTTTTTTTCTCACAGGGCTTTTACATTTAAGTTCATTTTCTGAAAACATAAAACAAGTAACTGCAAGAAAAAAGTTACCCCATTCCTTAACAGCCAATTAAGTAATGTGCTACTATTCTTTTTCTGTTTTTTTTTTTTTTTTAAGTTTAAGGTGAAGAATAGAGATACTTTAAATCTGGCCTAAAACTTAACAGAGGGCAGATTAGTAGTATGGCTGTAAATTTTGTTTTGCCACCTTGAGACATTCTGGAGAATCTTGCCCTACAATAAATATACTAAAAACTTATTCTTGGAGACCCCCAATTTCTTCCTACTGTGAAGATTTTGTTTTAAATCTCCAAGGTCCCCTATTGCTCTAAAATTGCATAAGAGTACCATTTTTGATTAAGAATTGTTCTTGGACAAAATAAGTTGGTAAATAAGCCAAGATACGGATATCAGTCAAAAGAAGATGCAGTCACAAGAGGCATGCAGAGTTGTAAAGAAATAGGACTCTCACCCTACAAAATTCTCATGAGGTAAATTAGCCATTCAGAAATTGAAGATGGCCTCAGCTAAATTCCTGCCTCCAAAATTAGAAATAACAGCTCCACTCGACTCTCTTGACCTTCAGGGCATAGTACAAATCTGATTCTTTCACTCAATTCCAGCTTCCTGAATTAAGCAGGCTCTGCGATGAGTGATAAAGGTAGACTAAAAAGAAGGGCTTAGTAGGGTCTCACTTTGGCAGGACCCTGGTTGGATCACCAGAACCAATGTCTGGGTTTTAGCTTTGAGGGGTTCAGATTTTAATTTTGTCAGCACTTCCAGAAATGATCAGTCCCGGGGATTGGTTGATACCAAACTCAGAAAAGATTTCTGTTAATATGCCAGTCTACTAAGTTAGAGAGAAGTACAGTTGCCAAGCAGACAGGAGACTTGTACACACCACAGCACCCTTTGATCTTCACTCTATGGAAACCCATAGAGATTGTTCTTCACCTCCCCTTTGAATTAGGGCCTACGCAGACTACTTCATTCAAACTTAGCAATTGACGTATTCAGCAAGATTGCAGCTGTCCTTTCTACAAAAACCATTTCAGTCACACCGTTGTAGCAATATATCCTAGGCGCCGGATTGAACCTGGGTCACCTCTGAAACATCTCTAAAGTCTGTGTCCTCTGCATTCCTGCTGCTTTAACCTAGGCCCTCATGGTCTCTTCATGCCACTTTGATTTAACAGTTACTTATTTTTTAATTACACCTGCTCTGGAGTTAGGGGCTGTGCTTGGTTGGTCAATGACAAGCATTCTCCCCCAGTGTTATCAGGTCACTCCTGTTTAAAATCCTCTCAGAGCTTTCACATCGCCTGCAGGGGTGGCTCTCAGCACTGAGCAGTACACTAGAGAGGGGTGTATTAAGACACTGATGGCTAGGCCTCAATCCCGCAATTTCTGATTCAGTAGGTCTAGGGTAGGAACCAAGAATTTGCAAGGTGAAGCAACAACTTTGCTGGGCACCACGGTTTGAGACCCACTGGCCCAGAAGATCAAGTCTAAACTCCCAAACTTGGCTGACAAGATCTTTCACAACCTGGCCTTCAGTTTATTTTCCCAGCCTTATCTCTTGTCACCCTACTCCCACCCCACCCCTCACCCAGGCATGCTATTTTTTTTAACAAATGCAATGCCAAAGCCCATTTTAAGTGTCCCTTTCCTGCCTCTATACATATGAAGGAACTTACAAAAGTTCGTGGAAAATGGGATTAAAAGAGAAATTTGAGAACGGGTGTTCAGTTTAGCAGTAAAAATGCCTGTGTCCCACATTGGAGTGCCTGGGTTTAGTTCTAGGCGGTGGCTCCTGACTCCAGCTTCCTGCTAGTGTAGACCCTGGTACATAGCAGTGTTGGCTCAAGTAATTGAGCCGGCCACCCATGTCGGAGACCTGATCTGGTCTGAGCTCTTGGTTTCAGCTCAGCCCTGGTATTTGTGGGCATTTGGGGAACTGCATTAATAGAGGAGAATCTTGTCTGTCAGTTTCTCAAATGAATCTTTTTTTAATATTAAAAAAATTATTTTAGTGCAGAAATGTTGAAGTCCATACATAGTTTTCTCATAATATCCATTTCTTTTAAAAAAAAAAGATTTATTTATTTATTTGAAAGGCAGAGTTACACAGAGAGAAAGGAGAGGCAGAGAGAGAGAGAGGTCTTTCATCCACTGGTTCACTCTCCAATTGGCTGCGACAGCCGGAGCTGTGCTGATCCGAAGCCAGGAGCCAGGAGCTTCCTCCAGGTCTTCCCATACAGGTGCAGGGGACCAAGGCCTTGGGCCATCTTCTACTGCCCTCCCAGGCCATAGCAGGGAGCTAGATGGGAAGTGGAGCAGCCGGATCTCAAACCGGCACCCATATGGGATGCCGGTGCTTCAGGCCAGGGCGTTAACCTGCTGCGCCACAGCGCCGGCCCCCATAATATCCACTTCTGTGAACATTTTGAAGTACCCGTGTATTCTTCTTGGAATATACTCTCCCCACACTCCTACTGCAAACTGCTAAAGACGGTTGTCACTTTCTTTATGTTCCCAAAGCACGTGGTATCTACCAGCATTTTAACTTGTCACATCATCTCCTAATTACTGCTGTGTATTTATTTCTTCTGCTAGACTGAGTATCGGAGAACTGAAACAGGGTTTCCATTTTTCCCCTTCATATTTCTTAGCGCTGTGCCTAAATACACTTGTTACAGGTGCTCAGTAAATGTTTGTTGAACAAATTTGCAATTCTAAAACGTCTGAGAGTGCTATATATGCTTTATATAATGGGTTAATGTACGTTTGGCTTTGACAATTGCACATCTTTTTTTTTTTTCTAAAGATTTATTTATTTGAAAGGCAGAGTTACAGAAAGAAAGGTCTTCCATCCACTGGTTTGCTCCCCAAAGGGCCACAATGAGCGGAGCTGGGCCAATCCGAAGCTGAGAGCAAGGAGCTTCTTCCAAGTCTCCCACGTGGGTCCTGGGGCCCAAGAACTTGGGCCATCTTCTACTGCTTCCCCAGGCCATAAGAGGGAGCTGGGTTGGAAGTGGAGCAGCCGGGACTCCAACAGGCGCCCATATGGTGGCCAGTACCGCTGGCAGCACCTTTACCCCCTATGCCACAGCATGGGCTCCAACATACATCCTGAAATAACTGAACACATACTGGGATGTTGTAAATAACATTTATTTTAATAGGATCAGAGTTGGAAATTAACACATTTGGAAAAAAAATAATTTTTAGAAGATGTTACTGTAGTATATTCATTTTTTAAATCCTCAGATATACACTGCGGAATTTTTACATCTTGAATATGGAAAAAAATAAGGGCCGGGACTGTGGTATAGAAGGTTAAGCCACTGTCTGCAGTGCCAGCCTCCATATGGGCACCTGTTCGAGTCCTGGCTGCTCCACTTCCAATCCAGCTCTTTGTTAACGTACCTGGGAAAGCAGTAGAAGATGCCCAAGTCCCTAGGCCCCTGCACTCATGTGGGAGACCTGGAAGAAGCTCCTGGCTCCAGGCTTCTGCCTGGCCCAGCCCTGGCTGTTGCAGCCATTTGGGGGATGAACCAGAGGATGGAAGCTCTTTCTATCTCCTTTCTCGCTCTCTATTTATAACTCTGACTTTCAAATAAATAAATATCTTTTTTAAAAAAAGAAAGTATGTAAAAATAAAATTGCCTAATACTGAACAATGATCATTAAGATGTAAAACGAACATCATAGAGTGAAAGAGTTGACTTTAAGTATGTATGTACCAGCTGTTGGAAATCCTAGTACACAATACTGGGAGTACACAAAGAGGAAGAGAGCTGAGTTTATGAAGTGGGAGGGAGAGTTGTTTTTTTTTTTTAGATTTATTTATTTATTTGAAAGTCAGAGTTAGAGAGAGAAGGAGAGGCGGAGAGAGAGGTCTTCCATCTGCTGGTTCATTCCCCATCTGGCTGCAACGGCTGGAGCTGCGCTGATCTGAATCCAGGAGCCAGGAGCTTCTTCCTGGTCTCCCACATGGGTGCAGGGGCCCAAGGACTTGGACCATCTTCCACTGCTTTCCCAGGCCATAGCAGAGAGCTGGATCGGAAGAGGAGCAGCTGGGACTCGAACCGGCACTCATATGGGATACTGGCGCCTCAGGCATCAGCTTTAACAGCTAAGCCACAGGGCCAGCCCCAGAGAAAGAGGTTTTAATACTAGTGATACTAAAGCAACAAAAATTGCTGCTCTTAACTGTTTAGTATTACGTTGGCTATTGGCAAGGACTGCAGCAAGTGTGGAGGAAGGTGATAGCTCCCGGGCCCAGATAAAAAGGAGCCAACCTGAAGGTGGAGCTGGGACCCCTAATCAGAATAAACAGCAAGAACCAGGGACGGTAGTTTCAGTGGCTGGGACGCCGGCCAAGCAGAGGGTCACTAGTCTCTGGGAAAGGTTGTATTTCTAAAAAAAAAAAAAAAAAAAAAAAGATTTATTTATTTATTTATTGGAAAGTCAGAGTTACAGAGAGAGAGGAGAGGCAGAGAGAGAGAGGTCTCCCATCCGCTGGTTCACTACCCAATTGGCAGCAACAGCCAGGAGCCAGGAGCTTCTTCCAGGTCTCTCACGCGGGTGCAGGGGCCCAAGGATTCGGGCCGTCTTCTACTGCTTTCCCAGGCCACGGCAGAGAGCTGGATCAGAAGTGGAGCAGCTGGGACTCAAACCGGCAATCATATGGGTTGCCGGCACTGCAGGTGGCGGCTTTACCCACTACACCACAGCGCCGGCCCCGAAAGGGTGTATTTTTCATCATCCTTAACTGTTTCCAAACTTTGAACCGTTTCAGTACAAGAATCCCCTAGGATCACTTATTTCATTTGACTCTTCTTGTAGCCCTCTCTTGCCAAAGAAAGGGGGAGAGAGGGAAAATATGAGAATAAGTTTTTAAAGTGGTCTCTGTGTTCTTTAGCAAGCTCCAAGTTTTGAATTTATGGTGGTAAAATATATTGAAACTCCTTGTCTATCTCTAAGTCCTCTCTTTTCCCTACTCTGGTCAATGCATTGAGGAAAGCCATATTCACGCTTTAGGGTACTGGTCTCTCTGAATGGATAGTGGAAAGTATATAAAACTCTGAGAGTGTTTACATTGCTTTCTGTGGGAGAGTAGTTTGCAAACTGGTCACAAGGTGGTGTTCACACATAAGGTTTTCTTTCAGATTTCACCCAGGATTGCTTTTCTGTGCCATTAGTACAGAGGACAAGGACAGAGCCCTCTGCTATATCACTAGTTCCCGGTTGCACTGTCTACCTGTAATGTTGGGGGTATATTGGAACTCAGATTTCTTTTTAAGATTTATTTGAAAGGCAGAGCTGGTGCTGTGGCCTAGTGGGCTAAAGCCTCTTCCTGTGGTGCCAGCACCCCAGTGGGCACCAGTTTGAGTTCTGGCTGCTCCACTCCGATCCAGCTCTCTGCTATGGCCTGGGAAAGCAGTAGAAGATGGCCCGAGCACTTGAGCCCCTGCACCCACATGGGAGACCCACATGGGAGACCTGGAAGAGGCTTCTGGCTCCTGGCTTCAGATCCGTGCAGCTCCAGCCGTTGCAGCCATCTGGGGAGTGAACCACCAGATGGAAGACCTCTCTCTCTCTCTCTCTCTCTGCCTCTCTGTACCTCTGCTTTTCAAATAAATAAAATAAAAGGCAGAGAGAGAGAGAGATCTTCCATCCACTGTTTCATTCCCCCAAATGGCTGCAACCTCCAGGACTGAGCCAGGCCGGAGTCAGGAGTTTCATCTGGGTCTCCCACATGGGTGTAGGGGACCAAGCACCTGGACTATCCTCTGCCGCTTTCCCAGGAGCATTAGCAGGGAGCTGGATCTGAAGTGGAATAGCCAGGACTCGGCTATATGGAATGCTGGTGCTGCAGGCCAGGGCTTTAACCCACTGGGCCACAGCACCAGCCCCTGAGCCTCACATTTCTCATCACTGCCGGCTCAGTTAGGCCCAAAGGAGCCAGGGGAGCCGAGAGGGAAACAAGAGGAAGAGCGTGGAGGCAGCTGGAAAGGCTGATTCTCTCTGCTCTCCTTTTACTCCAGCCCAAACTTGAGCTGCCTCTTAGAGTTTACTCTTCCTCTAATTAGGATCTCTTGCCTGACTTTTATGGACAAAGAGTGCTCAGCTATGGGGAGGGGAGAGTTATTTGTAGACACCTGTAGCATCATGGATAACCTCAGTCGGCTAAGTGCCCAACACTGATCTTGGGTCTATGAGAGTTACAGAACACCCCCACGCACACAAAATCCAGTATGGTATAATGCCTAAAATCTGATTGAGATGTCAAAGTCAATTCACACAAAACCAATGTCAAAATGTTCAGTCTATATAATAAGCACGTTAAAATATGTAATTAATAAGAACTGTGTAGATGAGTAGTAGAGGGACTCCACAAGGAGAGGGGATTTGAACAAGGCTTTGAAGAATGAGCAAAAGTTGGCTGTCTGCAGAAGAATAGGGAAAACCGTGGTTATTAGTACCCTAATAAATAGAGCGTGACAAACACAGCTACTGTTCCATAACCAGGAAAAGAACGTGTGTGGAGGCTAGTGCTGTGGCCTAGTGGGCTAAAGCCTCTGCCTGTGGTGCCAGCACCCCGTATGGGCGCTGGTTCGAGTCCCGACTGCTTCACTTCCCATCCAGCTCTCTGCTATGGCCTGGAAAAGCAGAAGATGGCCCAAGTCCTTGGGCCCCAGCACCCACATGGGAGACCTGGAAGAAGTTCCTGGCTCCTGGCTTCGGATCCTGGCTCCAACCACTGTGGCCATTTGGGGAGTGAATCAGCGGATGGAAGACCTCTGTCTGTCTCTCCCTCTCCCTGTCTATAACTCTACCTGTCAAAATAATTTTTTAAAATATTTTTAAAAGTCCATTAGTATCCTCATTTTTAAAAAAGAAGAATGTTTGTGCAACTCAGTAGTTGTCTCTTGATTTAAGGCAACATGAACAGAGACAATGCAGACTTGGTTGTGACTTGAATTTTGGATTATTCTCTGAGAAGTCTGCTGTTGAAGAGCAGGGAGATTTGCTAGAGATGAGGGCACGCGTGGAAGTCTGCGTCAGGGAGGCAGAACAGTCGAATTGAGACACAGAGATGATGACCATAGAAGAAGGTACGAGTCAGACCAGAGCTCTGCCTATGCGGTCCTGGATTAAGTCTCTTAACCATCCTGGGCCTCCTGGCCTCATCTGTCGAGTGAGAAAGATTCTTTGACTTAGTGTGCACTTGAACTTCTGGAAAGCAACCTCCTAAACCGATTTGCAGGAAGGTCTTACCAGCTTCGTATATAAGCTCTCCCCAGGATTTTTGCACTTTCTCAGTTTGGAATATGGAGTGCAGTGAAGGGAAAGTGTTAGGCTCCAGAAAACCCATCAGGCAGGTGTTGGGCTTCATTATGCTTGTTGGCAGGGTTGCTGATATGGCTCTGGTGACCTGGTGCTAATGCTTTCCTAATTTCCACAGGTTGGGATGTCGCAGACAATTTATATCTTAGCCAAGATAAGTGAGAACTGGAAGCAGGGGTAGGAAAAGACATACAGTAAATTGCTCAGACGTCATTCAGCATTTCTTTACCACTGACGGGGAGCTAAACAGCCTAGTCACGATTCTTGGGAAAATATGTACATTTTCAACTCACCAAGAGAAAGCTTGAAACTTGAAAGAACTTCTACTAAGCCACTATTCAAAGCTAGTAAAATTTCTCCTCTGAGCTGTGTCAACTAGCTTCTCCTGCTCCTTAAAGTTAGAACCACGAATTTAGTATGTGTCTGTGTGGTTAATTTTTTTAAAAAGATTTATTTATTTATTTGAAAGGCAGAGTTACACAGAGAGAGAAGGAGAGGCAGACAGAGAGAGAGGTCTTCCATCCACTGGTTCACTCCCCAATTGGCCACAATGGCCAGAGCTGCACTGATCCGAAGCCAGGAGCCAGGAGCTTCCTCCAGGTCTTCCCATACAGGTACAGGGGACCAAGGCCTTGGGCCATCTTCCACTGCTTTCCCAGGCCATAGCAGAGAGCTGGATCGGAAGTGGAGCAGCCAGGACTTGAATCGACACCCATGTGGGATGCCGGCTTTACCTGCCACACCACAGCACTGCCCCATGTTTTGATTAATTTTGACTTCCCAGATGAAGCATCTCCCTCTCATTTATAACAAAAAGGTTTACATTAGAGTTACCCATTTTCTCAAGTTTGCAACTCATCTCTACTAAACCTTTGTTTTCCTCATTCTGATGAGTTTCTGTCGCATGTCAAGTTATTTAAAATAATTGAAATCATTATTATTAGCACGTAGTTAAGGTTTCCAATATCCTAAATTGAAAAATGCAGTTAACAGTTTTTACACCTTGTTTCTAAATTCCCTCTTGTGGTTCAAAACTGACATTTTTTTTAAGATTTTAATTATTTATTTGAAAGGCAGAATTATATATATGTAGAGAGAGATCTTCCATTTGGTGGTTTACCTAAAATGGCCAGAGCAGCCAGGGCTGGGCCAGGCTGAAGCCAGGAGCCAGGAGCTTCATCTTGGTCTCCTTGTGTGGGTGACGAGGGCTCAAATATTTGGGCCATCTTCTGCTGCTTTTCCAAGTGCATTAGCAGGGAGCCACATCCTAAGTGGAGCAGCCAGGACTCAAACTGGTGTTGCAGGTGGGGCTTTATTTGCTATGTCACAACCCCAGCCCCATCGCTTATTAATTTGCAGATCTTCTATATAATAGGGAAATTAGACATTGCCTATGATATTGATTGCAAAGTTCTTTTAACTTTGCTTTTAAATTTTTTGCCACATGGAAGTTATGTAGTTTAATTTATTTTAATTTTTTGTTTCTTGTTTTATGTCATCATTAGAGAGCCTAAGATTATATTTTAGAAATCTCATGGGTTCTGCTAGTGCTTTTATAACTATTTATTTTGTTACATTCACAGCTTTGATTCGTTTGGAATTTACCCTGGTAGATAGAGTGAAGAATAGCCGGCACCGCGGCTCACTAGGCTAATCCTCCACCTTGCGGCGCTGGCACCCCGGGTTCTAGTCCCAGTCGGGGCACCGGATTCTGTCCTGGTTGCCCCTCTTCCAGGCCAGCTCTCTGCTGTGGCCAGGGAAGTGCAGTGGAGGATGGCCCAAGTGCTTGAGCCCTGCACCCCATGGGAGACCAGGAGAAGCACCTGGCTCCTGCCATCGGATCAGCGCGGTGCGCCAGCTGCAGCACGCCAGCCACGGCGGCCATTGGAGGGTGAACCAACAGTAAAGGAAGACCTTTCTCTGTCTCTCTCACACTGTCCACTCTGCCTGTAAAAAAATAAAAAAAAAGATAGAGTGAAGAATAAATTCAACTTTGTTTTCTAGTTGGGAAGAAGAATGGTGAATATTATCTAATGGTTTCAAATTCGAATGTCTCTTCCTAATAGACAAGCTTCCTTAGAATGTATAGAGGTTATTATTTTCTTTCTTTCTTTTTAAAATTTTTTTAATTGGGGCCAGTGCTGTGGTGTAGTGGGTAAAGTCATTGCCTGCAGTGCCAGCATCCCATAATGGGTGCTGGTTGGAGTCCTGGCTGCTCCTCTTCTGATCCAGCTCTCTGCTATGACCTGGGTAAGCAGTAGAAGCAGCCCAAGTCCTTGGGCCCCTGCACTCCCATGGGAGACCCAGAAGAAGCTCCTGGCTCCTGATTTCAGATAGGCACAGCTCTGGCCATTGCAGCCATTTGGGGAGTGAACCAGCGGATGGAAGACCTCTTTCTCTCTGCCTCTCCTCTCTCTGTGTAACTCTGAATTTCAAATAAATAAATCTTTTTTTTTTTTAAGTAGAGTGTCAGAGAGATGAGAGAATGAGCTGTTTTACTCCCCAAGTGGTCACAACAGCTAGGGCTGGGTAAGGCAGAATCCAGAAGCCTGGAAACCTTGGGTATCCCATGTAGGTGTCAGGGGCACCAGCTGCTTTGGCCATGTTCTGCTGCCTTCCCAGGTGCATTAGCAGGAAGTTGGATCAGAAGTGGAGCAGCCGGGAAGGACTCAAGCCAGTGCCCGTATGGGATGCCGGCTTCATAGGTGGTGGCTTAACCTGCTGCACCACAACACTGACCCCATATAGCCTATTTTTGAAAGATGTAGTCTACAGGGTGAAAACCAAACATTTTCTGTAAGTGTATGTTTTAGCTTTTGTATTTTACTAATATTGACTTTTCAAAAGATTTATTTTGTTTATTTGAAAGGCAGAATGACAGAGAGAGAGAGAGAGAGAGAGAGAGAGAGAGAGGAGTATTTTACTTTTAAGGGCCACATTTAACCGTGCTTGCTAAACAAGAATATTGATAGAAATGAGATTAGGAAATAAATACAGAAATATCACGCTTATCCGACAGTCAGACTTTTGCCAGCTACAACTATCTGGAACATATTCAAGAACCCCAGAAGGAATCCAAAAAGGCCTCTGCCGTTGGGAGAAAATAGCTCTCACAAAGGCTGTGTACTTGATGTGGGAGGGGAGGCACAGTGCCACTTGCATGCCAAAGCCCACTTACTGACTTTGAATTTCTAGAGAAAACTCCAAGGATTGTTTAGCAAGTGTGAGTATTCAGTTTCCTTTCAAGACATTTTAGCTTGTCTTGGGTTTTGATAGAAAAAAGATGAAAATGAACTGTCCCACCCATGCTGCCAAAAAGACAGTAAATAAAGCACTCCTGACATGTTTTCTCCCACACATCATGGAAACTTACTTTAATTTAATTCTGATTGGTTCACATACAATCAGCTATGATAAAACTTACTCTCCTTTTTAAAAATGTGAGGTTTAAAACAAGTAATATACCTGTTATCTCTCTTCTTTGAAAGGGGATGAAGAATTTGAGACATCTTTATTCAAGTATTTGTTTTTGTTGTTGTTTAAATATTTATTTTATTTATTTGAAAGACAGGGTTGCAGAGAGAGGTAAAGACAGAGAGGGAGGTCTTCCATCCGCCAGTTCACTCCCCAAATGGCTGCAATGGCCAGAGCTGCACCGATCCGAAACCAAGAGCCAGGAGCTTCCTCCGCGTCTCCCATGTGGGTGCAGAGGCCCAGGGACTTGGGCCATCTTCTACTGCTTTCCCAGGCCATAGCAGAGAGCTGGATTGGTAAAAGCTGTATAAGTGAGATGAAAAGTTAAAAGGCATGTTTAAAAGGTTTAAAGACCAGGGGGCTGGTGTTGTGGCAGAGCTGTTAAAGCCACGGCCTGCAGTGCCAGCATCCCATATGGGTGTGGGTTCAAGTCCCAGCTGCTCCATTTCCAATCCAACTACCTACTAATGTACCTGGGAGAGCTGCAGAGGATGGCCCAAGTCTCTCTGTAACGCTACCTTTCAAATAAAGAAAAGGGTTGAAGACATATTTTTTAAAAAAGATTTATTTATTTGAAAAGCAGTGTTATAGAGAGGCAGAGAGAGAGAGAGAGAGGGAGAGAGAGAGGTCTTCCATCAGATGGTTAACTCCCCAGATGGCCGCAGTGGCTGGAGCTGTGTCAATCCGAAGCCAGGAGCCAGGAGCTTCCTCCAGGTCTCCCACGTGGGTGCAGGGGCCCAAGGATTTGAGCCATCTTCTGCTACTTTCCCAGGCCATAGCAGAGAGCTGGTTTGGAATTGGAGCAGCCGGGACTCGAACCGGTGCCCACATGGGATGCCGGCACTGCAGGCGGTGGCTTTACCCACTATGCCACAGTGCCAGCCCCGAAGACCTATTTTGATGTATGACAAGCATGCTGTTTGTGGAGGGACTGTGGGTTAATGAAAATCAGTTCAGTTTTATTTTTTTTTCTCTCCTTCTATTTCTAGATTGCCAAAATGCTTTGGAGTTTTTAACTGAATCTCAGAGAAGTCCAAAATAAACTTGAGACTGTAAAAACAGAAGCTGCAGCAAGGGGGATTCAGTGCCAATGCATCAACAAAAAAGACAACCAGAGTTAGTGGAAGGGAATCTTCCTGTTTTTGTGTTTCCCACGGAGCTCATATTTTATGCTGATGATCAGTCAACACATAAGCAAGTGTTGACTCTATACAATCCCTATGAGTTTGCCTTAAAGTTCAAAGGTGAGTCTCGTAGGGTTAGTTTATGAATTTGTAACTAAGTCCCTACTAATTTTTTACTTGTAGAAACTAATTTTAAAAAAATACTAATGGCCATTGTGACTTTTTCTTGCAGTTTTGTGTACTACTCCAAATAAGTATGTTGTCGTTGATGCTGCAGGTGCAGTAAAGCCTCAGTGTTGTGTGGATATGTAAGTCAAAATCGCTTCTTGGTAACACATTTTAAGTGTATTAATCTGTATGTTTTTAACTTGAAAGAGGTCTTTTCTTGAAGTTGTTCCCACAAGGGCATTTATTGTATTTGGAATTTTCGCTGAAAGTTTGAGTCTATTAAAATTCTTTTTAAGAAGTCTAAGTCAACACAAGTTGACCCAATATTTAATATTTCATTGTGGTTGGAGCTAATGGTGTGTTAATGTTTCCACGAACATTTCCCCATTGTGGTTTTAGTCACAGCAGGGATGCTCTAATAGGGAATTAAGCTTTCTTTGGGACATCCTGCCATTATAGTGACATTTGGGAAATTAATAATACTAAAGGCTAAGAACAATGGTAATATAGGTTCATCTGAAATGATTCAGCTCAAAACCGTGGAAGTTAATCTATATAAACAGGAAGCAAGTGTGTAACTACTCATCTGTAAAAGGTTATCCGAGCCCTTCCAGGTAATTTCGTCTTAGAGTGTCAGATAAATGATTGTTTGTTCAAGCTGTTCATATTTAATTTTCACTTTAGAACTAGTGGTGACCAGATGGATCCACTGACCGCCCTTCAGCTACTGAGTAAACTGTATTTGTTTAAATCTTCTGCAAGAAAGAGAAACAGAATTCTTTCCTTGTGAATATATTTTCATCATTCCAAAGCAATAAGATGATGTATCTTTGAGAATGTGTTTTTGCACATTTCTTTTGATTTTCATTCAGTACATAATAAGCAAGGACCATTCCAAAGAAATATAGACTCTTACCAAATAAATGTGTTACCTCTGGCCTAATTGTTTTGTGCTCCCTAGTAAGAATGAACTACGATAAATGGATTTGCGGAAAACTCATAAAATTTCCAGTGCTTTATACTCTCTTCTCTTTAGAGAAACAGAGGTGTATTGTTAACCTTCTTGTGAATTGGTCATACCGGATTGCTTACTTATTTAATTGCTTACTTTTATTTGTGTGCATGGAGTTGTAATTTAAGTTTAGAGTGAGCTTTGTTACTTCAACAATAAGTAAGTGTCAGTAAAATTTTATGAAATGCTTGTGGGGGATAAATGGTCTCATATTAGTAAATATTGCTACACACAGATATCCAGAAAAAAGGTCATTGCTAAAGGGAATCTACTTTATCTATTTTTTTTTCTTTTTTACATAAGATTTATTCTACATTTGAGAGCGTGCTTTCATCAACTATTTCAGAATTACCCATTTCTTTTGGGGTTATGCTACGATTGTTTTAGCATCTTAGCAAATGTTTGTTGTTGAGTGTGTGGTTACAGTTAGCGAATATTGTTCTGCTGTATTGAAATCTCTTGCTGCATTCTGTTGGAAAGGCCCGCAGAAACCTAAACAGCACTTGTTTTTCTTTGCTGCTTTCAGTGTGATCCGTCACAGAGATGTTCGATCCTGTCACTATGGTGTGATAGACAAGTTCCGCCTCCAAGTTTCTGAGCAAAGCCAGAGGAAGGCTTTAGGAAGGAAAGAGGTTGTTGCTACTCTCCTGCCATCCGCAAAAGAACAACAAAAGGAAGAAGAGGAAAAAAGAATAAAGGAGCATTTAACTGAAAGTTTATTTTTTGAGCAGTCATTTCAACCAGGTAGTTTTGGCTTGGTTTTGAAGCCTTTTCGATGTCTTATACATTTTTAGCTTTAAGTAAACAGGGAGCTGTGGCTAATTTCTAGGCAAATGATTTGACGATGGAAAAACCTAGTCAACTACTTCAAAACTGGACCCACAGAATCAGGGACCTGCAGCAGAACAAGACTCTCAGAGGACAGAATACCCCTCACTGGACTAGACTATGAGGAGAGGGAGAATGTTGCCATAGCCTTTCAAATTCAAATATATATAAAATCTGAGACTGCAGGTCCCACACTTAATGATGCTAGGACAATTTGGCAATTGTATACTTTTGTTTCTATGACTTTCCTATATCCTTTCTCATTTAATTAGTTCAAAGGAGAAGAGAGATTGTGTTTGGCAACAGGCCAAGCTTAGTGCACTGTTCATATTATTTTGAAGAAAAAATCTCATTAAAGTTGAAGTTAATTAAACTAAGTAGATTATAATATCCCCTGTGGGCTATTAATTGAATCCCTCTCTATTCCTCATTTCCTTCCAGCTTAGATATTCAGAAGTGTTATGATATATTCTTTCAACATTGACACTATCCTCATATTCACCTCTTTGGACGTCATTCTGCCTCCCTCTTAACTTCTCATTATCGCCTACCAAACCTATTATAAAAGGAGGATGATAAAATTTTCCATAGAAAAACAGGAAACTTTTTGATGGTGATATATAAATGTGATAACAGCTGGCCTTAACTGCAACAGTAAACTTGTATAGTCGTATAAGGGATTTTTTTTTTATAAATCTATTTGTCATTACATGAACTCATAGATCCATATCCGTTTGTTCATCCTAGGATGTTTAGTTCAATAAGACAGAGAGTAGTGCCTCTTTGACTAACTGAAGCCAAGTGTCTTCTTACTTCATGTAGGAAGTGTCCAGATTTCCTACTGGTACTCAGGGTTAAGGTTTAGGGGTGTGGGTGTGTACCTATGTGTATATGGAGAATTTTATTCCTTTAGGTTTTGAATTTATTAGAGTTCAAGTGAAAGTCATCGCAATCCTAAACAATTACATGTACTGTTTTAGTCTTATTTTTATGAAGAACCTTGGAATCAAAAGTGCATTAGAGAATTCTGACTGTGAAATTAGAGTAGGTCGATGAATGAGGATCGGTGGCACTGGCATAACATGCAGTGGTCTCTGTTTTTGTGGGAAAATGTCTCTTAAGCCTTTCACATCAGAAAGTTCAGTTAAGGCAGGCAAGCAGGCACCTTGTTGGTCTTGTTCACCATTATGTCCTCAGCACCACCTGGCACAGCAGCTGGCACGGTTGTAGTCACACAGGAAATGTGTAAATGAGCTAAGTTCAGAAGGCTGTACTTCACATCTGGCAAAGGCCCATGGGGTTGGTCTTTTTTGGCTCTCAAGGCTTCCCTGGCGATTGCCACAGTAGAGGAAGGATGGTGACTTCAGAGTGGAGTCCTGTTCACTGTCCTGGTCTACGTCTCCCATTGATAGGTAGTTACCTTAGTGTGTCTGATAATCTGGCAGTAAGTTGAGTCAGGTTTCCCTCTTTAATAGGCTATAAACTGATTTGGTCTAGGTTGACAAAGTGATATTTTTAACTTCTCCCATCTGTTAAATTGACAGTAATTTGTATGTGGCTTTCTGGTATGCAGAATTCCCAGGTTTTTCGTTATGTGTCTCTGAACTAAAATGTTGAAATCAGTTGAGAATGCGTTCTGGAAAGATTTTTAATGTTCTTTTTGCAGGTCTTTAGCTTAGAAAACATTTCAACAAAAGCATATTATTAGAAGTATTAGAAATACAGCAGTGTTGTGAGATTTCATTATTAGCTAGAAAATGGTTGAAGACTACATCATGGAAAATTTGCATTTGAAAATGTATTGAAATCGGTAAAAATGAGAAATTCTTTCTTAACTTTATTGTATAAAACACACAGCAGTAACAAGTTTTAAAAAGAAAAAGCCTTTATAATGCCACACATTTAACAAATTTGCTTATACTCATGTAAGTGGTCCCCGTTACTTTCCAGATCTTGCCTGTGTGCATAAATACAATTTATATCTTGTGAATGTTTTCATTTAGCAGAAATGCTAACTGTTGAATTAGGAGAAACTCACAAAGTATACTTTCACAAAATGGCAAGCCCAGGTTATTAAAAAGGTTTTAAAAGATACTGCTGGCCGGCGCCACAGCTCAATAGGCTAATCCTCCGCCTACGGCGCCGGCACACTGGGTTCTAGTCCCGGTCGGGGCACCAGATTCTGTCCCGGTTGCCCCTCTTCCAGGCCAGCTCTCTGCTGTGGCCCTGGAGTGCAGTGGAGGATGGTCCAAGTCCTTGGGCCCTGCACCCCATGGGAGACCAGGAGAAGCACCTGGCTCCTGCCATCGGATCAGCGCGGTGCGCTGGTGCAGTGCGCCGGCCGTGGCGGCCATTGGAGGGTGAATCAACGGCAAAAAGGAAGACCTTTCTCTCTGTTTCTCTCTCTCACTGTCCACTCTGCCTGTCAAAAAAAAAAAAAAAAGATACTGCTGAATCTGTTGGGTTTGTCTTAATTACGTTATTAATGAACTGCTGTGTCTATGCTATGTTTGCCTCTGTACCCTCTGGCTTAAGAAAATTACATTCTTTATTATTGTTTATAATAAAAAATTGAAAATGACCTATCAGCACATCAATTGGGAATTTATTAAATTATGAATATTCATAAGATGGGATGCCAGGCAAGCATTTACAGGAATCTGATAGAATAATAGATGTTTATATATTGACATAGGAAGAGTTTCAAATAGATTTCTAAGTGAGGGAAAAAAACAGTTATATAACAGTATGTATAATGTAGTTTCATTTATGTAGAAATTATTCTTTTACATGTTTATTAAGTCTGAAAGGCTGTATATCAAGTTGTTAACAGTGTTAGCTGTAAGAAGATGAGATTATAGGGGAAGCTTTTTTTTATATCTTTATAACATTTTTGACAATCAGGTGGCAGGAACAAAAGATATTTCCATTTTGAAAAAATTCAAGTACTTTTGCAAATGTTTTTAGAATTTCTCTAAATATTAAAAATTCTGGCCAGCACCGCGGCTCACTTGGCTAATCCTTCACCTGTGGCGCTAGCACCCGGGGTTCTAGTCCCAGTCGGGACACCAAATTCTGTCCCGGTTGCTCCTCTTCCAGTCCAGCTCTCTGCTGTGGCCCGGGAAGGCAATGGAGGATGGCCCAAGTGCTTGGGCCCTGCACCCCATGGGAGACCAGGAGGAAGCACCTGGCTCCTGGCTTCAATTGTCGCAGCGCTAGCCGTAGCGGCCATTTGGGGAGTGAACCAACAGAAGGAAGACCTTTCTCTCTCTCTCTCTCTCTCTCTCTCTCTCTCTCACTGTCTAACTCTGCCTGTCAAAAATAAATAAACAAATAAAAATTCTTTGAAATTTATTGAGGGCTTACCCTGAGCAGTGTAGTTGTCATAAAGAAATGTTTTCCCTGAAAATTTATCCGTGTAACACATATAGTTATATTACTTATTAACTAAAATAAGACCTTTTTTTTTGTATTTATGCTATGGTTTCATCCCAAGCAAGAATCACTATTAAATTTGAATTTGTTTTCTAGCTTTGGTGAGGTTCAATCAAACGTCACACAACAGCTAGAGTATTAATAATTTAGGAAAACTCATTTAATAATAAAATGAACAGTTATTTCATTAATAAAACACAAAGATCGTGTTGCTCTTGGCTATTCCTTTTAATGAAAGGAAAGACAGTGGGGAAAGCCACATAACACAATGCTGTTGGGTTTCTTAGGAATACGAGTATGTGTGAAAGTCATCAAAAAGTTCATGGAGCATGCATATTATGAAAAAACTATTCATGAACTTCAACATTTTTGCACTAACATAAGCTTGCCTTTTAATTTAATTGTCCCCAAAGCTTTTAAAGTCCTCTCACATATAGCCAAAACTGTAGAACATCAGATCCAATAGGAAATTTTTTTAAATTGTGTTTTATCTTAAGAAAACTTAACGTGAGATCTACCATCTTAACTATTTTTAGTGTACCATACAGTATTGTTAACTATGGGGACAGTGTTGCTGAGCAGATGTCTGAAACTTATTCATCTTGCGTAATGGAGACTTATGCTTATTGATTAGCAATTTGCATTATCCTCTTCCCCCAGTCTCTGGCAAACCACCATTCTGCTCTCTGATTCTATGAGTTTGACTACTTGAAATTTCTCATCTAATTGGAATAATTTAGTATTTGGCCTTCTGTGACTGGCTTATTTCACTTAGCATAATATTTGCCAGATACTATTTCTGCAGCTTTCTCCTTTGCTGTTAATGGGGTAGAGCAGAGGGCAAGAACTTTCACAGGCAGATTGATAATATTCAGGGAGTGTCTTTGTGGTACCTTAGCATTATCAAAGGGTTCAGATGGAGTGCAGGTGCTGCTCGACTTAGCACAAGAGGTGCCTCCTGCTAAACCCATTGTGGAAAGAAAATATTAAGTCAAGAAGGGAGTACATGCACCTGTCCGACCAAACATCATAGGAAGGAGTAGGAGAAGTTAGCCCAAACCAGAGTCTTGGCGAATGGCAGCTGATATATGTGACGAAAGTTTTGTCTTGTTTTTAGAAGCAAGCTCAGAGATGTTTTGTCTTTTTACAGAAAACAAAAGTGTCTCCTCAGGACCTAGTTTACTAACTGTTTTCCTGGGAGTGGTGTGCATTGCAGCTCTGATGCTACCTACGCTGGGGGATGTGGAATCGCTGGTGCCTCTCTACCTCCACTTAAGTGTGAATCAAAAATTAGTGGCTGCTTATATCTTAGGTAAGGCTTTTAAAGATGCCTTTGGACTGTAATATCAATTAAAAATATGTTATCTCAAAAACGAAAGCGAGGGAGCGGGAGGGAAGAAGGGAATAGTGTTGTATCTGTGAATTAAATTGAGTCTGTTAAAAACTAAAACTAAATAAAAAATACAGATGCACTTGGCATACATGTAGCGTTTCATATGTATACAGCTGGTGGTGTTTCGATTTTTTTTCTTTTAAAAAGTGATGAGGATTATTTTAAAAGCATTCCTGAGGTTAGGTACATTTGAAAATGTAACTTTTGACTCACCTTGAATTCTTTTCAGCTTGTTTATCTAGTACCTAAAATTGCATTGATCCACTTAGTTTCCTTTTGGCTGACTTAACAATGGCCTAAAACATGTATAAAATGTAAAATGAGCACATCCCATGACACTAGGGAAACACTCTGACAAAATGCATACAGTGATACGGATGATAAATTTAATATTACGATCCTTCCTCTTTAAACCAGTTCCCTCATTTGCTGTGCTGCTCACTCACTCTTTCAGTCATCTGGCTTGAAAAACGCAACAGCTAAATTATCTCGGTTGAACATTTATTCAATTCAAGCTCCCATGTGCCAAGAACAGAGTTCTGGTGACGAACAACTCTTTGCTCATATTCTCTTCGCACGCCTACCCAGATGCCACCTCTTTTTCAGTATTCTCAGCATTCCCTCTCTCGTTTGTAGTTGAACGTTGTCTTCTTCTTTCTGGGGGGGAGGGGCGGTTATTTATGGAGTCTCTTCCAGAGACTAGCAAACCAGCAGCACTATGCTTCTGCCTGGGATACAAAAAGGCTCTCATTGTTTCTGTTGATGAAGTCTGCTGGATTTACTGACACTTTAAAATGGCATGCCTGCTATTATTATAGCTGATGTGACTGAATAAAGTCGGAGGTATGTTTGATGGTTAAACTAGCTATGGCCAGACATTAGTGATTTTATTAAATCTATCCAGCGACTGCCCATTGCTGTCAATTGGACTCCTTCTGTATAATATCAACTAAATTCAAATTGACTTTGAGTTCTTGGTAGAATGCCTGCCTATCTGTTCTATTTTATGTGCTCATTGAGGTCCACAATCTCTTACTGAATGAAAGATTCAGTAAAACGCATGTCTTTAACCATTCTCCATTTTTTTCTTTCAGGTCTTATTACAATGGCTATACTTAGAACATGAGCAAGGATTTCAATTGACTTCCGAAGTAAATTTATCTTGAAAATATGAATGTGGACTGCCTTTTATCTCTGTTTCACTCCATTAACATGCTATAAACTATTGAATTATTTCAAATAATAGCAAATGTATAATATATATTTTAAACTGCTCTATAATTTTATTTGAAGGACTCCAGCACATTATGTTACAGACAGCAATGATGCTTCTGAGTGATATCTAGAAAATTATTGGG